>NC_136816.1:67836248-68310040 GCF_951394365.1 Tetrao urogallus
CGGCCAGGATCTCCCCGCGTCTTCCTGCCTGCCTTTTTAAAGACGGGGAGTGATGTTTCCCTTCTTGCAGTCACCGGGGACTTTGCCTGACAGCCGTGACTTTTTTGGTTGGACGGAGAGCTGCTTTGCAACCAGTTGAGGAGCGGAAGGACGAGCGAGTTGATCTGCCACCCTCCTCAAAACTCCTTCCGCTTGATGTCGTATGGTAGGGAATACCCCTTTGGGCCAGTTGGAGTCGGCTGTCCTAATTCTGCTCCCCCTCAGCTCCTTGGGCCTTTTGCTGAGAATGGCCTTGGCTCTGTGCAGCACCGCTTAGCAGCAAGAGTAGGCGTTGGTGTGTTAGCAGCGTTGTTTTTCTCCTAGAACCAAAACACCGCATCGTATCAGGCGCTCTGAAGAAAACAGTTCTAGTCCGAGCCTGTGAAACTAAGACACAGCGGTACTGAAATCCATGCTGTGCCAGCGTTCTCCAGCCCGAGGTGAGGCGGAGTGGTTGCCAAGAAGGTGCCCCGTCATGGTGGAGTAAGATGACTGTAGCTTCCCGTGTCTTAGCTCTGCTGTCTCCTTCCTTCTCCCTACCTTTGTCTGCTCTGCTTCCCCTAAGAAGCTGAAGCTTGTGGGTTTCTCTGTGTGGGGTGATGTTTGACAGGATTTGCGTGAAGAGTCAAGTACTGCAGTGATACGCCGCCTTTGCGTTCTTGCTCACCGTACTCAAGGCTCGAGTTAACTGTAGGGCTACTTTTGCCCGTCCCCGCGGTACCGCTGTGGCCGTCAGGCTGCCGTGCTGAAAGTGATAATCAGCTTCTTGCTTTGGCTTTGTTAGTCAAAGCGGGCCGGTCCTGCTGCCGCAGGTGTCCCTGCTTTGTCTGCTTTTTGTGGTGAACTCGTGGATCTCCCTGGACCTGCAGGGTTTACAGAAGAAGTGAGCGGGTACCAGAGTTTTCAGAGCTGTGTGTGAGAATCCCAGGGTTGGTTGCCCCCGGAAGGGGCTCCTGTGATTGAGCGAAAGGAGGCAGTCGCAGGCAGTTTTGGAAAGGAGAGCTTTATTTTGTCTGAATAAATAAAAGAATAAATAGACGAATAAATAGCCGTTTGTATAAATAGTTGAATAAATAGATAACTAGGAAGAGGGTGGGAGGTGCGCTTGGGGCTAGGTGCGCGTGTTGCCCACGAGGTCGTGGATGTGCAGGAACCAGGTGCGAGCTCGTAGGCGGACGTGGTCCCAGGCGCAGGCGCTGTAATCGTTGTCGTGGAGGAAGGTGTGGAGGCAGCTGAAGTGTTTGTTGATGGTGAGGTGAAGGTTGCGAGGCCATCGCGTGCGGGAGCGCGTGTCGCTGCGCGCCAAGCAGTGCTCGAGGTGCTGGGTGTACCGCTGGATGTGGTTGAGGAGGCTTTGGCGTTGGCTGTCGACCCAGTGGGCTGGAGTGCTGGGTCCGCTGAGTATTTTGAAGAGGTGCTGGAGGATGTCGTGGGTGGTTTTGTCGGCTTGCCGGGCGTTGCTGGTGTCCAGGATGGTGTCGTTGAAGGAGCATGGCGCGCTGTGCTGTGGGCACGGCTGGGGTGGGCTGGGAGCCATGTCCCGGAGGAGCTGGAGGCTGTCGCGAGAGAAGGTGGCATCCTGGGGGCGAAGGTGGTTGCAGGCGGTGGCGGCGAGAGCTTTCACAAGGAGCGTGAGCAGCAGGATGCTGTAGCCCGGTGGGTGCTGTGGGCTTGCAGGCACAGCCATGGTGGGACTCTGGTTGTGGTGGGCAGGAGCCTGGTGGGGCTGGGTGGTGGCAGTGGTGTGTGTGCTGCCGCGGTGCCGGCTTTATGTGGTTTGTCATCTTTCCCTTCGTCGCTTTCCTGTTGCCGAGAGATTTTGTCTGCGGCTTTCACTTTTGGCTGCTGGTTTTTGTGGTCTGGGAGCAAATGGCTTGGGTGTGCGTGGGGCTGTTGGTGGAGATCCTGGTCCGGCGGTGTGTTTTGGGTGGCTGGCTGCAAGGGTTGGAAGGGGGATGTGAAAGTGGTGGGGCGGAATCTTCTGGGTCAGCTGTTCTGCAGATATCTGTTTTCATCCTTTCCCTTAGGGCTGCAGCGAGAGCTCTGGTGTATCCTTCATTGAAATCCCTCTTCCTGTTCAACTCTGCTTTTCTTACGTAAGGCCTTAATGCCGTAATGGGTCTTGGCCTTTCGACTTGAGATGTGTGCTGCCCGTGGCTTGCTTTCTGTGCTTGTTTCTTAGAAAGCACTGCAAAGTGAAGCGCGTTGGAAGAACCTTGGGTAGTTTCCGGCAGCATGAGGAGCTCTGGGTTGGCTGTTGTAGTGGTCGGAGTAGGCAGCGCCGCCTGCGTTGGAGGCTGCTGAGAATATGTAGGAAAGGCTTGTGCTTGAGGAGGAACGAGAAAGGGAAGCGATGCTTCCGAGCGGGTACTGCGGCTGTGGTGGTCCTCGGGCGCCGCGTCTCCTTCCTCCGTCGTCTCTTCTTTTCCTTGCTTCGTGTGGCATCCGGTGAGAAGGAGGAAATGGGCCAGCAGGCGGATAGTTGTAAGGCAAGGATCTTACGTTGCGGAGGCCAAAGGTTTGTCTGAGTGTCCAGGAGGAGTCCACAAGCCTTATGGAGGCGAGCCCGCTGATGTAGTTATTAAGCCCCTGTTGAGGATGAGGAGACTTGAGGAGATGATAGAATGAGAGGGTGGTTTGGTTTGGAAGGGACCTCAAGTGCCGTCCGCTTCCAAGCAACCCCCTTTCCGTGGGCAGCGCCGCCTTCCACTAGAGCGGGTTGCCCAACGCCCCCTCCAGCCTGACGTTAGAGGCTTCCGGTGTTGGGGCGTCCTGAGTTTGTGTGGGTGACCTTTTCCTGTGCCCCACCGCCCCTCAGAGGACAAAGTCTCTTGCTAACGTCCAGTGTGAGCCTCCTCTCTTTTAGTTGCGAGCCGTTGCCCCCTGTCCTGCCATTGCAGTCCGCGTTTATGGGGCCCACTGCAGGTGTCCCGTAGGCCCCCTTGGTGTCACGGAATGGCTTGGGTTGGAAGGGGCCTCGGAGGTCACGTCGTTCCCACTCACTGCCGAGGGCGCGGTTGCCAACCGCAAGACTCAAGCCGTAGAGCAAGCTTCCCAGTGCTGCATCCAGCCTGGCCTGGAACACCTCCGGTACTGGGGGATATCCAGAATCTCTCTGGGCATCGTGTGCCAGTGCCTCACGTCCGTCTTCCCCTGGCGTCTGATCTTAAACTCTTTTATTTTAAAGCCGTGTCCTATTGCTATCTTCCCGTGTGAAAAGTTGATTTTCCTCCTGTTTATAACGTCCCTGTAAGTACTGGCAGGCTGCAACGTGGTCACCCTGGTGCTTTGTCTTCTGCGGACCGCACAGGCACAGTTCCGTCAGCTTGTCTTTGCAGGAGTAGCGCTCCAGCCCTCTGATGGTCCCTGTGGCCCTGCGCTGGCCTCTCACCAAAATCTCGCCAGCTTTCCTGAGCTGGGGCCCCAGACCTGGAGGCATTACTCCAGCTGGGGTGTCACGAGGGCAGAGCAGAGCGGGGGTGGGGGACAGTCGCCTCCCTCTCCCTGCTGGCCACTCCTCTTGGTGCAGACCAGTACGCGGTCGGCCTTGGGGGCTGCAGGTGCAAACTGCTAGCTCATGTTAAGTTTTTTGTCTACCAGGACCCCTACATCCTTCTTGGCAGGGCTGCCCTCAAGGAGTTGTTCTCCCATGCTGCCTGCGTATCTTGGCGTTGTCCCCGCCCAAGTACAGCGCCTTGCACTTGACTTTGTTGAACGTCCTTGGGTTTACATGGGCCCAGGTGGGTTTGAATTTGTCAAAGTCCCTTTGGATGGCATCCCTTCCTTCTGCCGTATCAGCTGCCGCGCTCAGCTTGATGCGCGAAGCCTGCAAACTAGCTGAGGGTGCAGTGGATCCCATCACCTATGTTGC
The DNA here is from genome assembly GCF_951394365.1 of Tetrao urogallus. Taxonomy (NCBI): domain Eukaryota; kingdom Metazoa; phylum Chordata; class Aves; order Galliformes; family Phasianidae; genus Tetrao; species Tetrao urogallus. The sequence continues at coordinate 67,840,159 of NC_136816.1, forward strand.
TGTTGAAGATGTTGAAGAGCAGTGGCCCCAAGACGCACCTTGGGGGACACCACTTGTGTCCGGCCTCCACCCTGGCGTAGAGCCTTGATCGCAGCCCTCGGGCCGCGAGCGTGCAACCAATTCCTCATCCACCGAATAGCTGCACCTTTTGAACCCCCGTCTCCGCAATTTATGACGTGGGTGAGGTGCAAACCTTGCAGGAATTCCTTACCGATGGCATCGGTTGCCTTCTCTTTGGGCACCGATGCAGTCGCTCCATCGCAGGAGGCCACTGGGATAGCCAGGCACTAGCACTATAGGTGTGCCCCCGTTGAAGCCGTGCGGGCAGTCTCGGATCACCTGCTGGTCCCTCTGTTTTCCTGGCACTTCTGCTCGGTGATCTTCGTAGGCCTAGAGGCGAGGCTGTCCGGCCAGGATCTCCCCGCGTCTTCCTGCCTGCCTTTTTAAAGACGGGGAGTGATGTTTCCCTTCTTGCAGTCACCGGGGACTTTGCCTGACAGCCGTGACTTTTTTGGTTGGACGGAGAGCTGCTTTGCAACCAGTTGAGGAGCGGAAGGACGAGCGAGTTGATCTGCCACCCTCCTCAAAACTCCTTCCGCTTGATGTCGTATGGTAGGGAATACCCCTTTGGGCCAGTTGGAGTCGGCTGTCCTAATTCTGCTCCCCCTCAGCTCCTTGGGCCTTTTGCTGAGAATGGCCTTGGCTCTGTGCAGCACCGCTTAGCAGCAAGAGTAGGCGTTGGTGTGTTAGCAGCGTTGTTTTTCTCCTAGAACCAAAACACCGCATCGTATCAGGCGCTCTGAAGAAAACAGTTCTAGTCCGAGCCTGTGAAACTAAGACACAGCGGTACTGAAATCCATGCTGTGCCAGCGTTCTCCAGCCCGAGGTGAGGCGGAGTGGTTGCCAAGAAGGTGCCCCGTCATGGTGGAGTAAGATGACTGTAGCTTCCCGTGTCTTAGCTCTGCTGTCTCCTTCCTTCTCCCTACCTTTGTCTGCTCTGCTTCCCCTAAGAAGCTGAAGCTTGTGGGTTTCTCTGTGTGGGGTGATGTTTGACAGGATTTGCGTGAAGAGTCAAGTACTGCAGTGATACGCCGCCTTTGCGTTCTTGCTCACCGTACTCAAGGCTCGAGTTAACTGTAGGGCTACTTTTGCCCGTCCCCGCGGTACCGCTGTGGCCGTCAGGCTGCCGTGCTGAAAGTGATAATCAGCTTCTTGCTTTGGCTTTGTTAGTCAAAGCGGGCCGGTCCTGCTGCCGCAGGTGTCCCTGCTTTGTCTGCTTTTTGTGGTGAACTCGTGGATCTCCCTGGACCTGCAGGGTTTACAGAAGAAGTGAGCGGGTACCAGAGTTTTCAGAGCTGTGTGTGAGAATCCCAGGGTTGGTTGCCCCCGGAAGGGGCTCCTGTGATTGAGCGAAAGGAGGCAGTCGCAGGCAGTTTTGGAAAGGAGAGCTTTATTTTGTCTGAATAAATAGAAGAATAAATAGACGAATAAATAGCCGTTTGTATAAATAGTTGAATAAACAGATAACTAGGAAGAGGGTGGGAGGTGCGCTTGGGGCTAGGTGCGCGTGTTGCCCACGAGGTCGTGGATGTGCAGGAACCAGGTGCGAGCTCGTAGGCGGACGTGGTCCCAGGCGCAGGCGCTGTAATCGTTGTCGTGGAGGAAGGTGTGGAGGCAGCTGAAGTGTTTGTTGATGGTGAGGTGAAGGTTGCGAGGCCATCGCGTGCGGGAGTGCGTGTCGCTGCGCGCCAAGCAGTGCTCGAGGTGCTGGGTGTACCGCTGGATGTGGTTGAGGAGGCTTTGGCGTTGGCTGTCGACCCAGTGGGCTGGAGTGCTGGGTCCGCTGAGTATTTTGAAGAGGTGCTGGAGGATGTCGTGGGTGGTTTTGTCGGCTTGCCGGGCGTTGCTGGTGTCCAGGATGGTGTCGTTGAAGGAGCATGGCGCGCTGTGCTGTGGGCACGGCTGGGGTGGGCTGGGAGCCATGTCCCGGAGGAGCTGGAGGCTGTCGCGAGAGAAGGTGGCATCCTGGGGGCGAAGGTGGTTGCAGGCGGTGGCGGCGAGAGCTTTCACAAGGAGCGTGAGCAGCAGGATGCTGTAGCCCGGTGGGTGCTGTGGGCTTGCAGGCACAGCCATGGTGGGACTCTGGTTGTGGTGGGCAGGAGCCTGGTGGGGCTGGGTGGTGGCAGTGGTGTGTGTGCTGCCGCGGTGCCGGCTTTATGTGGTGTGTCATCTTTCCCTTCGTCGCTTTCCTGTTGCCGAGAGATTTTGTCTGTGGCTTTCACTTTTGGCTGCTGGTTTTTGTGGTCTGGGAGCAAATGGCTTGGGTGTGCGTGGGGCTGTTGGTGGAGATCCTGGTCCGGCGGTGTGTTTTGGGTGGCTGGCTGCAAGGGTTGGAAGGGGGATGTGAAAGTGGTGGGGCGGAATCTTCTGGGTCAGCTGTTCTGCAGATATCTGTTTTCATCCTTTCCCTTAGGGCTGCAGCGAGAGCTCTGGTGTATCCTTCATTGAAATCCCTCTTCCTGTTCAACTCTGCTTTTCTTACGTAAGGCCTTAATGCCGTAATGGGTCTTGGCCTTTCGACTTGAGATGTGTGCTGCCCGTGGCTTGCTTTCTGTGCTTGTTTCTTAGAAAGCACTGCAAAGTGAAGCGCGTTGGAAGAACCTTGGGTAGTTTCCGGCGGCGTGAGGAACTCTGGGTTGGCTGTTGTAGTGGTCGGAGTAGGCAGCGCCGCCTGCGTTGGAGGCTGCTGAGAATATGTAGGAAAGGCTTGTGCTTGAGGAGGAACGAGAAAGGGAAGCGATGCTTCCGAGCGGGTACTGCGGCTGTGGTGGTCCTCGGGCGCCGCGTCTCCTTCCTCCGTCGTCTCTTCTTTTCCTTGCTTCGTGTGGCATCCGGTGAGAAGGAGGAAATGGGCCAGCAGGCGGATAGTTGTAAGGCAAGGATCTTACGTTGCGGAGGCCAAAGGTTTGTCTGAGTGTCCAGGAGGAGTCCACAAGCCTTATGGAGGCGAGCCCGCTGATGTAGTTATTAAGCCCCTGTTGAGGATGAGGAGACTTGAGGAGATGATAGAATGAGAGGGTGGTTTGGTTTGGAAGGGACCTCAAGTGCCGTCCGCTTCCAAGCAACCCCCTTTCCGTGGGCAGCGCCGCCTTCCACTAGAGCGGGTTGCCCAACGCCCCCTCCAGCCTGACGTTAGAGGCTTCCGGTGTTGGGGCGTCCTGAGTTTGTGTGGGTGACCTTTTCCTGTGCCCCACCGCCCCTCAGAGGACAAAGTCTCTTGCTAACGTCCAGTGTGAGCCTCCTCTCTTTTAGTTGCGAGCCGTTGCCCCCTGTCCTGCCATTGCAGTCCGCGTTTATGGGGCCCACTGCAGGTGTCCCGTAGGCCCCCTTTGTGTCACGGAATGGCTTGGGTTGGAAGGGGCCTCGGAGGTCACGTCGTTCCCACTCACTGCCGAGGGCGCGGTTGCCAACCGCAAGACTCAAGCCGTAGAGCAAGCTTCCCAGTGCTGCATCCAGCCTGGCCTGGAACACCTCCGGTACTGGGGGATATCCAGAGTCTCTCTGGGCATCGTGTGCCAGTGCCTCACGTCCGTCTTCCCCTGGCGTCTGATCTTAAACTCTTTTATTTTAAAGCCGTGTCCTATTGCTATCTTCCCGTGTGAAAAGTTGATTTTCCTCCTGTTTATAACGTCCCTGTAAGTACTGGCAGGCTGCAACGTGGTCACCCTGGTGCTTTGTCTTCTGCGGACCGCACAGGCACAGTTCCGTCAGCTTGTCTTTGCAGGAGTAGCGCTCCAGCCCTCTGATGGTCCCTGTGGCCCTGCGCTGGCCTCTCACCAAAATCTCGCCAGCTTTCCTGAGCTGGGGCCCCAGACCTGGAGGCATTACTCCAGCTGGGGTGTCACGAGGGCAGAGCAGAGCGGGGGTGGGGGACAGTCGCCTCCCTCTCCCTGCTGGCCACTCCTCTTGGTGCAGACCAGTACGCGGTCGGCCTTGGGGGCTGCAGGTGCAAACTGCTAGCTCATGTTAAGTTTTTTGTCTACCAGGACCCCTACATCCTTCTTGGCAGGGCTGCCCTCAAGGAGTTGTTCTCCCATGCTGCCTGCGTATCTTGGCGTTGTCCCCGCCCAAGTACAGCGCCTTGCACTTGACTTTGTTGAACGTCCTTGGGTTTACATGGGCCCAGGTGGGTTTGAATTTGTCAAAGTCCCTTTGGATGGCATCCCTTCCTTCTGCCGTATCAGCTGCCGCGCTCAGCTTGATGCGCGAAGCCTGCAAACTAGCTGAGGGTGCAGTGGATCCCATCACCTGTGTTGCTGTTGAAGATGTTGAAGAGCAGTGGCCCCAAGACGCACCTTGGGGGACGCCACTTGTGTCCGGCCTCCACCTGAGCGTAGAGCCTTGATCGCAGCCCTCGGGCCGCGAGCGTGCAACCAATTCCTCATCCACCGAATAGCTGCACCTTTTGAACCCCCGTCTCCGCAATTTATGACGTGGGTGAGGTGCAAACCTTGCAGGAATTCCTTACCGATGGCATCGGTTGCCTTCTCTTTGGGCACCGATGCAGTCGCTCCATCGCAGGAGGCCACTGGGATAGCCAGGCACTAGCACTATAGATGTGCCCCCGTTGAAGCCGTGCGGGCAGTCTCGGATCACCTGCTGGTCCCTCTGTTTTCCTGGCACTTCTGCTCGGTGATCTTCCTAGGCCTAGAGGCGAGGCTGTCCGGCCAGGATCTCCCCGCGTCTTCCTGCCTGCCTTTTTAAAGACGGGGAGTGATGTTTCCCTTCTTGCAGTCACCGGGGACTTTGCCTGACAGCCGTGACTTTTTTGGTTGGACGGAGAGCTGCTTTGCAACCAGTTGAGGAGCGGAAGGACGAGCGAGTTGATCTGCCACCCTCCTCAAAACTCCTTCCGCTTGATGTCGTATGGTAGGGAATACCCCTTTGGGCCAGTTGGAGTCGGCTGTCCTAATTCTGCTCCCCCTCAGCTCCTTGGGCCTTTTGCTGAGAATGGCCTTGGCTCTGTGCAGCACCGCTTAGCAGCAAGAGTAGGCGTTGGTGTGTTAGCAGCGTTGTTTTTCTCCTAGAACCAAAACACCGCATCGTATCAGGCGCTCTGAAGAAAACAGTTCTAGTCCGAGCCTGTGAAACTAAGACACAGCGGTACTGAAATCCATGCTGTGCCAGCGTTCTCCAGCCCGAGGTGAGGCGGAGTGGTTGCCAAGAAGGTGCCCCGTCATGGTGGAGTAAGATGACTGTAGCTTCCCGTGTCTTAGCTCTGCTGTCTCCTTCCTTCTCCCTACCTTTGTCTGCTCTGCTTCCCCTAAGAAGCTGAAGCTTGTGGGTTTCTCTGTGTGGGGTGATGTTTGACAGGATTTGCGTGAAGAGTCAAGTACTGCAGTGATACGCCGCCTTTGCGTTCTTGCTCACCGTACTCAAGGCTCGAGTTAACTGTAGGGCTACTTTTGCCCGTCCCCGCGGTACCGCTGTGGCCGTCAGGCTGCCGTGCTGAAAGTGATAATCAGCTTCTTGCTTTGGCTTTGTTAGTCAAAGCGGGCCGGTCCTGCTGCCGCAGGTGTCCCTGCTTTGTCTGCTTTTTGTGGTGAACTCGTGGATCTCCCTGGACCTGCAGGGTTTACAGAAGAAGTGAGCGGGTACCAGAGTTTTCAGAGCTGTGTGTGAGAATCCCAGGGTTGGTTGCCCCCGGAAGGGGCTCCTGTGATTGAGCGAAAGGAGGCAGTCGCAGGCAGTTTTGGAAAGGAGAGCTTTATTTTGTCTGAATAAATAGAAGAATAAATAGACGAATAAATAGCCGTTTGTATAAATAGTTGAATAAACAGATAACTAGGAAGAGGGTGGGAGGTGCGCTTGGGGCTAGGTGCGCGTGTTGCCCACGAGGTCGTGGATGTGCAGGAACCAGGTGCGAGCTCGTAGGCGGACGTGGTCCCAGGCGCAGGCGCTGTAATCGTTGTCGTGGAGGAAGGTGTGGAGGCAGCTGAAGTGTTTGTTGATGGTGAGGTGAAGGTTGCGAGGCCATCGCGTGCGGGAGTGCGTGTCGCTGCGCGCCAAGCAGTGCTCGAGGTGCTGGGTGTACCGCTGGATGTGGTTGAGGAGGCTTTGGCGTTGGCTGTCGACCCAGTGGGCTGGAGTGCTGGGTCCGCTGAGTATTTTGAAGAGGTGCTGGAGGATGTCGTGGGTGGTTTTGTCGGCTTGCCGGGCGTTGCTGGTGTCCAGGATGGTGTCGTTGAAGGAGCATGGCGCGCTGTGCTGTGGGCACGGCTGGGGTGGGCTGGGAGCCATGTCCCGGAGGAGCTGGAGGCTGTCGCGAGAGAAGGTGGCATCCTGGGGGCGAAGGTGGTTGCAGGCGGTGGCGGCGAGAGCTTTCACAAGGAGCGTGAGCAGCAGGATGCTGTAGCCCGGTGGGTGCTGTGGGCTTGCAGGCACAGCCATGGTGGGACTCTGGTTGTGGTGGGCAGGAGCCTGGTGGGGCTGGGTGGTGGCAGTGGTGTGTGTGCTGCCGCGGTGCCGGCTTTATGTGGTGTGTCATCTTTCCCTTCGTCGCTTTCCTGTTGCCGAGAGATTTTGTCTGTGGCTTTCACTTTTGGCTGCTGGTTTTTGTGGTCTGGGAGCAAATGGCTTGGGTGTGCGTGGGGCTGTTGGTGGAGATCCTGGTCCGGCGGTGTGTTTTGGGTGGCTGGCTGCAAGGGTTGGAAGGGGGATGTGAAAGTGGTGGGGCGGAATCTTCTGGGTCAGCTGTTCTGCAGATATCTGTTTTCATCCTTTCCCTTAGGGCTGCAGCGAGAGCTCTGGTGTATCCTTCATTGAAATCCCTCTTCCTGTTCAACTCTGCTTTTCTTACGTAAGGCCTTAATGCCGTAATGGGTCTTGGCCTTTCGACTTGAGATGTGTGCTGCCCGTGGCTTGCTTTCTGTGCTTGTTTCTTAGAAAGCACTGCAAAGTGAAGCGCGTTGGAAGAACCTTGGGTAGTTTCCGGCGGCATGAGGAGCTCTGGGTTGGCTGTTGTAGTGGTCGGAGTAGGCAGCGCCGCCTGCGTTGGAGGCTGCTGAGAATATGTAGGAAAGGCTTGTGCTTGAGGAGGAACGAGAAAGGGAAGCGATGCTTCCGAGCGGGTACTGCGGCTGTGGTGGTCCTCGGGCGCCGCGTCTCCTTCCTCCGTCGTCTCTTCTTTTCCTTGCTTCGTGTGGCATCCGGTGAGAAGGAGGAAATGGGCCAGCAGGCGGATAGTTGTAAGGCAAGGATCTTACGTTGCGGAGGCCAAAGGTTTGTCTGAGTGTCCAGGAGGAGTCCACAAGCCTTATGGAGGCGAGCCCGCTGATGTAGTTATTAAGCCCCTGTTGAGGATGAGGAGACTTGAGGAGATGATAGAATGAGAGGGTGGTTTGGTTTGGAAGGGACCTCAAGTGCCGTCCGCTTCCAAGCAACCCCCTTTCCGTGGGCAGCGCCGCCTTCCACTAGAGCGGGTTGCCCAACGCCCCCTCCAGCCTGACGTTAGAGGCTTCCGGTGTTGGGGCGTCCTGAGTTTGTGTGGGTGACCTTTTCCTGTGCCCCACCGCCCCTCAGAGGACAAAGTCTCTTGCTAACGTCCAGTGTGAGCCTCCTCTCTTTTAGTTGCGAGCCGTTGCCCCCTGTCCTGCCATTGCAGTCCGCGTTTATGGGGCCCACTGCAGGTGTCCCGTAGGCCCCCTTGGTGTCACGGAATGGCTTGGGTTGGAAGGGGCCTCGGAGGTCACGTCGTTCCCACTCACTGCCGAGGGCGCGGTTGCCAACCGCAAGACTCAAGCCGTAGAGCAAGCTTCCCAGTGCTGCATCCAGCCTGGCCTGGAACACCTCCGGTACTGGGGGATATTCAGAATCTCTCTGGGCATCGTGTGCCAGTGCCTCACGTCCGTCTTCCCCTGGCGTCTGATCTTAAACTCTTTTATTTTAAAGCCGTGTCCTATTGCTATCTTCCCGTGTGAAAAGTTGATTTTCCTCCTGTTTATAACGTCCCTGTAAGTACTGGCAGGCTGCAACGTGGTCACCCTGGTGCTTTGTCTTCTGCGGACCGCACAGGCACAGTTCCGTCAGCTTGTCTTTGCAGGAGTAGCGCTCCAGCCCTCTGATGGTCCCTGTGGCCCTGCGCTGGCCTCTCACCAAAATCTCGCCAGCTTTCCTGAGCTGGGGCCCCAGACCTGGAGGCATTACTCCAGCTGGGGTGTCACGAGGGCAGAGCAGAGCGGGGGTGGGGGACAGTCGCCTCCCTCTCCCTGCTGGCCACTCCTCTTGGTGCAGACCAGTACGCGGTCGGCCTTGGGGGCTGCAGGTGCAAACTGCTAGCTCATGTTAAGTTTTTTGTCTACCAGGACCCCTACATCCTTCTTGGCAGGGCTGCCCTCAAGGAGTTGTTCTCCCATGCTGCCTGCGTATCTTGGCGTTGTCCCCGCCCAAGTACAGCGCCTTGCACTTGACTTTGTTGAACGTCCTTGGGTTTACATGGGCCCAGGTGGGTTTGAATTTGTCAAAGTCCCTTTGGATGGCATCCCTTCCTTCTGCCGTATCAGCTGCCGCGCTCAGCTTGATGCGCGAAGCCTGCAAACTAGCTGAGGGTGCAGTGGATCCCATCACCTGTGTTGCTGTTGAAGATGTTGAAGAGCAGTGGCCCCAAGACGCACCTTGGGGGACGCCACTTGTGTCCGGCCTCCACCTGAGCGTAGAGCCTTGATCGCAGCCCTCGGGCCGCGAGCGTGCAACCAATTCCTCATCCACCGAATAGCTGCACCTTTTGAACCCCCGTCTCCGCAATTTATGACGTGGGTGAGGTGCAAACCTTGCAGGAATTCCTTACCGATGGCATCGGTTGCCTTCTCTTTGGGCACCGATGCAGTCGCTCCATCGCAGGAGGCCACTGGGATAGCCAGGCACTAGCACTATAGGTGTGCCCCCGTTGAAGCCGTGCGGGCAGTCTCGGATCACCTGCTGGTCCCTCTGTTTTCCTGGCACTTCTGCTCGGTGATCTTCCTAGGCCTAGAGGCGAGGCTGTCCGGCCAGGATCTCCCCGCGTCTTCCTGCCTGCCTTTTTAAAGACGGGGAGTGATGTTTCCCTTCTTGCAGTCACCGGGGACTTTGCCTGACAGCCGTGACTTTTTTGGTTGGACGGAGAGCTGCTTTGCAACCAGTTGAGGAGCGGAAGGACGAGCGAGTTGATCTGCCACCCTCCTCAAAACTCCTTCCGCTTGATGTCGTATGGTAGGGAATACCCCTTTGGGCCAGTTGGAGTCGGCTGTCCTAATTCTGCTCCCCCTCAGCTCCTTGGGCCTTTTGCTGAGAATGGCCTTGGCTCTGTGCAGCACCGCTTAGCAGCAAGAGTAGGCGTTGGTGTGTTAGCAGCGTTGTTTTTCTCCTAGAACCAAAGCACCGCATCGTATCAGGCGCTCTGAAGAAAACAGTTCTAGTCCGAGCCTGTGAAACTAAGACACAGCGGTACTGAAATCCATGCTGTGCCAGCGTTCTCCAGCCCGAGGTGAGGCGGAGTGGTTGCCAAGAAGGTGCCCCGTCATGGTGGAGTAAGATGACTGTAGCTTCCTGTGTCTTAGCTCTGCTGTCTCCTTCCTTCTCCCTACCTTTGTCTGCTCTGCTTCCCCTAAGAAGCTGAAGCTTGTGGGTTTCTCTGTGTGGGGTGATGTTTGACAGGATTTGCGTGAAGAGTCAAGTACTGCAGTGATACGCCGCCTTTGCGTTCTTGCTCACCGTACTCAAGGCTCGAGTTAACTGTAGGGCTACTTTTGCCCGTCCCCGCGGTACCGCTGTGGCCGTCAGGCTGCCGTGCTGAAAGTGATAATCAGCTTCTTGCTTTGGCTTTGTTAGTCAAAGCGGGCCGGTCCTGCTGCCGCAGGTGTCCCTGCTTTGTCTGCTTTTTGTGGTGAACTCGTGGATCTCCCTGGACCTGCAGGGTTTACAGAAGAAGTGAGCGGGTACCAGAGTTTTCAGAGCTGTGTGTGAGAATCCCAGGGTTGGTTGCCCCCGGAAGGGGCTCCTGTGATTGAGCGAAAGGAGGCAGTCGCAGGCAGTTTTGGAAAGGAGAGCTTTATTTTGTCTGAATAAATAGAAGAATAAATAGACGAATAAATAGCCGTTTGTATAAATAGTTGAATAAACAGATAACTAGGAAGAGGGTGGGAGGTGCGCTTGGGGCTAGGTGCGCGTGTTGCCCACGAGGTCGTGGATGTGCAGGAACCAGGTGCGAGCTCGTAGGCGGACGTGGTCCCAGGCGCAGGCGCTGTAATCGTTGTCGTGGAGGAAGGTGTGGAGGCAGCTGAAGTGTTTGTTGATGGTGAGGTGAAGGTTGCGAGGCCATCGCGTGCGGGAGCGCGTGTCGCTGCGCGCCAAGCAGTGCTCGAGGTGCTGGGTGTACCGCTGGATGTGGTTGAGGAGGCTTTGGCGTTGGCTGTCGACCCAGTGGGCTGGAGTGCTGGGTCCGCTGAGTATTTTGAAGAGGTGCTGGAGGATGTCGTGGGTGGTTTTGTCGGCTTGCCGGGCGTTGCTGGTGTCCAGGATGGTGTCGTTGAAGGAGCATGGCGCGCTGTGCTGTGGGCACGGCTGGGGTGGGCTGGGAGCCATGTCCCGGAGGAGCTGGAGGCTGTCGCGAGAGAAGGTGGCATCCTGGGGGCGAAGGTGGTTGCAGGCGGTGGCGGCGAGAGCTTTCACAAGGAGCGTGAGCAGCAGGATGCTGTAGCCCGGTGGGTGCTGTGGGCTTGCAGGCACAGCCATGGTGGGACTCTGGTTGTGGTGGGCAGGAGCCTGGTGGGGCTGGGTGGTGGCAGTGGTGTGTGTGCTGCCGCGGTGCCGGCTTTATGTGGTGTGTCATCTTTCCCTTCGTCGCTTTCCTGTTGCCGAGAGATTTTGTCTGTGGCTTTCACTTTTGGCTGCTGGTTTTTGTGGTCTGGGAGCAAATGGCTTGGGTGTGCGTGGGGCTGTTGGTGGTGATCCTGGTCCGGCGGTGTGTTTTGGGTGGCTGGCTGCAAGGGTTGGAAGGGGGATGTGAAAGTGGTGGGGCGGAATCTTCTGGGTCAGCTGTTCTGCTGTTTTCATCCTTTCCCTTAGGGCTGCAGCGAGAGCTCTGGTGTATCCTTCATTGAAATCCCTCTTCCTGTTCAACTCTGCTTTTCTTACGTAAGGCCTTAATGCCGTAATGGGTCTTGGCCTTTCGACTTGAGATGTGTGCTGCCCGTGGCTTGCTTTCTGTGCTTGTTTCTTAGAAAGCACTGCAAAGTGAAGCGCGTTGGAAGAACCTTGGGTAGTTTCCGGCGGCGTGAGGAACTCTGGGTTGGCTGTTGTAGTGGTCGGAGTAGGCAGCGCCGCCTGCGTTGGAGGCTGCTGAGAATATGTAGGAAAGGCTTGTGCTTGAGGAGGAACGAGAAAGGGAAGCGATGCTTCCGAGCGGGTACTGCGGCTGTGGTGGTCCTCGGGCGCCGCGTCTCCTTCCTCCGTCGTCTCTTCTTTTCCTTGCTTCGTGTGGCATCCGGTGAGAAGGAGGAAATGGGCCAGCAGGCGGATAGTTGTAAGGCAAGGATCTTACGTTGCGGAGGCCAAAGGTTTGTCTGAGTGTCCAGGAGGAGTCCACAAGCCTTATGGAGGCGAGCCCGCTGATGTAGTTATTAAGCCCCTGTTGAGGATGAGGAGACTTGAGGAGATGATAGAATGAGAGGGTGGTTTGGTTTGGAAGGGACCTCAAGTGCCATCCGCTTCCAAGCAACCCCCTTTCCGTGGGCAGCGCCGCCTTCCACTAGAGCGGGTTACCCAACGCCCCCTCCAGCCTGACGTTAGAGGCTTCCGGTGTTGGGGCGTCCTGAGTTTGTGTGGGTGACCTTTTCCTGTGCCCCACCGCCCCTCAGAGGACAAAGTCTCTTGCTAACGTCCAGTGTGAGCCTCCTCTCTTTTAGTTGCGAGCCGTTGCCCCCTGTCCTGCCATTGCAGTCCGCGTTTATGGGGCCCACTGCAGGTGTCCCGTAGGCCCCCTTGGTGTCACGGAATGGCTTGGGTTGGAAGGGGCCTCGGAGGTCACGTCGTTCCCACTCACTGCCGAGGGCGCGGTTGCCAACCGCAAGACTCAAGCCGTAGAGCAAGCTTCCCAGTGCTGCATCCAGCCTGGCCTGGAACACCTCCGGTACTGGGGGATATCCAGAATCTCTCTGGGCATCGTGTGCCAGTGCCTCACGACCGTCTTCCCCTGGCGTCTGATCTTAAACTCTTTTATTTTAAAGCCGTGTCCTATTGCTATCTTCCCGTGTGAAAAGTTGATTTTCCTCCTGTTTATAACGTCCCTGTAAGTACTGGCAGGCTGCAACGTGGTCACCCTGGTGCTTTGTCTTCTGCGGACCGCACAGGCACAGTTCCGTCAGCTTGTCTTTGCAGGAGTAGCGCTCCAGCCCTCTGATGGTCCCTGTGGCCCTGCGCTGGCCTCTCACCAAAATCTCGCCAGCTTTCCTGAGCTGGGGCCCCAGACCTGGAGGCATTACTCCAGCTGGGGTGTCACGAGGGCAGAGCAGAGCGGGGGTGGGGGACAGTCGCCTCCCTCTCCCTGCTGGCCACTCCTCTTGGTGCAGACCAGTACGCGGTCGGCCTTGGGGGCTGCAGGTGCAAACTGCTAGCTCATGTTAAGTTTTTTGTCTACCAGGACCCCTACATCCTTCTTGGCAGGGCTGCCCTCAAGGAGTTGTTCTCCCATGCTGCCTGCGTATCTTGGCGTTGTCCCCGCCCAAGTACAGCGCCTTGCACTTGACTTTGTTGAACGTCCTTGGGTTTACATGGGCCCAGGTGGGTTTGAATTTGTCAAAGTCCCTTTGGATGGCATCCCTTCCTTCTGCCGTATCAGCTGCCGCGCTCAGCTTGATGCGCGAAGCCTGCAAACTAGCTGAGGGTGCAGTGGATCCCATCACCTGTGTTGCTGTTGAAGATGTTGAAGAGCAGTGGCCCCAAGACGCACCTTGGGGGACGCCACTTGTGTCCGGCCTCCACCTGAGCGTAGAGCCTTGATCGCAGCCCTCGGGCCGCGAGCGTGCAACCAATTCCTCATCCACCGAATAGCTGCACCTTTTGAACCCCCGTCTCCGCAATTTATGACGTGGGTGAGGTGCAAACCTTGCAGGAATTCCTTACCGATGGCATCGGTTGCCTTCTCTTTGGGCACCGATGCAGTCGCTCCATCGCAGGAGGCCACTGGGATAGCCAGGCACTAGCACTATAGGTGTGCCCCCGTTGAAGCCGTGCGGGCAGTCTCGGATCACCTGCTGGTCCCTCTGTTTTCCTGGCACTTCTGCTCGGTGATCTTCCTAGGCCTAGAGGCGAGGCTGTCCGGCCAGGATCTCCCCGCGTCTTCCTGCCTGCCTTTTTAAAGACGGGGAGTGATGTTTCCCTTCTTGCAGTCACCGGGGACTTTGCCTGACAGCCGTGACTTTTTTGGTTGGACGGAGAGCTGCTTTGCAACCAGTTGAGGAGCGGAAGGACGAGCGAGTTGATCTGCCACCCTCCTCAAAACTCCTTCCGCTTGATGTCGTATGGTAGGGAATACCCCTTTGGGCCAGTTGGAGTCGGCTGTCCTAATTCTGCTCCCCCTCAGCTCCTTGGGCCTTTTGCTGAGAATGGCCTTGGCTCTGTGCAGCACCGCTTAGCAGCAAGAGTAGGCGTTGGTGTGTTAGCAGCGTTGTTTTTCTCCTAGAACCAAAGCACCGCATCGTATCAGGCGCTCTGAAGAAAACAGTTCTAGTCCGAGCCTGTGAAACTAAGACACAGCGGTACTGAAATCCATGCTGTGCCAGCGTTCTCCAGCCCGAGGTGAGGCGGAGTGGTTGCCAAGAAGGTGCCCCGTCATGGTGGAGTAAGATGACTGTAGCTTCCTGTGTCTTAGCTCTGCTGTCTCCTTCCTTCTCCCTACCTTTGTCTGCTCTGCTTCCCCTAAGAAGCTGAAGCTTGTGGGTTTCTCTGTGTGGGGTGATGTTTGACAGGATTTGCGTGAAGAGTCAAGTACTGCAGTGATACGCCGCCTTTGCGTTCTTGCTCACCGTACTCAAGGCTCGAGTTAACTGTAGGGCTACTTTTGCCCGTCCCCGCGGTACCGCTGTGGCCGTCAGGCTGCCGTGCTGAAAGTGATAATCAGCTTCTTGCTTTGGCTTTGTTAGTCAAAGCGGGCCGGTCCTGCTGCCGCAGGTGTCCCTGCTTTGTCTGCTTTTTGTGGTGAACTCGTGGATCTCCCTGGACCTGCAGGGTTTACAGAAGAAGTGAGCGGGTACCAGAGTTTTCAGAGCTGTGTGTGAGAATCCCAGGGTTGGTTGCCCCCGGAAGGGGCTCCTGTGATTGAGCGAAAGGAGGCAGTCGCAGGCAGTTTTGGAAAGGAGAGCTTTATTTTGTCTGAATAAATAGAAGAATAAATAGACGAATAAATAGCCGTTTGTATAAATAGTTGAATAAACAGATAACTAGGAAGAGGGTGGGAGGTGCGCTTGGGGCTAGGTGCGCGTGTTGCCCACGAGGTCGTGGATGTGCAGGAACCAGGTGCGAGCTCGTAGGCGGACGTGGTCCCAGGCGCAGGCGCTGTAATCGTTGTCGTGGAGGAAGGTGTGGAGGCAGCTGAAGTGTTTGTTGATGGTGAGGTGAAGGTTGCGAGGCCATCGCGTGCGGGAGCGCGTGTCGCTGCGCGCCAAGCAGTGCTCGAGGTGCTGGGTGTACCGCTGGATGTGGTTGAGGAGGCTTTGGCGTTGGCTGTCGACCCAGTGGGCTGGAGTGCTGGGTCCGCTGAGTATTTTGAAGAGGTGCTGGAGGATGTCGTGGGTGGTTTTGTCGGCTTGCCGGGCGTTGCTGGTGTCCAGGATGGTGTCGTTGAAGGAGCATGGCGCGCTGTGCTGTGGGCACGGCTGGGGTGGGCTGGGAGCCATGTCCCGGAGGAGCTGGAGGCTGTCGCGAGAGAAGGTGGCATCCTGGGGGCGAAGGTGGTTGCAGGCGGTGGCGGCGAGAGCTTTCACAAGGAGCGTGAGCAGCAGGATGCTGTAGCCCGGTGGGTGCTGTGGGCTTGCAGGCACAGCCATGGTGGGACTCTGGTTGTGGTGGGCAGGAGCCTGGTGGGGCTGGGTGGTGGCAGTGGTGTGTGTGCTGCCGCGGTGCCGGCTTTATGTGGTGTGTCATCTTTCCCTTCGTCGCTTTCCTGTTGCCGAGAGATTTTGTCTGTGGCTTTCACTTTTGGCTGCTGGTTTTTGTGGTCTGGGAGCAAATGGCTTGGGTGTGCGTGGGGCTGTTGGTGGTGATCCTGGTCCGGCGGTGTGTTTTGGGTGGCTGGCTGCAAGGGTTGGAAGGGGGATGTGAAAGTGGTGGGGCGGAATCTTCTGGGTCAGCTGTTCTGCTGTTTTCATCCTTTCCCTTAGGGCTGCAGCGAGAGCTCTGGTGTATCCTTCATTGAAATCCCTCTTCCTGTTCAACTCTGCTTTTCTTACGTAAGGCCTTAATGCCGTAATGGGTCTTGGCCTTTCGACTTGAGATGTGTGCTGCCCGTGGCTTGCTTTCTGTGCTTGTTTCTTAGAAAGCACTGCAAAGTGAAGCGCGTTGGAAGAACCTTGGGTAGTTTCCGGCGGCGTGAGGAACTCTGGGTTGGCTGTTGTAGTGGTCGGAGTAGGCAGCGCCGCCTGCGTTGGAGGCTGCTGAGAATATGTAGGAAAGGCTTGTGCTTGAGGAGGAACGAGAAAGGGAAGCGATGCTTCCGAGCGGGTACTGCGGCTGTGGTGGTCCTCGGGCGCCGCGTCTCCTTCCTCCGTCGTCTCTTCTTTTCCTTGCTTCGTGTGGCATCCGGTGAGAAGGAGGAAATGGGCCAGCAGGCGGATAGTTGTAAGGCAAGGATCTTACGTTGCGGAGGCCAAAGGTTTGTCTGAGTGTCCAGGAGGAGTCCACAAGCCTTATGGAGGCGAGCCCGCTGATGTAGTTATTAAGCCCCTGTTGAGGATGAGGAGACTTGAGGAGATGATAGAATGAGAGGGTGGTTTGGTTTGGAAGGGACCTCAAGTGCCGTCCGCTTCCAAGCAACCCCCTTTCCGTGGGCAGCGCCGCCTTCCACTAGAGCGGGTTACCCAACGCCCCCTCCAGCCTGACGTTAGAGGCTTCCGGTGTTGGGGCGTCCTGAGTTTGTGTGGGTGACCTTTTCCTGTGCCCCACCGCCCCTCAGAGGACAAAGTCTCTTGCTAACGTCCAGTGTGAGCCTCCTCTCTTTTAGTTGCGAGCCGTTGCCCCCTGTCCTGCCATTGCAGTCCGCGTTTATGGGGCCCACTGCAGGTGTCCCGTAGGCCCCCTTTGTGTCACGGAATGGCTTGGGTTGGAAGGGGCCTCGGAGGTCACGTCGTTCCCACTCACTGCCGAGGGCGCGGTTGCCAACCGCAAGACTCAAGCCGTAGAGCAAGCTTCCCAGTGCTGCATCCAGCCTGGCCTGGAACACCTCCGGTACTGGGGGATATTCAGAATCTCTCTGGGCATCGTGTGCCAGTGCCTCACGTCCGTCTTCCCCTGGCGTCTGATCTTAAACTCTTTTATTTTAAAGCCGTGTCCTATTGCTATCTTCCCGTGTGAAAAGTTGATTTTCCTCCTGTTTATAACGTCCCTGTAAGTACTGGCAGGCTGCAACGTGGTCACCCTGGTGCTTTGTCTTCTGCGGACCGCACAGGCACAGTTCCGTCAGCTTGTCTTTGCAGGAGTAGCGCTCCAGCCCTCTGATGGTCCCTGTGGCCCTGCGCTGGCCTCTCACCAAAATCTCGCCAGCTTTCCTGAGCTGGGGCCCCAGACCTGGAGGCATTACTCCAGCTGGGGTGTCACGAGGGCAGAGCAGAGCGGGGGTGGGGGACAGTCGCCTCCCTCTCCCTGCTGGCCACTCCTCTTGGTGCAGACCAGTACGCGGTCGGCCTTGGGGGCTGCAGGTGCAAACTGCTAGCTCATGTTAAGTTTTTTGTCTACCAGGACCCCTACATCCTTCTTGGCAGGGCTGCCCTCAAGGAGTTGTTCTCCCATGCTGCCTGCGTATCTTGGCGTTGTCCCCGCCCAAGTACAGCGCCTTGCACTTGACTTTGTTGAACGTCCTTGGGTTTACATGGGCCCAGGTGGGTTTGAATTTGTCAAAGTCCCTTTGGATGGCATCCCTTCCTTCTGCCGTATCAGCTGCCGCGCTCAGCTTGATGCGCGAAGCCTGCAAACTAGCTGAGGGTGCAGTGGATCCCATCACCTGTGTTGCTGTTGAAGATGTTGAAGAGCAGTGGCCCCAAGACGCACCTTGGGGGACACCACTTGTGTCCGGCCTCCACCCTGGCGTAGAGCCTTGATCGCAGCCCTCGGGCCGCGAGCGTGCAACCAATTCCTCATCCACCGAATAGCTGCACCTTTTGAACCCCCGTCTCCGCAATTTATGACGTGGGTGAGGTGCAAACCTTGCAGGAATTCCTTACCGATGGCATCGGTTGCCTTCTCTTTGGGCACCGATGCAGTCGCTCCATCGCAGGAGGCCACTGGGATAGCCAGGCACTAGCACTATAGGTGTGCCCCCGTTGAAGCCGTGCGGGCAGTCTCGGATCACCTGCTGGTCCCTCTGTTTTCCTGGCACTTCTGCTCGGTGATCTTCCTAGGCCTAGAGGCGAGGCTGTCCGGCCAGGATCTCCCCGCGTCTTCCTGCCTGCCTTTTTAAAGACGGGGAGTGATGTTTCCCTTCTTGCAGTCACCGGGGACTTTGCCTGACAGCCGTGACTTTTTTGGTTGGACGGAGAGCTGCTTTGCAACCAGTTGAGGAGCGGAAGGACGAGCGAGTTGATCTGCCACCCTCCTCAAAACTCCTTCCGCTTGATGTCGTATGGTAGGGAATACCCCTTTGGGCCAGTTGGAGTCGGCTGTCCTAATTCTGCTCCCCCTCAGCTCCTTGGGCCTTTTGCTGAGAATGGCCTTGGCTCTGTGCAGCACCGCTTAGCAGCAAGAGTAGGCGTTGGTGTGTTAGCAGCGTTGTTTTTCTCCTAGAACCAAAGCACCGCATCGTATCAGGCGCTCTGAAGAAAACAGTTCTAGTCCGAGCCTGTGAAACTAAGACACAGCGGTACTGAAATCCATGCTGTGCCAGCGTTCTCCAGCCCGAGGTGAGGCGGAGTGGTTGCCAAGAAGGTGCCCCGTCATGGTGGAGTAAGATGACTGTAGCTTCCCGTGTCTTAGCTCTGCTGTCTCCTTCCTTCTCCCTACCTTTGTCTGCTCTGCTTCCCCTAAGAAGCTGAAGCTTGTGGGTTTCTCTGTGTGGGGTGATGTTTGACAGCATTTGCGTGAAGAGTCAAGTACTGCAGTGATACGCCGCCTTTGCGTTCTTGCTCACCGTACTCAAGGCTCGAGTTAACTGTAGGGCTACTTTTGCCCGTCCCCGCGGTACCGCTGTGGCCGTCAGGCTGCCGTGCTGAAAGTGATAATCAGCTTCTTGCTTTGGCTTTGTTAGTCAAAGCGGGCCGGTCCTGCTGCCGCAGGTGTCCCTGCTTTGTCTGCTTTTTGTGGTGAACTCGTGGATCTCCCTGGACCTGCAGGGTTTACAGAAGAAGTGAGCGGGTACCAGAGTTTTCAGAGCTGTGTGTGAGAATCCCAGGGTTGGTTGCCCCCGGAAGGGGCTCCTGTGATTGAGCGAAAGGAGGCAGTCGCAGGCAGTTTTGGAAAGGAGAGCTTTATTTTGTCTGAATAAATAGAAGAATAAATAGACGAATAAATAGCCGTTTGTATAAATAGTTGAATAAACAGATAACTAGGAAGAGGGTGGGAGGTGCGCTTGGGGCTAGGTGCGCGTGTTGCCCACGAGGTCGTGGATGTGCAGGAACCAGGTGCGAGCTCGTAGGCGGACGTGGTCCCAGGCGCAGGCGCTGTAATCGTTGTCGTGGAGGAAGGTGTGGAGGCAGCTGAAGTGTTTGTTGATGGTGAGGTGAAGGTTGCGAGGCCATCGCGTGCGGGAGTGCGTGTCGCTGCGCGCCAAGCAGTGCTCGAGGTGCTGGGTGTACCGCTGGATGTGGTTGAGGAGGCTTTGGCGTTGGCTGTCGACCCAGTGGGCTGGAGTGCTGGGTCCGCTGAGTATTTTGAAGAGGTGCTGGAGGATGTCGTGGGTGGTTTTGTCGGCTTGCCGGGCGTTGCTGGTGTCCAGGATGGTGTCGTTGAAGGAGCATGGCGCGCTGTGCTGTGGGCACGGCTGGGGTGGGCTGGGAGCCATGTCCCGGAGGAGCTGGAGGCTGTCGCGAGAGAAGGTGGCATCCTGGGGGCGAAGGTGGTTGCAGGCGGTGGCGGCGAGAGCTTTCACAAGGAGCGTGAGCAGCAGGATGCTGTAGCCCGGTGGGTGCTGTGGGCTTGCAGGCACAGCCATGGTGGGACTCTGGTTGTGGTGGGCAGGAGCCTGGTGGGGCTGGGTGGTGGCAGTGGTGTGTGTGCTGCCGCGGTGCCGGCTTTATGTGGTGTGTCATCTTTCCCTTCGTCGCTTTCCTGTTGCCGAGAGATTTTGTCTGTGGCTTTCACTTTTGGCTGCTGGTTTTTGTGGTCTGGGAGCAAATGGCTTGGGTGTGCGTGGGGCTGTTGGTGGAGATCCTGGTCCGGCGGTGTGTTTTGGGTGGCTGGCTGCAAGGGTTGGAAGGGGGATGTGAAAGTGGTGGGGCGGAATCTTCTGGGTCAGCTGTTCTGCAGATATCTGTTTTCATCCTTTCCCTTAGGGCTGCAGCGAGAGCTCTGGTGTATCCTTCATTGAAATCCCTCTTCCTGTTCAACTCTGCTTTTCTTACGTAAGGCCTTAATGCCGTAATGGGTCTTGGCCTTTCGACTTGAGATGTGTGCTGCCCGTGGCTTGCTTTCTGTGCTTGTTTCTTAGAAAGCACTGCAAAGTGAAGCGCGTTGGAAGAACCTTGGGTAGTTTCCGGCGGCATGAGGAGCTCTGGGTTGGCTGTTGTAGTGGTCGGAGTAGGCAGCGCCGCCTGCGTTGGAGGCTGCTGAGAATATGTAGGAAAGGCTTGTGCTTGAGGAGGAACGAGAAAGGGAAGCGATGCTTCCGAGCGGGTACTGCGGCTGTGGTGGTCCTCGGGCGCCGCGTCTCCTTCCTCCGTCGTCTCTTCTTTTCCTTGCTTCGTGTGGCATCCGGTGAGAAGGAGGAAATGGGCCAGCAGGCGGATAGTTGTAAGGCAAGGATCTTACGTTGCGGAGGCCCAAGGTTTGTCTGAGTGTCCAGGAGGAGTCCACAAGCCTTATGGAGGCGAGCCCGCTGATGTAGTTATTAAGCCCCTGTTGAGGATGAGGAGACTTGAGGAGATGATAGAATGAGAGGGTGGTTTGGTTTGGAAGGGACCTCAAGTGCCGTCCGCTTCCAAGCAACCCCCTTTCCGTGGGCAGCGCCGCCTTCCACTAGAGCGGGTTGCCCAACGCCCCCTCCAGCCTGACGTTAGAGGCTTCCGGTGTTGGGGCGTCCTGAGTTTGTGTGGGTGACCTTTTCCTGTGCCCCACCGCCCCTCAGAGGACAAAGTCTCTTGCTAACGTCCAGTGTGAGCCTCCTCTCTTTTAGTTGCGAGCCGTTGCCCCCTGTCCTGCCATTGCAGTCCGCGTTTATGGGGCCCACTGCAGGTGTCCCGTAGGCCCCCTTGGTGTCACGGAATGGCTTGGGTTGGAAGGGGCCTCGGAGGTCACGTCGTTCCCACTCACTGCCGAGGGCGCGGTTGCCAACCGCAAGACTCAAGCCGTAGAGCAAGCTTCCCAGTGCTGCATCCAGCCTGGCCTGGAACACCTCCGGTACTGGGGGATATTCAGAATCTCTCTGGGCATCGTGTGCCAGTGCCTCACGTCCGTCTTCCCCTGGCGTCTGATCTTAAACTCTTTTATTTTAAAGCCGTGTCCTATTGCTATCTTCCCGTGTGAAAAGTTGATTTTCCTCCTGTTTATAACGTCCCTGTAAGTACTGGCAGGCTGCAACGTGGTCACCCTGGTGCTTTGTCTTCTGCGGACCGCACAGGCACAGTTCCGTCAGCTTGTCTTTGCAGGAGTAGCGCTCCAGCCCTCTGATGGTCCCTGTGGCCCTGCGCTGGCCTCTCACCAAAATCTCGCCAGCTTTCCTGAGCTGGGGCCCCAGACCTGGAGGCATTACTCCAGCTGGGGTGTCACGAGGGCAGAGCAGAGCGGGGGTGGGGGACAGTCGCCTCCCTCTCCCTGCTGGCCACTCCTCTTGGTGCAGACCAGTACGCGGTCGGCCTTGGGGGCTGCAGGTGCAAACTGCTAGCTCATGTTAAGTTTTTTGTCTACCAGGACCCCTACATCCTTCTTGGCAGGGCTGCCCTCAAGGAGTTGTTCTCCCATGCTGCCTGCGTATCTTGGCGTTGTCCCCGCCCAAGTACAGCGCCTTGCACTTGACTTTGTTGAACGTCCTTGGGTTTACATGGGCCCAGGTGGGTTTGAATTTGTCAAAGTCCCTTTGGATGGCATCCCTTCCTTCTGCCGTATCAGCTGCCGCGCTCAGCTTGATGCGCGAAGCCTGCAAACTAGCTGAGGGTGCAGTGGATCCCATCACCTGTGTTGCTGTTGAAGATGTTGAAGAGCAGTGGCCCCAAGACGCACCTTGGGGGACGCCACTTGTGTCCGGCCTCCACCTGAGCGTAGAGCCTTGATCGCAGCCCTCGGGCCGCGAGCGTGCAACCAATTCCTCATCCACCGAATAGCTGCACCTTTTGAACCCCCGTCTCCGCAATTTATGACGTGGGTGAGGTGCAAACCTTGCAGGAATTCCTTACCGATGGCATCGGTTGCCTTCTCTTTGGGCACCGATGCAGTCGCTCCATCGCAGGAGGCCACTGGGATAGCCAGGCACTAGCACTATAGATGTGCCCCCGTTGAAGCCGTGCGGGCAGTCTCGGATCACCTGCTGGTCCCTCTGTTTTCCTGGCACTTCTGCTCGGTGATCTTCCTAGGCCTAGAGGCGAGGCTGTCCGGCCAGGATCTCCCCGCGTCTTCCTGCCTGCCTTTTTAAAGACGGGGAGTGATGTTTCCCTTCTTGCAGTCACCGGGGACTTTGCCTGACAGCCGTGACTTTTTTGGTTGGACGGAGAGCTGCTTTGCAACCAGTTGAGGAGCGGAAGGACGAGCGAGTTGATCTGCCACCCTCCTCAAAACTCCTTCCGCTTGATGTCGTATGGTAGGGAATACCCCTTTGGGCCAGTTGGAGTCGGCTGTCCTAATTCTGCTCCCCCTCAGCTCCTTGGGCCTTTTGCTGAGAATGGCCTTGGCTCTGTGCAGCACCGCTTAGCAGCAAGAGTAGGCATTGGTGTGTTAGCAGCGTTGTTTTTCTCCTAGAACCAAAGCACCGCATCGTATCTGGCGCTCTGAAGAAAACAGTTCTAGTCCGAGCCTGTGAAACTAAGACACAGCGGTACTGAAATCCATGCTGTGCCAGCGTTCTCCAGCCCGAGGTGAGGCGGAGTGGTTGCCAAGAAGGTGCCCCGTCATGGTGGAGTAAGATGACTGTAGCTTCCCGTGTCTTAGCTCTGCTGTCTCCTTCCTTCTCCCTACCTTTGTCTGCTCTGCTTCCCCTAAGAAGCTGAAGCTTGTGGGTTTCTCTGTGTGGGGTGATGTTTGACAGGATTTGCGTGAAGAGTCAAGTACTGCAGTGATACGCCGCCTTTGCGTTCTTGCTCACCGTACTCAAGGCTCGAGTTAACTGTAGGGCTACTTTTGCCCGTCCCCGCGGTACCGCTGTGGCCGTCAGGCTGCCGTGCTGAAAGTGATAATCAGCTTCTTGCTTTGGCTTTGTTAGTCAAAGCGGGCCGGTCCTGCTGCCGCAGGTGTCCCTGCTTTGTCTGCTTTTTGTGGTGAACTCGTGGATCTCCCTGGACCTGCAGGGTTTACAGAAGAAGTGAGCGGGTACCAGAGTTTTCAGAGCTGTGTGTGAGAATCCCAGGGTTGGTTGCCCCCGGAAGGGGCTCCTGTGATTGAGCGAAAGGAGGCAGTCGCAGGCAGTTTTGGAAAGGAGAGCTTTATTTTGTCTGAATAAATAGAAGAATAAATAGACGAATAAATAGCCGTTTGTATAAATAGTTGAATAAACAGATAACTAGGAAGAGGGTGGGAGGTGCGCTTGGGGCTAGGTGCGCGTGTTGCCCACGAGGTCGTGGATGTGCAGGAACCAGGTGCGAGCTCGTAGGCGGACGTGGTCCCAGGCGCAGGCGCTGTAATCGTTGTCGTGGAGGAAGGTGTGGAGGCAGCTGAAGTGTTTGTTGATGGTGAGGTGAAGGTTGCGAGGCCATCGCGTGCGGGAGTGCGTGTCGCTGCGCGCCAAGCAGTGCTCGAGGTGCTGGGTGTACCGCTGGATGTGGTTGAGGAGGCTTTGGCGTTGGCTGTCGACCCAGTGGGCTGGAGTGCTGGGTCCGCTGAGTATTTTGAAGAGGTGCTGGAGGATGTCGTGGGTGGTTTTGTCGGCTTGCCGGGCGTTGCTGGTGTCCAGGATGGTGTCGTTGAAGGAGCATGGCGCGCTGTGCTGTGGGCACGGCTGGGGTGGGCTGGGAGCCATGTCCCGGAGGAGCTGGAGGCTGTCGCGAGAGAAGGTGGCATCCTGGGGGCGAAGGTGGTTGCAGGCGGTGGCGGCGAGAGCTTTCACAAGGAGCGTGAGCAGCAGGATGCTGTAGCCCGGTGGGTGCTGTGGGCTTGCAGGCACAGCCATGGTGGGACTCTGGTTGTGGTGGGCAGGAGCCTGGTGGGGCTGGGTGGTGGCAGTGGTGTGTGTGCTGCCGCGGTGCCGGCTTTATGTGGTGTGTCATCTTTCCCTTCGTCGCTTTCCTGTTGCCGAGAGATTTTGTCTGTGGCTTTCACTTTTGGCTGCTGGTTTTTGTGGTCTGGGAGCAAATGGCTTGGGTGTGCGTGGGGCTGTTGGTGGAGATCCTGGTCCGGCGGTGTGTTTTGGGTGGCTGGCTGCAAGGGTTGGAAGGGGGATGTGAAAGTGGTGGGGCGGAATCTTCTGGGTCAGCTGTTCTGCAGATATCTGTTTTCATCCTTTCCCTTAGGGCTGCAGCGAGAGCTCTGGTGTATCCTTCATTGAAATCCCTCTTCCTGTTCAACTCTGCTTTTCTTACGTAACGCCTTAATGCCGTAATGGGTCTTGGCCTTTCGACTTGAGATGTGTGCTGCCCGTGGCTTGCTTTCTGTGCTTGTTTCTTAGAAAGCACTGCAAAGTGAAGCGCGTTGGAAGAACCTTGGGTAGTTTCCGGCGGCATGAGGAGCTCTGGGTTGGCTGTTGTAGTGGTCGGAGTAGGCAGCGCCGCCTGCGTTGGAGGCTGCTGAGAATATGTAGGAAAGGCTTGTGCTTGAGGAGGAACGAGAAAGGGAAGCGATGCTTCCGAGCGGGTACTGCGGCTGTGGTGGTCCTCGGGCGCCGCGTCTCCTTCCTCCGTCGTCTCTTCTTTTCCTTGCTTCGTGTGGCATCCGGTGAGAAGGAGGAAATGGGCCAGCAGGCGGATAGTTGTAAGGCAAGGATCTTACGTTGCGGAGGCCAAAGGTTTGTCTGAGTGTCCAGGAGGAGTCCACAAGCCTTATGGAGGCGAGCCCGCTGATGTAGTTATTAAGCCCCTGTTGAGGATGAGGAGACTTGAGGAGATGATAGAATGAGAGGGTGGTTTGGTTTGGAAGGGACCTCAAGTGCCGTCCGCTTCCAAGCAACCCCCTTTCCGTGGGCAGCGCCGCCTTCCACTAGAGCGGGTTGCCCAACGCCCCCTCCAGCCTGACGTTAGAGGCTTCCGGTGTTGGGGCGTCCTGAGTTTGTGTGGGTGACCTTTTCCTGTGCCCCACCGCCCCTCAGAGGACAAAGTCTCTTGCTAACGTCCAGTGTGAGCCTCCTCTCTTTTAGTTGCGAGCCGTTGCCCCCTGTCCTGCCATTGCAGTCCGCGTTTATGGGGCCCACTGCAGGTGTCCCGTAGGCCCCCTTGGTGTCACGGAATGGCTTGGGTTGGAAGGGGCCTCGGAGGTCACGTCGTTCCCACTCACTGCCGAGGGCGCGGTTGCCAACCGCAAGACTCAAGCCGTAGAGCAAGCTTCCCAGTGCTGCATCCAGCCTGGCCTGGAACACCTCCGGTACTGGGGGATATTCAGAATCTCTCTGGGCATCGTGTGCCAGTGCCTCACGTCCGTCTTCCCCTGGCGTCTGATCTTAAACTCTTTTATTTTAAAGCCGTGTCCTATTGCTATCTTCCCGTGTGAAAAGTTGATTTTCCTCCTGTTTATAACGTCCCTGTAAGTACTGGCAGGCTGCAACGTGGTCACCCTGGTGCTTTGTCTTCTGCGGACCGCACAGGCACAGTTCCGTCAGCTTGTCTTTGCAGGAGTAGCGCTCCAGCCCTCTGATGGTCCCTGTGGCCCTGCGCTGGCCTCTCACCAAAATCTCGCCAGCTTTCCTGAGCTGGGGCCCCAGACCTGGAGGCATTACTCCAGCTGGGGTGTCACGAGGGCAGAGCAGAGCGGGGGTGGGGGACAGTCGCCTCCCTCTCCCTGCTGGCCACTCCTCTTGGTGCAGACCAGTACGCGGTCGGCCTTGGGGGCTGCAGGTGCAAACTGCTAGCTCATGTTAAGTTTTTTGTCTACCAGGACCCCTACATCCTTCTTGGCAGGGCTGCCCTCAAGGAGTTGTTCTCCCATGCTGCCTGCGTATCTTGGCGTTGTCCCCGCCCAAGTACAGCGCCTTGCACTTGACTTTGTTGAACGTCCTTGGGTTTACATGGGCCCAGGTGGGTTTGAATTTGTCAAAGTCCCTTTGGATGGCATCCCTTCCTTCTGCCGTATCAGCTGCCGCGCTCAGCTTGATGCGCGAAGCCTGCAAACTAGCTGAGGGTGCAGTGGATCCCATCACCTGTGTTGCTGTTGAAGATGTTGAAGAGCAGTGGCCCCAAGACGCACCTTGGGGGACGCCACTTGTGTCCGGCCTCCACCTGAGCGTAGAGCCTTGATCGCAGCCCTCGGGCCGCGAGCGTGCAACCAATTCCTCATCCACCGAATAGCTGCACCTTTTGAACCCCCGTCTCCGCAATTTATGACGTGGGTGAGGTGCAAACCTTGCAGGAATTCCTTACCGATGGCATCGGTTGCCTTCTCTTTGGGCACCGATGCAGTCGCTCCATCGCAGGAGGCCACTGGGATAGCCAGGCACTAGCACTATAGATGTGCCCCCGTTGAAGCCGTGCGGGCAGTCTCGGATCACCTGCTGGTCCCTCTGTTTTCCTGGCACTTCTGCTCGGTGATCTTCCTAGGCCTAGAGGCGAGGCTGTCCGGCCAGGATCTCCCCGCGTCTTCCTGCCTGCCTTTTTAAAGACGGGGAGTGATGTTTCCCTTCTTGCAGTCACCGGGGACTTTGCCTGACAGCCGTGACTTTTTTGGTTGGACGGAGAGCTGCTTTGCAACCAGTTGAGGAGCGGAAGGACGAGCGAGTTGATCTGCCACCCTCCTCAAAACTCCTTCCGCTTGATGTCGTATGGTAGGGAATACCCCTTTGGGCCAGTTGGAGTCGGCTGTCCTAATTCTGCTCCCCCTCAGCTCCTTGGGCCTTTTGCTGAGAATGGCCTTGGCTCTGTGCAGCACCGCTTAGCAGCAAGAGTAGGCATTGGTGTGTTAGCAGCGTTGTTTTTCTCCTAGAACCAAAGCACCGCATCGTATCTGGCGCTCTGAAGAAAACAGTTCTAGTCCGAGCCTGTGAAACTAAGACACAGCGGTACTGAAATCCATGCTGTGCCAGCGTTCTCCAGCCCGAGGTGAGGCGGAGTGGTTGCCAAGAAGGTGCCCCGTCATGGTGGAGTAAGATGACTGTAGCTTCCCGTGTCTTAGCTCTGCTGTCTCCTTCCTTCTCCCTACCTTTGTCTGCTCTGCTTCCCCTAAGAAGCTGAAGCTTGTGGGTTTCTCTGTGTGGGGTGATGTTTGACAGGATTTGCGTGAAGAGTCAAGTACTGCAGTGATACGCCGCCTTTGCGTTCTTGCTCACCGTACTCAAGGCTCGAGTTAACTGTAGGGCTACTTTTGCCCGTCCCCGCGGTACCGCTGTGGCCGTCAGGCTGCCGTGCTGAAAGTGATAATCAGCTTCTTGCTTTGGCTTTGTTAGTCAAAGCGGGCCGGTCCTGCTGCCGCAGGTGTCCCTGCTTTGTCTGCTTTTTGTGGTGAACTCGTGGATCTCCCTGGACCTGCAGGGTTTACAGAAGAAGTGAGCGGGTACCAGAGTTTTCAGAGCTGTGTGTGAGAATCCCAGGGTTGGTTGCCCCCGGAAGGGGCTCCTGTGATTGAGCGAAAGGAGGCAGTCGCAGGCAGTTTTGGAAAGGAGAGCTTTATTTTGTCTGAATAAATAGAAGAATAAATAGACGAATAAATAGCCGTTTGTATAAATAGTTGAATAAACAGATAACTAGGAAGAGGGTGGGAGGTGCGCTTGGGGCTAGGTGCGCGTGTTGCCCACGAGGTCGTGGATGTGCAGGAACCAGGTGCGAGCTCGTAGGCGGACGTGGTCCCAGGCGCAGGCGCTGTAATCGTTGTCGTGGAGGAAGGTGTGGAGGCAGCTGAAGTGTTTGTTGATGGTGAGGTGAAGGTTGCGAGGCCATCGCGTGCGGGAGTGCGTGTCGCTGCGCGCCAAGCAGTGCTCGAGGTGCTGGGTGTACCGCTGGATGTGGTTGAGGAGGCTTTGGCGTTGGCTGTCGACCCAGTGGGCTGGAGTGCTGGGTCCGCTGAGTATTTTGAAGAGGTGCTGGAGGATGTCGTGGGTGGTTTTGTCGGCTTGCCGGGCGTTGCTGGTGTCCAGGATGGTGTCGTTGAAGGAGCATGGCGCGCTGTGCTGTGGGCACGGCTGGGGTGGGCTGGGAGCCATGTCCCGGAGGAGCTGGAGGCTGTCGCGAGAGAAGGTGGCATCCTGGGGGCGAAGGTGGTTGCAGGCGGTGGCGGCGAGAGCTTTCACAAGGAGCGTGAGCAGCAGGATGCTGTAGCCCGGTGGGTGCTGTGGGCTTGCAGGCACAGCCATGGTGGGACTCTGGTTGTGGTGGGCAGGAGCCTGGTGGGGCTGGGTGGTGGCAGTGGTGTGTGTGCTGCCGCGGTGCCGGCTTTATGTGGTGTGTCATCTTTCCCTTCGTCGCTTTCCTGTTGCCGAGAGATTTTGTCTGTGGCTTTCACTTTTGGCTGCTGGTTTTTGTGGTCTGGGAGCAAATGGCTTGGGTGTGCGTGGGGCTGTTGGTGGAGATCCTGGTCCGGCGGTGTGTTTTGGGTGGCTGGCTGCAAGGGTTGGAAGGGGGATGTGAAAGTGGTGGGGCGGAATCTTCTGGGTCAGCTGTTCTGCAGATATCTGTTTTCATCCTTTCCCTTAGGGCTGCAGCGAGAGCTCTGGTGTATCCTTCATTGAAATCCCTCTTCCTGTTCAACTCTGCTTTTCTTACGTAAGGCCTTAATGCCGTAATGGGTCTTGGCCTTTCGACTTGAGATGTGTGCTGCCCGTGGCTTGCTTTCTGTGCTTGTTTCTTAGAAAGCACTGCAAAGTGAAGCGCGTTGGAAGAACCTTGGGTAGTTTCCGGCGGCATGAGGAGCTCTGGGTTGGCTGTTGTAGTGGTCGGAGTAGGCAGCGCCGCCTGCGTTGGAGGCTGCTGAGAATATGTAGGAAAGGCTTGTGCTTGAGGAGGAACGAGAAAGGGAAGCGATGCTTCCGAGCGGGTACTGCGGCTGTGGTGGTCCTCGGGCGCCGCGTCTCCTTCCTCCGTCGTCTCTTCTTTTCCTTGCTTCGTGTGGCATCCGGTGAGAAGGAGGAAATGGGCCAGCAGGCGGATAGTTGTAAGGCAAGGATCTTACGTTGCGGAGGCCAAAGGTTTGTCTGAGTGTCCAGGAGGAGTCCACAAGCCTTATGGAGGCGAGCCCGCTGATGTAGTTATTAAGCCCCTGTTGAGGATGAGGAGACTTGAGGAGATGATAGAATGAGAGGGTGGTTTGGTTTGGAAGGGACCTCAAGTGCCGTCCGCTTCCAAGCAACCCCCTTTCCGTGGGCAGCGCCGCCTTCCACTAGAGCGGGTTGCCCAACGCCCCCTCCAGCCTGACGTTAGAGGCTTCCGGTGTTGGGGCGTCCTGAGTTTGTGTGGGTGACCTTTTCCTGTGCCCCACCGCCCCTCAGAGGACAAAGTCTCTTGCTAACGTCCAGTGTGAGCCTCCTCTCTTTTAGTTGCGAGCCGTTGCCCCCTGTCCTGCCATTGCAGTCCGCGTTTATGGGGCCCACTGCAGGTGTCCCGTAGGCCCCCTTGGTGTCACGGAATGGCTTGGGTTGGAAGGGGCCTCGGAGGTCACGTCGTTCCCACTCACTGCCGAGGGCGCGGTTGCCAACCGCAAGACTCAAGCCGTAGAGCAAGCTTCCCAGTGCTGCATCCAGCCTGGCCTGGAACACCTCCGGTACTGGGGGATATTCAGAATCTCTCTGGGCATCGTGTGCCAGTGCCTCACGTCCGTCTTCCCCTGGCGTCTGATCTTAAACTCTTTTATTTTAAAGCCGTGTCCTATTGCTATCTTCCCGTGTGAAAAGTTGATTTTCCTCCTGTTTATAACGTCCCTGTAAGTACTGGCAGGCTGCAACGTGGTCACCCTGGTGCTTTGTCTTCTGCGGACCGCACAGGCACAGTTCCGTCAGCTTGTCTTTGCAGGAGTAGCGCTCCAGCCCTCTGATGGTCCCTGTGGCCCTGCGCTGGCCTCTCACCAAAATCTCGCCAGCTTTCCTGAGCTGGGGCCCCAGACCTGGAGGCATTACTCCAGCTGGGGTGTCACGAGGGCAGAGCAGAGCGGGGGTGGGGGACAGTCGCCTCCCTCTCCCTGCTGGCCACTCCTCTTGGTGCAGACCAGTACGCGGTCGGCCTTGGGGGCTGCAGGTGCAAACTGCTAGCTCATGTTAAGTTTTTTGTCTACCAGGACCCCTACATCCTTCTTGGCAGGGCTGCCCTCAAGGAGTTGTTCTCCCATGCTGCCTGCGTATCTTGGCGTTGTCCCCGCCCAAGTACAGCGCCTTGCACTTGACTTTGTTGAACGTCCTTGGGTTTACATGGGCCCAGGTGGGTTTGAATTTGTCAAAGTCCCTTTGGATGGCATCCCTTCCTTCTGCCGTATCAGCTGCCGCGCTCAGCTTGATGCGCGAAGCCTGCAAACTAGCTGAGGGTGCAGTGGATCCCATCACCTGTGTTGCTGTTGAAGATGTTGAAGAGCAGTGGCCCCAAGACGCACCTTGGGGGACGCCACTTGTGTCCGGCCTCCACCTGAGCGTAGAGCCTTGATCGCAGCCCTCGGGCCGCGAGCGTGCAACCAATTCCTCATCCACCGAATAGCTGCACCTTTTGAACCCCCGTCTCCGCAATTTATGACGTGGGTGAGGTGCAAACCTTGCAGGAATTCCTTACCGATGGCATCGGTTGCCTTCTCTTTGGGCACCGATGCAGTCGCTCCATCGCAGGAGGCCACTGGGATAGCCAGGCACTAGCACTATAGGTGTGCCCCCGTTGAAGCCGTGCGGGCAGTCTCGGATCACCTGCTGGTCCCTCTGTTTTCCTGGCACTTCTGCTCGGTGATCTTCCTAGGCCTAGAGGCGAGGCTGTCCGGCCAGGATCTCCCCGCGTCTTCCTGCCTGCCTTTTTAAAGACGGGGAGTGATGTTTCCCTTCTTGCAGTCACCGGGGACTTTGCCTGACAGCCGTGACTTTTTTGGTTGGACGGAGAGCTGCTTTGCAACCAGTTGAGGAGCGGAAGGACGAGCGAGTTGATCTGCCACCCTCCTCAAAACTCCTTCCGCTTGATGTCGTATGGTAGGGAATACCCCTTTGGGCCAGTTGGAGTCGGCTGTCCTAATTCTGCTCCCCCTCAGCTCCTTGGGCCTTTTGCTGAGAATGGCCTTGGCTCTGTGCAGCACCGCTTAGCAGCAAGAGTAGGCGTTGGTGTGTTAGCAGCGTTGTTTTTCTCCTAGAACCAAAGCACCGCATCGTATCAGGCGCTCTGAAGAAAACAGTTCTAGTCCGAGCCTGTGAAACTAAGACACAGCGGTACTGAAATCCATGCTGTGCCAGCGTTCTCCAGCCCGAGGTGAGGCGGAGTGGTTGCCAAGAAGGTGCCCCGTCATGGTGGAGTAAGATGACTGTAGCTTCCCGTGTCTTAGCTCTGCTGTCTCCTTCCTTCTCCCTACCTTTGTCTGCTCTGCTTCCCCTAAGAAGCTGAAGCTTGTGGGTTTCTCTGTGTGGGGTGATGTTTGACAGGATTTGCGTGAAGAGTCAAGTACTGCAGTGATATGCCGCCTTTGCGTTCTTGCTCACCGTACTCAAGGCTCGAGTTAACTGTAGGGCTACTTTTGCCCGTCCCCGCGGTACCGCTGTGGCCGTCAGGCTGCCGTGCTGAAAGTGATAATCAGCTTCTTGCTTTGGCTTTGTTAGTCAAAGCGGGCCGGTCCTGCTGCCGCAGGTGTCCCTGCTTTGTCTGCTTTTTGTGGTGAACTCGTGGATCTCCCTGGACCTGCAGGGTTTACAGAAGAAGTGAGCGGGTACCAGAGTTTTCAGAGCTGTGTGTGAGAATCCCAGGGTTGGTTGCCCCCGGAAGGGGCTCCTGTGATTGAGCGAAAGGAGGCAGTCGCAGGCAGTTTTGGAAAGGAGAGCTTTATTTTGTCTGAATAAATAGAAGAATAAATAGACGAATAAATAGCCGTTTGTATAAATAGTTGAATAAACAGATAACTAGGAAGAGGGTGGGAGGTGCGCTTGGGGCTAGGTGCGCGTGTTGCCCACGAGGTCGTGGATGTGCAGGAACCAGGTGCGAGCTCGTAGGCGGACGTGGTCCCAGGCGCAGGCGCTGTAATCGTTGTCGTGGAGGAAGGTGTGGAGGCAGCTGAAGTGTTTGTTGATGGTGAGGTGAAGGTTGCGAGGCCATCGCGTGCGGGAGCGCGTGTCGCTGCGCGCCAAGCAGTGCTCGAGGTGCTGGGTGTACCGCTGGATGTGGTTGAGGAGGCTTTGGCGTTGGCTGTCGACCCAGTGGGCTGGAGTGCTGGGTCCGCTGAGTATTTTGAAGAGGTGCTGGAGGATGTCGTGGGTGGTTTTGTCGGCTTGCCGGGCGTTGCTGGTGTCCAGGATGGTGTCGTTGAAGGAGCATGGCGCGCTGTGCTGTGGGCACGGCTGGGGTGGGCTGGGAGCCATGTCCCGGAGGAGCTGGAGGCTGTCGCGAGAGAAGGTGGCATCCTGGGGGCGAAGGTGGTTGCAGGCGGTGGCGGCGAGAGCTTTCACAAGGAGCGTGAGCAGCAGGATGCTGTAGCCCGGTGGGTGCTGTGGGCTTGCAGGCACAGCCATGGTGGGACTCTGGTTGTGGTGGGCAGGAGCCTGGTGGGGCTGGGTGGTGGCAGTGGTGTGTGTGCTGCCGCGGTGCCGGCTTTATGTGGTGTGTCATCTTTCCCTTCGTCGCTTTCCTGTTGCCGAGAGATTTTGTCTGTGGCTTTCACTTTTGGCTGCTGGTTTTTGTGGTCTGGGAGCAAATGGCTTGGGTGTGCGTGGGGCTGTTGGTGGAGATCCTGGTCCGGCGGTGTGTTTTGGGTGGCTGGCTGCAAGGGTTGGAAGGGGGATGTGAAAGTGGTGGGGCGGAATCTTCTGGGTCAGCTGTTCTGCAGATATCTGTTTTCATCCTTTCCCTTAGGGCTGCAGCGAGAGCTCTGGTGTATCCTTCATTGAAATCCCTCTTCCTGTTCAACTCTGCTTTTCTTACGTAACGCCTTAATGCCGTAATGGGTCTTGGCCTTTCGACTTGAGATGTGTGCTGCCCGTGGCTTGCTTTCTGTGCTTGTTTCTTAGAAAGCACTGCAAAGTGAAGCGCGTTGGAAGAACCTTGGGTAGTTTCCGGCGGCATGAGGAGCTCTGGGTTGGCTGTTGTAGTGGTCGGAGTAGGCAGCGCCGCCTGCGTTGGAGGCTGCTGAGAATATGTAGGAAAGGCTTGTGCTTGAGGAGGAACGAGAAAGGGAAGCGATGCTTCCGAGCGGGTACTGCGGCTGTGGTGGTCCTCGGGCGCCGCGTCTCCTTCCTCCGTCGTCTCTTCTTTTCCTTGCTTCGTGTGGCATCCGGTGAGAAGGAGGAAATGGGCCAGCAGGCGGATAGTTGTAAGGCAAGGATCTTACGTTGCGGAGGCCAAAGGTTTGTCTGAGTGTCCAGGAGGAGTCCACAAGCCTTATGGAGGCGAGCCCGCTGATGTAGTTATTAAGCCCCTGTTGAGGATGAGGAGACTTGAGGAGATGATAGAATGAGAGGGTGGTTTGGTTTGGAAGGGACCTCAAGTGCCGTCCGCTTCCAAGCAACCCCCTTTCCGTGGGCAGCGCCGCCTTCCACTAGAGCGGGTTGCCCAACGCCCCCTCCAGCCTGACGTTAGAGGCTTCCGGTGTTGGGGCGTCCTGAGTTTGTGTGGGTGACCTTTTCCTGTGCCCCACCGCCCCTCAGAGGACAAAGTCTCTTGCTAACGTCCAGTGTGAGCCTCCTCTCTTTTAGTTGCGAGCCGTTGCCCCCTGTCCTGCCATTGCAGTCCGCGTTTATGGGGCCCACTGCAGGTGTCCCGTAGGCCCCCTTGGTGTCACGGAATGGCTTGGGTTGGAAGGGGCCTCGGAGGTCACGTCGTTCCCACTCACTGCCGAGGGCGCGGTTGCCAACCGCAAGACTCAAGCCGTAGAGCAAGCTTCCCAGTGCTGCATCCAGCCTGGCCTGGAACACCTCCGGTACTGGGGGATATTCAGAATCTCTCTGGGCATCGTGTGCCAGTGCCTCACGTCCGTCTTCCCCTGGCGTCTGATCTTAAACTCTTTTATTTTAAAGCCGTGTCCTATTGCTATCTTCCCGTGTGAAAAGTTGATTTTCCTCCTGTTTATAACGTCCCTGTAAGTACTGGCAGGCTGCAACGTGGTCACCCTGGTGCTTTGTCTTCTGCGGACCGCACAGGCACAGTTCCGTCAGCTTGTCTTTGCAGGAGTAGCGCTCCAGCCCTCTGATGGTCCCTGTGGCCCTGCGCTGGCCTCTCACCAAAATCTCGCCAGCTTTCCTGAGCTGGGGCCCCAGACCTGGAGGCATTACTCCAGCTGGGGTGTCACGAGGGCAGAGCAGAGCGGGGGTGGGGGACAGTCGCCTCCCTCTCCCTGCTGGCCACTCCTCTTGGTGCAGACCAGTACGCGGTCGGCCTTGGGGGCTGCAGGTGCAAACTGCTAGCTCATGTTAAGTTTTTTGTCTACCAGGACCCCTACATCCTTCTTGGCAGGGCTGCCCTCAAGGAGTTGTTCTCCCATGCTGCCTGCGTATCTTGGCGTTGTCCCCGCCCAAGTACAGCGCCTTGCACTTGACTTTGTTGAACGTCCTTGGGTTTACATGGGCCCAGGTGGGTTTGAATTTGTCAAAGTCCCTTTGGATGGCATCCCTTCCTTCTGCCGTATCAGCTGCCGCGCTCAGCTTGATGCGCGAAGCCTGCAAACTAGCTGAGGGTGCAGTGGATCCCATCACCTGTGTTGCTGTTGAAGATGTTGAAGAGCAGTGGCCCCAAGACGCACCTTGGGGGACGCCACTTGTGTCCGGCCTCCACCTGAGCGTAGAGCCTTGATCGCAGCCCTCGGGCCGCGAGCGTGCAACCAATTCCTCATCCACCGAATAGCTGCACCTTTTGAACCCCCGTCTCCGCAATTTATGACGTGGGTGAGGTGCAAACCTTGCAGGAATTCCTTACCGATGGCATCGGTTGCCTTCTCTTTGGGCACCGATGCAGTCGCTCCATCGCAGGAGGCCACTGGGATAGCCAGGCACTAGCACTATAGATGTGCCCCCGTTGAAGCCGTGCGGGCAGTCTCGGATCACCTGCTGGTCCCTCTGTTTTCCTGGCACTTCTGCTCGGTGATCTTCCTAGGCCTAGAGGCGAGGCTGTCCGGCCAGGATCTCCCCGCGTCTTCCTGCCTGCCTTTTTAAAGACGGGGAGTGATGTTTCCCTTCTTGCAGTCACCGGGGACTTTGCCTGACAGCCGTGACTTTTTTGGTTGGACGGAGAGCTGCTTTGCAACCAGTTGAGGAGCGGAAGGACGAGCGAGTTGATCTGCCACCCTCCTCAAAACTCCTTCCGCTTGATGTCGTATGGTAGGGAATACCCCTTTGGGCCAGTTGGAGTCGGCTGTCCTAATTCTGCTCCCCCTCAGCTCCTTGGGCCTTTTGCTGAGAATGGCCTTGGCTCTGTGCAGCACCGCTTAGCAGCAAGAGTAGGCATTGGTGTGTTAGCAGCGTTGTTTTTCTCCTAGAACCAAAGCACCGCATCGTATCTGGCGCTCTGAAGAAAACAGTTCTAGTCCGAGCCTGTGAAACTAAGACACAGCGGTACTGAAATCCATGCTGTGCCAGCGTTCTCCAGCCCGAGGTGAGGCGGAGTGGTTGCCAAGAAGGTGCCCCGTCATGGTGGAGTAAGATGACTGTAGCTTCCCGTGTCTTAGCTCTGCTGTCTCCTTCCTTCTCCCTACCTTTGTCTGCTCTGCTTCCCCTAAGAAGCTGAAGCTTGTGGGTTTCTCTGTGTGGGGTGATGTTTGACAGGATTTGCGTGAAGAGTCAAGTACTGCAGTGATACGCCGCCTTTGCGTTCTTGCTCACCGTACTCAAGGCTCGAGTTAACTGTAGGGCTACTTTTGCCCGTCCCCGCGGTACCGCTGTGGCCGTCAGGCTGCCGTGCTGAAAGTGATAATCAGCTTCTTGCTTTGGCTTTGTTAGTCAAAGCGGGCCGGTCCTGCTGCCGCAGGTGTCCCTGCTTTGTCTGCTTTTTGTGGTGAACTCGTGGATCTCCCTGGACCTGCAGGGTTTACAGAAGAAGTGAGCGGGTACCAGAGTTTTCAGAGCTGTGTGTGAGAATCCCAGGGTTGGTTGCCCCCGGAAGGGGCTCCTGTGATTGAGCGAAAGGAGGCAGTCGCAGGCAGTTTTGGAAAGGAGAGCTTTATTTTGTCTGAATAAATAGAAGAATAAATAGACGAATAAATAGCCGTTTGTATAAATAGTTGAATAAACAGATAACTAGGAAGAGGGTGGGAGGTGCGCTTGGGGCTAGGTGCGCGTGTTGCCCACGAGGTCGTGGATGTGCAGGAACCAGGTGCGAGCTCGTAGGCGGACGTGGTCCCAGGCGCAGGCGCTGTAATCGTTGTCGTGGAGGAAGGTGTGGAGGCAGCTGAAGTGTTTGTTGATGGTGAGGTGAAGGTTGCGAGGCCATCGCGTGCGGGAGTGCGTGTCGCTGCGCGCCAAGCAGTGCTCGAGGTGCTGGGTGTACCGCTGGATGTGGTTGAGGAGGCTTTGGCGTTGGCTGTCGACCCAGTGGGCTGGAGTGCTGGGTCCGCTGAGTATTTTGAAGAGGTGCTGGAGGATGTCGTGGGTGGTTTTGTCGGCTTGCCGGGCGTTGCTGGTGTCCAGGATGGTGTCGTTGAAGGAGCATGGCGCGCTGTGCTGTGGGCACGGCTGGGGTGGGCTGGGAGCCATGTCCCGGAGGAGCTGGAGGCTGTCGCGAGAGAAGGTGGCATCCTGGGGGCGAAGGTGGTTGCAGGCGGTGGCGGCGAGAGCTTTCACAAGGAGCGTGAGCAGCAGGATGCTGTAGCCCGGTGGGTGCTGTGGGCTTGCAGGCACAGCCATGGTGGGACTCTGGTTGTGGTGGGCAGGAGCCTGGTGGGGCTGGGTGGTGGCAGTGGTGTGTGTGCTGCCGCGGTGCCGGCTTTATGTGGTGTGTCATCTTTCCCTTCGTCGCTTTCCTGTTGCCGAGAGATTTTGTCTGTGGCTTTCACTTTTGGCTGCTGGTTTTTGTGGTCTGGGAGCAAATGGCTTGGGTGTGCGTGGGGCTGTTGGTGGAGATCCTGGTCCGGCGGTGTGTTTTGGGTGGCTGGCTGCAAGGGTTGGAAGGGGGATGTGAAAGTGGTGGGGCGGAATCTTCTGGGTCAGCTGTTCTGCAGATATCTGTTTTCATCCTTTCCCTTAGGGCTGCAGCGAGAGCTCTGGTGTATCCTTCATTGAAATCCCTCTTCCTGTTCAACTCTGCTTTTCTTACGTAAGGCCTTAATGCCGTAATGGGTCTTGGCCTTTCGACTTGAGATGTGTGCTGCCCGTGGCTTGCTTTCTGTGCTTGTTTCTTAGAAAGCACTGCAAAGTGAAGCGCGTTGGAAGAACCTTGGGTAGTTTCCGGCGGCATGAGGAGCTCTGGGTTGGCTGTTGTAGTGGTCGGAGTAGGCAGCGCCGCCTGCGTTGGAGGCTGCTGAGAATATGTAGGAAAGGCTTGTGCTTGAGGAGGAACGAGAAAGGGAAGCGATGCTTCCGAGCGGGTACTGCGGCTGTGGTGGTCCTCGGGCGCCGCGTCTCCTTCCTCCGTCGTCTCTTCTTTTCCTTGCTTCGTGTGGCATCCGGTGAGAAGGAGGAAATGGGCCAGCAGGCGGATAGTTGTAAGGCAAGGATCTTACGTTGCGGAGGCCAAAGGTTTGTCTGAGTGTCCAGGAGGAGTCCACAAGCCTTATGGAGGCGAGCCCGCTGATGTAGTTATTAAGCCCCTGTTGAGGATGAGGAGACTTGAGGAGATGATAGAATGAGAGGGTGGTTTGGTTTGGAAGGGACCTCAAGTGCCGTCCGCTTCCAAGCAACCCCCTTTCCGTGGGCAGCGCCGCCTTCCACTAGAGCGGGTTGCCCAACGCCCCCTCCAGCCTGACGTTAGAGGCTTCCGGTGTTGGGGCGTCCTGAGTTTGTGTGGGTGACCTTTTCCTGTGCCCCACCGCCCCTCAGAGGACAAAGTCTCTTGCTAACGTCCAGTGTGAGCCTCCTCTCTTTTAGTTGCGAGCCGTTGCCCCCTGTCCTGCCATTGCAGTCCGCGTTTATGGGGCCCACTGCAGGTGTCCCGTAGGCCCCCTTGGTGTCACGGAATGGCTTGGGTTGGAAGGGGCCTCGGAGGTCACGTCGTTCCCACTCACTGCCGAGGGCGCGGTTGCCAACCGCAAGACTCAAGCCGTAGAGCAAGCTTCCCAGTGCTGCATCCAGCCTGGCCTGGAACACCTCCGGTACTGGGGGATATTCAGAATCTCTCTGGGCATCGTGTGCCAGTGCCTCACGTCCGTCTTCCCCTGGCGTCTGATCTTAAACTCTTTTATTTTAAAGCCGTGTCCTATTGCTATCTTCCCGTGTGAAAAGTTGATTTTCCTCCTGTTTATAACGTCCCTGTAAGTACTGGCAGGCTGCAACGTGGTCACCCTGGTGCTTTGTCTTCTGCGGACCGCACAGGCACAGTTCCGTCAGCTTGTCTTTGCAGGAGTAGCGCTCCAGCCCTCTGATGGTCCCTGTGGCCCTGCGCTGGCCTCTCACCAAAATCTCGCCAGCTTTCCTGAGCTGGGGCCCCAGACCTGGAGGCATTACTCCAGCTGGGGTGTCACGAGGGCAGAGCAGAGCGGGGGTGGGGGACAGTCGCCTCCCTCTCCCTGCTGGCCACTCCTCTTGGTGCAGACCAGTACGCGGTCGGCCTTGGGGGCTGCAGGTGCAAACTGCTAGCTCATGTTAAGTTTTTTGTCTACCAGGACCCCTACATCCTTCTTGGCAGGGCTGCCCTCAAGGAGTTGTTCTCCCATGCTGCCTGCGTATCTTGGCGTTGTCCCCGCCCAAGTACAGCGCCTTGCACTTGACTTTGTTGAACGTCCTTGGGTTTACATGGGCCCAGGTGGGTTTGAATTTGTCAAAGTCCCTTTGGATGGCATCCCTTCCTTCTGCCGTATCAGCTGCCGCGCTCAGCTTGATGCGCGAAGCCTGCAAACTAGCTGAGGGTGCAGTGGATCCCATCACCTGTGTTGCTGTTGAAGATGTTGAAGAGCAGTGGCCCCAAGACGCACCTTGGGGGACGCCACTTGTGTCCGGCCTCCACCTGAGCGTAGAGCCTTGATCGCAGCCCTCGGGCCGCGAGCGTGCAACCAATTCCTCATCCACCGAATAGCTGCACCTTTTGAACCCCCGTCTCCGCAATTTATGACGTGGGTGAGGTGCAAACCTTGCAGGAATTCCTTACCGATGGCATCGGTTGCCTTCTCTTTGGGCACCGATGCAGTCGCTCCATCGCAGGAGGCCACTGGGATAGCCAGGCACTAGCACTATAGGTGTGCCCCCGTTGAAGCCGTGCGGGCAGTCTCGGATCACCTGCTGGTCCCTCTGTTTTCCTGGCACTTCTGCTCGGTGATCTTCCTAGGCCTAGAGGCGAGGCTGTCCGGCCAGGATCTCCCCGCGTCTTCCTGCCTGCCTTTTTAAAGACGGGGAGTGATGTTTCCCTTCTTGCAGTCACCGGGGACTTTGCCTGACAGCCGTGACTTTTTTGGTTGGACGGAGAGCTGCTTTGCAACCAGTTGAGGAGCGGAAGGACGAGCGAGTTGATCTGCCACCCTCCTCAAAACTCCTTCCGCTTGATGTCGTATGGTAGGGAATACCCCTTTGGGCCAGTTGGAGTCGGCTGTCCTAATTCTGCTCCCCCTCAGCTCCTTGGGCCTTTTGCTGAGAATGGCCTTGGCTCTGTGCAGCACCGCTTAGCAGCAAGAGTAGGCGTTGGTGTGTTAGCAGCGTTGTTTTTCTCCTAGAACCAAAGCACCGCATCGTATCAGGCGCTCTGAAGAAAACAGTTCTAGTCCGAGCCTGTGAAACTAAGACACAGCGGTACTGAAATCCATGCTGTGCCAGCGTTCTCCAGCCCGAGGTGAGGCGGAGTGGTTGCCAAGAAGGTGCCCCGTCATGGTGGAGTAAGATGACTGTAGCTTCCCGTGTCTTAGCTCTGCTGTCTCCTTCCTTCTCCCTACCTTTGTCTGCTCTGCTTCCCCTAAGAAGCTGAAGCTTGTGGGTTTCTCTGTGTGGGGTGATGTTTGACAGGATTTGCGTGAAGAGTCAAGTACTGCAGTGATATGCCGCCTTTGCGTTCTTGCTCACCGTACTCAAGGCTCGAGTTAACTGTAGGGCTACTTTTGCCCGTCCCCGCGGTACCGCTGTGGCCGTCAGGCTGCCGTGCTGAAAGTGATAATCAGCTTCTTGCTTTGGCTTTGTTAGTCAAAGCGGGCCGGTCCTGCTGCCGCAGGTGTCCCTGCTTTGTCTGCTTTTTGTGGTGAACTCGTGGATCTCCCTGGACCTGCAGGGTTTACAGAAGAAGTGAGCGGGTACCAGAGTTTTCAGAGCTGTGTGTGAGAATCCCAGGGTTGGTTGCCCCCGGAAGGGGCTCCTGTGATTGAGCGAAAGGAGGCAGTCGCAGGCAGTTTTGGAAAGGAGAGCTTTATTTTGTCTGAATAAATAGAAGAATAAATAGACGAATAAATAGCCGTTTGTATAAATAGTTGAATAAACAGATAACTAGGAAGAGGGTGGGAGGTGCGCTTGGGGCTAGGTGCGCGTGTTGCCCACGAGGTCGTGGATGTGCAGGAACCAGGTGCGAGCTCGTAGGCGGACGTGGTCCCAGGCGCAGGCGCTGTAATCGTTGTCGTGGAGGAAGGTGTGGAGGCAGCTGAAGTGTTTGTTGATGGTGAGGTGAAGGTTGCGAGGCCATCGCGTGCGGGAGCGCGTGTCGCTGCGCGCCAAGCAGTGCTCGAGGTGCTGGGTGTACCGCTGGATGTGGTTGAGGAGGCTTTGGCGTTGGCTGTCGACCCAGTGGGCTGGAGTGCTGGGTCCGCTGAGTATTTTGAAGAGGTGCTGGAGGATGTCGTGGGTGGTTTTGTCGGCTTGCCGGGCGTTGCTGGTGTCCAGGATGGTGTCGTTGAAGGAGCATGGCGCGCTGTGCTGTGGG
Organism: Tetrao urogallus; assembly: GCF_951394365.1. Lineage (NCBI taxonomy): Eukaryota > Metazoa > Chordata > Aves > Galliformes > Phasianidae > Tetrao > Tetrao urogallus. Next base: position 67,880,955 of record NC_136816.1, read on the forward strand.
CACGGCTGGGGTGGGCTGGGAGCCATGTCCCGGAGGAGCTGGAGGCTGTCGCGAGAGAAGGTGGCATCCTGGGGGCGAAGGTGGTTGCAGGCGGTGGCGGCGAGAGCTTTCACAAGGAGCGTGAGCAGCAGGATGCTGTAGCCCGGTGGGTGCTGTGGGCTTGCAGGCACAGCCATGGTGGGACTCTGGTTGTGGTGGGCAGGAGCCTGGTGGGGCTGGGTGGTGGCAGTGGTGTGTGTGCTGCCGCGGTGCCGGCTTTATGTGGTGTGTCATCTTTCCCTTCGTCGCTTTCCTGTTGCCGAGAGATTTTGTCTGTGGCTTTCACTTTTGGCTGCTGGTTTTTGTGGTCTGGGAGCAAATGGCTTGGGTGTGCGTGGGGCTGTTGGTGGAGATCCTGGTCCGGCGGTGTGTTTTGGGTGGCTGGCTGCAAGGGTTGGAAGGGGGATGTGAAAGTGGTGGGGCGGAATCTTCTGGGTCAGCTGTTCTGCAGATATCTGTTTTCATCCTTTCCCTTAGGGCTGCAGCGAGAGCTCTGGTGTATCCTTCATTGAAATCCCTCTTCCTGTTCAACTCTGCTTTTCTTACGTAAGGCCTTAATGCCGTAATGGGTCTTGGCCTTTCGACTTGAGATGTGTGCTGCCCGTGGCTTGCTTTCTGTGCTTGTTTCTTAGAAAGCACTGCAAAGTGAAGCGCGTTGGAAGAACCTTGGGTAGTTTCCGGCGGCATGAGGAGCTCTGGGTTGGCTGTTGTAGTGGTCGGAGTAGGCAGCGCCGCCTGCGTTGGAGGCTGCTGAGAATATGTAGGAAAGGCTTGTGCTTGAGGAGGAACGAGAAAGGGAAGCGATGCTTCCGAGCGGGTACTGCGGCTGTGGTGGTCCTCGGGCGCCGCGTCTCCTTCCTCCGTCGTCTCTTCTTTTCCTTGCTTCGTGTGGCATCCGGTGAGAAGGAGGAAATGGGCCAGCAGGCGGATAGTTGTAAGGCAAGGATCTTACGTTGCGGAGGCCAAAGGTTTGTCTGAGTGTCCAGGAGGAGTCCACAAGCCTTATGGAGGCGAGCCCGCTGATGTAGTTATTAAGCCCCTGTTGAGGATGAGGAGACTTGAGGAGATGATAGAATGAGAGGGTGGTTTGGTTTGGAAGGGACCTCAAGTGCCGTCCGCTTCCAAGCAACCCCCTTTCCGTGGGCAGCGCCGCCTTCCACTAGAGCGGGTTGCCCAACGCCCCCTCCAGCCTGACGTTAGAGGCTTCCGGTGTTGGGGCGTCCTGAGTTTGTGTGGGTGACCTTTTCCTGTGCCCCACCGCCCCTCAGAGGACAAAGTCTCTTGCTAACGTCCAGTGTGAGCCTCCTCTCTTTTAGTTGCGAGCCGTTGCCCCCTGTCCTGCCATTGCAGTCCGCGTTTATGGGGCCCACTGCAGGTGTCCCGTAGGCCCCCTTGGTGTCACGGAATGGCTTGGGTTGGAAGGGGCCTCGGAGGTCACGTCGTTCCCACTCACTGCCGAGGGCGCGGTTGCCAACCGCAAGACTCAAGCCGTAGAGCAAGCTTCCCAGTGCTGCATCCAGCCTGGCCTGGAACACCTCCGGTACTGGGGGATATTCAGAATCTCTCTGGGCATCGTGTGCCAGTGCCTCACGTCCGTCTTCCCCTGGCGTCTGATCTTAAACTCTTTTATTTTAAAGCCGTGTCCTATTGCTATCTTCCCGTGTGAAAAGTTGATTTTCCTCCTGTTTATAACGTCCCTGTAAGTACTGGCAGGCTGCAACGTGGTCACCCTGGTGCTTTGTCTTCTGCGGACCGCACAGGCACAGTTCCGTCAGCTTGTCTTTGCAGGAGTAGCGCTCCAGCCCTCTGATGGTCCCTGTGGCCCTGCGCTGGCCTCTCACCAAAATCTCGCCAGCTTTCCTGAGCTGGGGCCCCAGACCTGGAGGCATTACTCCAGCTGGGGTGTCACGAGGGCAGAGCAGAGCGGGGGTGGGGGACAGTCGCCTCCCTCTCCCTGCTGGCCACTCCTCTTGGTGCAGACCAGTACGCGGTCGGCCTTGGGGGCTGCAGGTGCAAACTGCTAGCTCATGTTAAGTTTTTTGTCTACCAGGACCCCTACATCCTTCTTGGCAGGGCTGCCCTCAAGGAGTTGTTCTCCCATGCTGCCTGCGTATCTTGGCGTTGTCCCCGCCCAAGTACAGCGCCTTGCACTTGACTTTGTTGAACGTCCTTGGGTTTACATGGGCCCAGGTGGGTTTGAATTTGTCAAAGTCCCTTTGGATGGCATCCCTTCCTTCTGCCGTATCAGCTGCCGCGCTCAGCTTGATGCGCGAAGCCTGCAAACTAGCTGAGGGTGCAGTGGATCCCATCACCTGTGTTGCTGTTGAAGATGTTGAAGAGCAGTGGCCCCAAGACGCACCTTGGGGGACGCCACTTGTGTCCGGCCTCCACCTGAGCGTAGAGCCTTGATCGCAGCCCTCGGGCCGCGAGCGTGCAACCAATTCCTCATCCACCGAATAGCTGCACCTTTTGAACCCCCGTCTCCGCAATTTATGACGTGGGTGAGGTGCAAACCTTGCAGGAATTCCTTACCGATGGCATCGGTTGCCTTCTCTTTGGGCACCGATGCAGTCGCTCCATCGCAGGAGGCCACTGGGATAGCCAGGCACTAGCACTATAGATGTGCCCCCGTTGAAGCCGTGCGGGCAGTCTCGGATCACCTGCTGGTCCCTCTGTTTTCCTGGCACTTCTGCTCGGTGATCTTCCTAGGCCTAGAGGCGAGGCTGTCCGGCCAGGATCTCCCCGCGTCTTCCTGCCTGCCTTTTTAAAGACGGGGAGTGATGTTTCCCTTCTTGCAGTCACCGGGGACTTTGCCTGACAGCCGTGACTTTTTTGGTTGGACGGAGAGCTGCTTTGCAACCAGTTGAGGAGCGGAAGGACGAGCGAGTTGATCTGCCACCCTCCTCAAAACTCCTTCCGCTTGATGTCGTATGGTAGGAAATACCCCTTTGGGCCAGTTGGAGTCGGCTGTCCTAATTCTGCTCCCCCTCAGCTCCTTGGGCCTTTTGCTGAGAATGGCCTTGGCTCTGTGCAGCACCGCTTAGCAGCAAGAGTAGGCGTTGGTGTGTTAGCAGCGTTGTTTTTCTCCTAGAACCAAAACACCGCATCGTATCTGGCGCTCTGAAGAAAACAGTTCTAGTCCGAGCCTGTGAAACTAAGACACAGCGGTACTGAAATCCATGCTGTGCCAGCGTTCTCCAGCCCGAGGTGAGGCGGAGTGGTTGCCAAGAAGGTGCCCCGTCATGGTGGAGTAAGATGACTGTAGCTTCCCGTGTCTTAGCTCTGCTGTCTCCTTCCTTCTCCCTACCTTTGTCTGCTCTGCTTCCCCTAAGAAGCTGAAGCTTGTGGGTTTCTCTGTGTGGGGTGATGTTTGACAGGATTTGCGTGAAGAGTCAAGTACTGCAGTGATACGCCACCTTTGCGTTCTTGCTCACCGTACTCAAGGCTCGAGTTAACTGTAGGGCTACTTTTGCCCATCCCCGCGGTACCGCTGTGGCCGTCAGGCTGCCGTGCTGAAAGTGATAATCAGCTTCTTGCTTTGGCTTTGTTAGTCAAAGCGGGCCGGTCCTGCTGCCGCAGGTGTCCCTGCTTTGTCTGCTTTTTGTGGTGAACTCGTGGATCTCCCTGGACCTGCAGGGTTTACAGAAGAAGTGAGCGGGTACCAGAGTTTTCAGAGCTGTGTGTGAGAATCCCAGGGTTGGTTGCCCCCGGAAGGGGCTCCTGTGATTGAGCGAAAGGAGGCAGTCGCAGGCAGTTTTGGAAAGGAGAGCTTTATTTTGTCTGAATAAATAGAAGAATAAATAGACGAATAAATAGCCGTTTGTATAAATAGTTGAATAAACAGATAACTAGGAAGAGGGTGGGAGGTGCGCTTGGGGCTAGGTGCGCGTGTTGCCCACGAGGTCGTGGATGTGCAGGAACCAGGTGCGAGCTCGTAGGCGGACGTGGTCCCAGGCGCAGGCGCTGTAATCGTTGTCGTGGAGGAAGGTGTGGAGGCAGCTGAAGTGTTTGTTGATGGTGAGGTGAAGGTTGCGAGGCCATCGCGTGCGGGAGCGCGTGTCGCTGCGCGCCAAGCAGTGCTCGAGGTGCTGGGTGTACCGCTGGATGTGGTTGAGGAGGCTTTGGCATTGGCTGTCGACCCAGTGGGCTGGAGTGCTGGGTCCGCTGAGTATTTTGAAGAGGTGCTGGAGGATGTCGTGGGTGGTTTTGTCGGCTTGCCGGGCGTTGCTGGTGTCCAGGATGGTGTCGTTGAAGGAGCATGGCGCGCTGTGCTGTGGGCACGGCTGGGGTGGGCTGGGAGCCATGTCCCGGAGGAGCTGGAGGCTGTCGCGAGAGAAGGTGGCATCCTGGGGGCGAAGGTGGTTGCAGGCGGTGGCGGCGAGAGCTTTCACAAGGAGCGTGAGCAGCAGGATGCTGTAGCCCGGTGGGTGCTGTGGGCTTGCAGGCACAGCCATGGTGGGACTCTGGTTGTGGTGGGCAGGAGCCTGGTGGGGCTGGGTGGTGGCAGTGGTGTGTGTGCTGCCGCGGTGCCGGCTTTATGTGGTGTGTCATCTTTCCCTTCGTCGCTTTCCTGTTGCCGAGAGATTTTGTCTGTGGCTTTCACTTTTGGCTGCTGGTTTTTGTGGTCTGGGAGCAAATGGCTTGGGTGTGCGTGGGGCTGTTGGTGGAGATCCTGGTCCGGCGGTGTGTTTTGGGTGGCTGGCTGCAAGGGTTGGAAGGGGGATGTGAAAGTGGTGGGGCGGAATCTTCTGGGTCAGCTGTTCTGCAGATATCTGTTTTCATCCTTTCCCTTAGGGCTGCAGCGAGAGCTCTGGTGTATCCTTCATTGAAATCCCTCTTCCTGTTCAACTCTGCTTTTCTTACGTAAGGCCTTAATGCCGTAATGGGTCTTGGCCTTTCGACTTGAGATGTGTGCTGCCCGTGGCTTGCTTTCTGTGCTTGTTTCTTAGAAAGCACTGCAAAGTGAAGCGCGTTGGAAGAACCTTGGGTAGTTTCCGGCGGCATGAGGAGCTCTGGGTTGGCTGTTGTAGTGGTCGGAGTAGGCAGCGCCGCCTGCGTTGGAGGCTGCTGAGAATATGTAGGAAAGGCTTGTGCTTGAGGAGGAACGAGAAAGGGAAGCGATGCTTCCGAGCGGGTACTGCGGCTGTGGTGGTCCTCGGGCGCCGCGTCTCCTTCCTCCGTCGTCTCTTCTTTTCCTTGCTTCGTGTGGCATCCGGTGAGAAGGAGGAAATGGGCCAGCAGGCGGATAGTTGTAAGGCAAGGATCTTACGTTGCGGAGGCCAAAGGTTTGTCTGAGTGTCCAGGAGGAGTCCACAAGCCTTATGGAGGCGAGCCCGCTGATGTAGTTATTAAGCCCCTGTTGAGGATGAGGAGACTTGAGGAGATGATAGAATGAGAGGGTGGTTTGGTTTGGAAGGGACCTCAAGTGCCGTCCGCTTCCAAGCAACCCCCTTTCCGTGGGCAGCGCCGCCTTCCACTAGAGCGGGTTGCCCAACGCCCCCTCCAGCCTGACGTTAGAGGCTTCCGGTGTTGGGGCGTCCTGAGTTTGTGTGGGTGACCTTTTCCTGTGCCCCACCGCCCCTCAGAGGACAAAGTCTCTTGCTAACGTCCAGTGTGAGCCTCCTCTCTTTTAGTTGCGAGCCGTTGCCCCCTGTCCTGCCATTGCAGTCCGCGTTTATGGGGCCCACTGCAGGTGTCCCGTAGGCCCCCTTGGTGTCACGGAATGGCTTGGGTTGGAAGGGGCCTCGGAGGTCACGTCGTTCCCACTCACTGCCGAGGGCGCGGTTGCCAACCGCAAGACTCAAGCCGTAGAGCAAGCTTCCCAGTGCTGCATCCAGCCTGGCCTGGAACACCTCCGGTACTGGGGGATATTCAGAATCTCTCTGGGCATCGTGTGCCAGTGCCTCACGTCCGTCTTCCCCTGGCGTCTGATCTTAAACTCTTTTATTTTAAAGCCGTGTCCTATTGCTATCTTCCCGTGTGAAAAGTTGATTTTCCTCCTGTTTATAACGTCCCTGTAAGTACTGGCAGGCTGCAACGTGGTCACCCTGGTGCTTTGTCTTCTGCGGACCGCACAGGCACAGTTCCGTCAGCTTGTCTTTGCAGGAGTAGCGCTCCAGCCCTCTGATGGTCCCTGTGGCCCTGCGCTGGCCTCTCACCAAAATCTCGCCAGCTTTCCTGAGCTGGGGCCCCAGACCTGGAGGCATTACTCCAGCTGGGGTGTCACGAGGGCAGAGCAGAGCGGGGGTGGGGGACAGTCGCCTCCCTCTCCCTGCTGGCCACTCCTCTTGGTGCAGACCAGTACGCGGTCGGCCTTGGGGGCTGCAGGTGCAAACTGCTAGCTCATGTTAAGTTTTTTGTCTACCAGGACCCCTACATCCTTCTTGGCAGGGCTGCCCTCAAGGAGTTGTTCTCCCATGCTGCCTGCGTATCTTGGCGTTGTCCCCGCCCAAGTACAGCGCCTTGCACTTGACTTTGTTGAACGTCCTTGGGTTTACATGGGCCCAGGTGGGTTTGAATTTGTCAAAGTCCCTTTGGATGGCATCCCTTCCTTCTGCCGTATCAGCTGCCGCGCTCAGCTTGATGCGCGAAGCCTGCAAACTAGCTGAGGGTGCAGTGGATCCCATCACCTGTGTTGCTGTTGAAGATGTTGAAGAGCAGTGGCCCCAAGACGCACCTTGGGGGACGCCACTTGTGTCCGGCCTCCACCTGAGCGTAGAGCCTTGATCGCAGCCCTCGGGCCGCGAGCGTGCAACCAATTCCTCATCCACCGAATAGCTGCACCTTTTGAACCCCCGTCTCCGCAATTTATGACGTGGGTGAGGTGCAAACCTTGCAGGAATTCCTTACCGATGGCATCGGTTGCCTTCTCTTTGGGCACCGATGCAGTCGCTCCATCGCAGGAGGCCACTGGGATAGCCAGGCACTAGCACTATAGGTGTGCCCCCGTTGAAGCCGTGCGGGCAGTCTCGGATCACCTGCTGGTCCCTCTGTTTTCCTGGCACTTCTGCTCGGTGATCTTCCTAGGCCTAGAGGCGAGGCTGTCCGGCCAGGATCTCCCCGCGTCTTCCTGCCTGCCTTTTTAAAGACGGGGAGTGATGTTTCCCTTCTTGCAGTCACCGGGGACTTTGCCTGACAGCCGTGACTTTTTTGGTTGGACGGAGAGCTGCTTTGCAACCAGTTGAGGAGCGGAAGGACGAGCGAGTTGATCTGCCACCCTCCTCAAAACTCCTTCCGCTTGATGTCGTATGGTAGGGAATACCCCTTTGGGCCAGTTGGAGTCGGCTGTCCTAATTCTGCTCCCCCTCAGCTCCTTGGGCCTTTTGCTGAGAATGGCCTTGGCTCTGTGCAGCACCGCTTAGCAGCAAGAGTAGGCGTTGGTGTGTTAGCAGCGTTGTTTTTCTCCTAGAACCAAAGCACCGCATCGTATCAGGCGCTCTGAAGAAAACAGTTCTAGTCCGAGCCTGTGAAACTAAGACACAGCGGTACTGAAATCCATGCTGTGCCAGCGTTCTCCAGCCCGAGGTGAGGCGGAGTGGTTGCCAAGAAGGTGCCCCGTCATGGTGGAGTAAGATGACTGTAGCTTCCCGTGTCTTAGCTCTGCTGTCTCCTTCCTTCTCCCTACCTTTGTCTGCTCTGCTTCCCCTAAGAAGCTGAAGCTTGTGGGTTTCTCTGTGTGGGGTGATGTTTGACAGGATTTGCGTGAAGAGTCAAGTACTGCAGTGATACGCCGCCTTTGCGTTCTTGCTCACCGTACTCAAGGCTCGAGTTAACTGTAGGGCTACTTTTGCCCGTCCCCGCGGTACCGCTGTGGCCGTCAGGCTGCCGTGCTGAAAGTGATAATCAGCTTCTTGCTTTGGCTTTGTTAGTCAAAGCGGGCCGGTCCTGCTGCCGCAGGTGTCCCTGCTTTGTCTGCTTTTTGTGGTGAACTCGTGGATCTCCCTGGACCTGCAGGGTTTACAGAAGAAGTGAGCGGGTACCAGAGTTTTCAGAGCTGTGTGTGAGAATCCCAGGGTTGGTTGCCCCCGGAAGGGGCTCCTGTGATTGAGCGAAAGGAGGCAGTCGCAGGCAGTTTTGGAAAGGAGAGCTTTATTTTGTCTGAATAAATAGAAGAATAAATAGACGAATAAATAGCCGTTTGTATAAATAGTTGAATAAACAGATAACTAGGAAGAGGGTGGGAGGTGCGCTTGGGGCTAGGTGCGCGTGTTGCCCACGAGGTCGTGGATGTGCAGGAACCAGGTGCGAGCTCGTAGGCGGACGTGGTCCCAGGCGCAGGCGCTGTAATCGTTGTCGTGGAGGAAGGTGTGGAGGCAGCTGAAGTGTTTGTTGATGGTGAGGTGAAGGTTGCGAGGCCATCGCGTGCGGGAGCGCGTGTCGCTGCGCGCCAAGCAGTGCTCGAGGTGCTGGGTGTACCGCTGGATGTGGTTGAGGAGGCTTTGGCGTTGGCTGTCGACCCAGTGGGCTGGAGTGCTGGGTCCGCTGAGTATTTTGAAGAGGTGCTGGAGGATGTCGTGGGTGGTTTTGTCGGCTTGCCGGGCGTTGCTGGTGTCCAGGATGGTGTCGTTGAAGGAGCATGGCGCGCTGTGCTGTGGGCACGGCTGGGGTGGGCTGGGAGCCATGTCCCGGAGGAGCTGGAGGCTGTCGCGAGAGAAGGTGGCATCCTGGGGGCGAAGGTGGTTGCAGGCGGTGGCGGCGAGAGCTTTCACAAGGAGCGTGAGCAGCAGGATGCTGTAGCCCGGTGGGTGCTGTGGGCTTGCAGGCACAGCCATGGTGGGACTCTGGTTGTGGTGGGCAGGAGCCTGGTGGGGCTGGGTGGTGGCAGTGGTGTGTGTGCTGCCGCGGTGCCGGCTTTATGTGGTGTGTCATCTTTCCCTTCGTCGCTTTCCTGTTGCCGAGAGATTTTGTCTGTGGCTTTCACTTTTGGCTGCTGGTTTTTGTGGTCTGGGAGCAAATGGCTTGGGTGTGCGTGGGGCTGTTGGTGGAGATCCTGGTCCGGCGGTGTGTTTTGGGTGGCTGGCTGCAAGGGTTGGAAGGGGGATGTGAAAGTGGTGGGGCGGAATCTTCTGGGTCAGCTGTTCTGCAGATATCTGTTTTCATCCTTTCCCTTAGGGCTGCAGCGAGAGCTCTGGTGTATCCTTCATTGAAATCCCTCTTCCTGTTCAACTCTGCTTTTCTTACGTAAGGCCTTAATGCCGTAATGGGTCTTGGCCTTTCGACTTGAGATGTGTGCTGCCCGTGGCTTGCTTTCTGTGCTTGTTTCTTAGAAAGCACTGCAAAGTGAAGCGCGTTGGAAGAACCTTGGGTAGTTTCCGGCGGCATGAGGAGCTCTGGGTTGGCTGTTGTAGTGGTCGGAGTAGGCAGCGCCGCCTGCGTTGGAGGCTGCTGAGAATATGTAGGAAAGGCTTGTGCTTGAGGAGGAACGAGAAAGGGAAGCGATGCTTCCGAGCGGGTACTGCGGCTGTGGTGGTCCTCGGGCGCCGCGTCTCCTTCCTCCGTCGTCTCTTCTTTTCCTTGCTTCGTGTGGCATCCGGTGAGAAGGAGGAAATGGGCCAGCAGGCGGATAGTTGTAAGGCAAGGATCTTACGTTGCGGAGGCCAAAGGTTTGTCTGAGTGTCCAGGAGGAGTCCACAAGCCTTATGGAGGCGAGCCCGCTGATGTAGTTATTAAGCCCCTGTTGAGGATGAGGAGACTTGAGGAGATGATAGAATGAGAGGGTGGTTTGGTTTGGAAGGGACCTCAAGTGCCGTCCGCTTCCAAGCAACCCCCTTTCCGTGGGCAGCGCCGCCTTCCACTAGAGCGGGTTGCCCAACGCCCCCTCCAGCCTGACGTTAGAGGCTTCCGGTGTTGGGGCGTCCTGAGTTTGTGTGGGTGACCTTTTCCTGTGCCCCACCGCCCCTCAGAGGACAAAGTCTCTTGCTAACGTCCAGTGTGAGCCTCCTCTCTTTTAGTTGCGAGCCGTTGCCCCCTGTCCTGCCATTGCAGTCCGCGTTTATGGGGCCCACTGCAGGTGTCCCGTAGGCCCCCTTGGTGTCACGGAATGGCTTGGGTTGGAAGGGGCCTCGGAGGTCACGTCGTTCCCACTCACTGCCGAGGGCGCGGTTGCCAACCGCAAGACTCAAGCCGTAGAGCAAGCTTCCCAGTGCTGCATCCAGCCTGGCCTGGAACACCTCCGGTACTGGGGGATATTCAGAATCTCTCTGGGCATCGTGTGCCAGTGCCTCACGTCCGTCTTCCCCTGGCGTCTGATCTTAAACTCTTTTATTTTAAAGCCGTGTCCTATTGCTATCTTCCCGTGTGAAAAGTTGATTTTCCTCCTGTTTATAACGTCCCTGTAAGTACTGGCAGGCTGCAACGTGGTCACCCTGGTGCTTTGTCTTCTGCGGACCGCACAGGCACAGTTCCGTCAGCTTGTCTTTGCAGGAGTAGCGCTCCAGCCCTCTGATGGTCCCTGTGGCCCTGCGCTGGCCTCTCACCAAAATCTCGCCAGCTTTCCTGAGCTGGGGCCCCAGACCTGGAGGCATTACTCCAGCTGGGGTGTCACGAGGGCAGAGCAGAGCGGGGGTGGGGGACAGTCGCCTCCCTCTCCCTGCTGGCCACTCCTCTTGGTGCAGACCAGTACGCGGTCGGCCTTGGGGGCTGCAGGTGCAAACTGCTAGCTCATGTTAAGTTTTTTGTCTACCAGGACCCCTACATCCTTCTTGGCAGGGCTGCCCTCAAGGAGTTGTTCTCCCATGCTGCCTGCGTATCTTGGCGTTGTCCCCGCCCAAGTACAGCGCCTTGCACTTGACTTTGTTGAACGTCCTTGGGTTTACATGGGCCCAGGTGGGTTTGAATTTGTCAAAGTCCCTTTGGATGGCATCCCTTCCTTCTGCCGTATCAGCTGCCGCGCTCAGCTTGATGCGCGAAGCCTGCAAACTAGCTGAGGGTGCAGTGGATCCCATCACCTGTGTTGCTGTTGAAGATGTTGAAGAGCAGTGGCCCCAAGACGCACCTTGGGGGACGCCACTTGTGTCCGGCCTCCACCTGAGCGTAGAGCCTTGATCGCAGCCCTCGGGCCGCGAGCGTGCAACCAATTCCTCATCCACCGAATAGCTGCACCTTTTGAACCCCCGTCTCCGCAATTTATGACGTGGGTGAGGTGCAAACCTTGCAGGAATTCCTTACCGATGGCATCGGTTGCCTTCTCTTTGGGCACCGATGCAGTCGCTCCATCGCAGGAGGCCACTGGGATAGCCAGGCACTAGCACTATAGGTGTGCCCCCGTTGAAGCCGTGCGGGCAGTCTCGGATCACCTGCTGGTCCCTCTGTTTTCCTGGCACTTCTGCTCGGTGATCTTCCTAGGCCTAGAGGCGAGGCTGTCCGGCCAGGATCTCCCCGCGTCTTCCTGCCTGCCTTTTTAAAGACGGGGAGTGATGTTTCCCTTCTTGCAGTCACCGGGGACTTTGCCTGACAGCCGTGACTTTTTTGGTTGGACGGAGAGCTGCTTTGCAACCAGTTGAGGAGCGGAAGGACGAGCGAGTTGATCTGCCACCCTCCTCAAAACTCCTTCCGCTTGATGTCGTATGGTAGGGAATACCCCTTTGGGCCAGTTGGAGTCGGCTGTCCTAATTCTGCTCCCCCTCAGCTCCTTGGGCCTTTTGCTGAGAATGGCCTTGGCTCTGTGCAGCACCGCTTAGCAGCAAGAGTAGGCGTTGGTGTGTTAGCAGCGTTGTTTTTCTCCTAGAACCAAAGCACCGCATCGTATCAGGCGCTCTGAAGAAAACAGTTCTAGTCCGAGCCTGTGAAACTAAGACACAGCGGTACTGAAATCCATGCTGTGCCAGCGTTCTCCAGCCCGAGGTGAGGCGGAGTGGTTGCCAAGAAGGTGCCCCGTCATGGTGGAGTAAGATGACTGTAGCTTCCCGTGTCTTAGCTCTGCTGTCTCCTTCCTTCTCCCTACCTTTGTCTGCTCTGCTTCCCCTAAGAAGCTGAAGCTTGTGGGTTTCTCTGTGTGGGGTGATGTTTGACAGGATTTGCGTGAAGAGTCAAGTACTGCAGTGATACGCCGCCTTTGCGTTCTTGCTCACCGTACTCAAGGCTCGAGTTAACTGTAGGGCTACTTTTGCCCGTCCCCGCGGTACCGCTGTGGCCGTCAGGCTGCCGTGCTGAAAGTGATAATCAGCTTCTTGCTTTGGCTTTGTTAGTCAAAGCGGGCCGGTCCTGCTGCCGCAGGTGTCCCTGCTTTGTCTGCTTTTTGTGGCGAACTCGTGGATCTCCCTGGACCTGCAGGGTTTACAGAAGAAGTGAGCGGGTACCAGAGTTTTCAGAGCTGTGTGTGAGAATCCCAGGGTTGGTTGCCCCCGGAAGGGGCTCCTGTGATTGAGCGAAAGGAGGCAGTCGCAGGCAGTTTTGGAAAGGAGAGCTTTATTTTGTCTGAATAAATAGAAGAATAAATAGACGAATAAATAGCCGTTTGTATAAATAGTTGAATAAACAGATAACTAGGAAGAGGGTGGGAGGTGCGCTTGGGGCTAGGTGCGCGTGTTGCCCACGAGGTCGTGGATGTGCAGGAACCAGGTGCGAGCTCGTAGGCGGACGTGGTCCCAGGCGCAGGCGCTGTAATCGTTGTCGTGGAGGAAGGTGTGGAGGCAGCTGAAGTGTTTGTTGATGGTGAGGTGAAGGTTGCGAGGCCATCGCGTGCGGGAGCGCGTGTCGCTGCGCGCCAAGCAGTGCTCGAGGTGCTGGGTGTACCGCTGGATGTGGTTGAGGAGGCTTTGGCGTTGGCTGTCGACCCAGTGGGCTGGAGTGCTGGGTCCGCTGAGTATTTTGAAGAGGTGCTGGAGGATGTCGTGGGTGGTTTTGTCGGCTTGCCGGGCGTTGCTGGTGTCCAGGATGGTGTCGTTGAAGGAGCATGGCGCGCTGTGCTGTGGGCACGGCTGGGGTGGGCTGGGAGCCATGTCCCGGAGGAGCTGGAGGCTGTCGCGAGAGAAGGTGGCATCCTGGGGGCGAAGGTGGTTGCAGGCGGTGGCGGCGAGAGCTTTCACAAGGAGCGTGAGCAGCAGGATGCTGTAGCCCGGTGGGTGCTGTGGGCTTGCAGGCACAGCCATGGTGGGACTCTGGTTGTGGTGGGCAGGAGCCTGGTGGGGCTGGGTGGTGGCAGTGGTGTGTGTGCTGCCGCGGTGCCGGCTTTATGTGGTTTGTCATCTTTCCCTTCGTCGCTTTCCTGTTGCCGAGAGATTTTGTCTGTGGCTTTCACTTTTGGCTGCTGGTTTTTGTGGTCTGGGAGCAAATGGCTTGGGTGTGCGTGGGGCTGTTGGTGGAGATCCTGGTCCGGCGGTGTGTTTTGGGTGGCTGGCTGCAAGGGTTGGAAGGGGGATGTGAAAGTGGTGGGGCGGAATCTTCTGGGTCAGCTGTTCTGCAGATATCTGTTTTCATCCTTTCCCTTAGTGCTGCAGCGAGAGCTCTGGTGTATCCTTCATTGAAATCCCTCTTCCTGTTCAACTCTGCTTTTCTTACGTAACGCCTTAATGCCGTAATGGGTCTTGGCCTTTCGACTTGAGATGTGTGCTGCCCGTGGCTTGCTTTCTGTGCTTGTTTCTTAGAAAGCACTGCAAAGTGAAGCGCGTTGGAAGAACCTTGGGTAGTTTCCGGTGGCGTGAGGAGCTCTGGGTTGGCTGTTGTAGTGGTCGGAGTAGGCAGCGCCGCCTGCGTTGGAGGCTGCTGAGAATATGTAGGAAAGGCTTGTGCTTGAGGAGGAACGAGAAAGGGAAGCGATGCTTCCGAGCGGGTACTGCGGCTGTGGTGGTCCTCGGGCGCCGCGTCTCCTTCCTCCGTCGTCTCTTCTTTTCCTTGCTTCGTGTGGCATCCGGTGAGAAGGAGGAAATGGGCCAGCAGGCGGATAGTTGTAAGGCAAGGATCTTACGTTGCGGAGGCCAAAGGTTTGTCTGAGTGTCCAGGAGGAGTCCACAAGCCTTATGGAGGCGAGCCCGCTGATGTAGTTATTAAGCCCCTGTTGAGGATGAGGAGACTTGAGGAGATGATAGAATGAGAGGGTGGTTTGGTTTGGAAGGGACCTCAAGTGCCGTCCGCTTCCAAGCAACCCCCTTTCCGTGGGCAGCGCCGCCTTCCACTAGAGCGGGTTGCCCAACGCCCCCTCCAGCCTGACGTTAGAGGCTTCCGGTGTTGGGGCGTCCTGAGTTTGTGTGGGTGACCTTTTCCTGTGCCGTACCGTGCACTCAGTGTTTGGTGCTAACGTCTTCTCTCGATCCGGCAGGCAGGTCTGCCTCAGCTTATTGTTGAGATCATTCTTTGAAGTAGTCAGTTTTTACCTCTTTATTATCCAAGTATATACTTAACTTTCAATGAAGGCTCTCATTTTTCTTTCTTTTATTCTTAATAATGTGAACTTTCAGACTGTGGTAGTGATTGTCTTGCTGTGCTCTTTGTTGTTGAGTGTTCAACTTGAGTTATGACATGAGTTTTTTTCCCTTTAGTTCAGGAATTGCATCTAATTTTGTGTGCACGCACAAGTTTGTATGTTTACCTGGCTTTGATTTGTCTATCGAAAATGTCTTTAAAAGGTTATTTGAATCTACTGGGCTTATTTAGGCTATAGGATTAAAGCTTCTGGCGCGGCCTTGTCACTTTCTACTTGTATCTGTATAGAGACGTTAGTGATGTTGTGATCAGTGTCTTCGCCCATGCAGTAAGTGACAGAGCAGGAGGATGTGGTCTTGGAATATTCCAGAGGATGTTTTAGGTTGAATAGTGTTAAAAACTTCTTTGCAGGAAGGGTTGGGAAGAATGGGAACCCAGTCTGCCCTGCAGCCACCCCCTGCCCCACACCATCATGGCAGTGGCTCTTTCTCCCCAGGAGGCCCAGCCCCGCCCTGAGCACAGTCTTGGGAAGAGTTGAATTTTTGTGTGCTGTTTTCAATACCTCAGCTGCATCCAGAATATGGAAAGGGCACAGTGCTGTGTCACTCAGGTTATGACAGAAAATTTATTGCATTCCATTATTTTCACTAAAGATAATCCAGTGAGTAGTGAACAATACGCTGCCTTTCTTTTTGTCCTGATATTTGAGAATAGGTTGCAAGATTGCAACAGAAACAAAGTAAGAAGAAAAAGAAACAAAACAAAAACAAAGCCTTCATGTTTTCTGTGTAGTTGTATCTGCATTTTCAGTTGTCATAAATACATTATCTAAAATTGAAATGTATGGAGTTGAAATCAGACATTCTGCTCCAGAGTTTCGTTGTGTCTCTGTATTAAGCTTTATAAAACCTGTCTTACCTGATAGAATTATCCCTCACAGACTTATTCACAGTCACAGTATAATCATGTCATTGCTTTTTGCAGTATGTGCAGTTGTGAACTGTTTTTAAGGATTAAATATAAGATGAATAAAATTTCATTAAAAATATAACAAGCATTTTGAGAACTCAGTAAGTATTGGAGTCACTTCCATTGAATGGGACTAGTGCATTAGTTTCAGAAAAAGAAAGTCAGATATCCCATTAGTTTTGTAGCACATTTTTTTTCATTTTAGTAAAAATTATTTTTAAGTAAGTTTCATTGCTTATATACAGTGTGTATATTATTTAAGTTATACCTGGCTTGAGGCAATTTCTCTTCACTCAGTGTGACCCAGGTAAGACAAAATGTTGGATATCTATGGTTTAATGGTAGACTTGGTGGTTGTTGGGTAGTATATGATCTTGTAGAGGTTTTTTCTAACCTAAATGAATGTATGTTGTTGTGTTGGGCGTGCACCACTGGGGTTTTGTTGCCATGTGAGAAGTGCATGGGGTCTGTGGATAGGGTGATGTGCTGCTCTCCTGCAGCCCTGTGGTCCATGATAATGGTCAGTAGCCGAGATCTGTTGGGAAGCTAAGCTCTGCCTATGGGCAGGAAGCTTGCCTTTGTCTATGCGTGTGTACAGAATGACACTTTTTTTTTTTTTAAATATCAGGTCTTTATTTCCAGAAAAAAGGTGAATAAATAAAGGAACCAATTAATAAATATAAATAAATAATAATAAAAAAAGAATGAGGGAGAAATAGGCAAATAAATAAAGTGCTGTTATAAATAGCAAGTCATCAGCATGTGCAAGTCCAATGACGTCCACTGAGACCTTCCCCCTCCATCAGGGGAGGTTGTCTGCAGAACTGCCTCAGAAATAAATGGTGATCCTATCCCCACTGTCTCCCAGGTGTTCAACATCACAAAGACATCCTTCTTCCATTCCAAACAAGTTCAGGCTGTGGTGTGGGCCAGGCGTTTGGCAGGATGGGCTGTGCCATAGCCAGACTCAGGCTTTGACGTGGTGCCAGTGGGTTGGGCTCAGTCATGCCTGTCTCCCTGTTGCTGTGATCTTGGGGTGGAGGAAGGCTGAGCAGATGGTGCTGGGCTGCCCAAGCCCTTGCTGCGTCTCATTCCTCTCGCTGGGTGGCCATTGCGGTTGTCTGAGAACAGTCACTGGGTGTTGAGATGTTTGGACAAGGCTGTGAGAGGATCTCAACTTTTCATCTGTCGTATGAGGGTGTCCACGTGTTGGAAGCAGGCACGAGCATGGAGGCGAACATGGTCCCAGGTGCAAGCACTGTAGTTGTTGAGCTGGAGAAAGTTGTGAATGGATCTGAAGTATTTGTTGATGATGAGGTGAGAGTTGCGAGGTCCTCGCTTCTGGGAGCGCATGCCTTTGTCTACGAAGCATTGCTCAAGGTGATGGATGTAATGCTGGATCTGGTTGAGGAGGCTGTGGCGTGCGTGGTCAATCCAGTGTGTTGGAGTGTGTGGGCTGCTAAGTATGTTGAAGAGGTGTTGTAGGATGTGGAGGGTGGTGATGGCGGCTTGCTTCTTGTCCTTGCTTTCCAGAAGGGTTTCTGGAAATGGATAAGTCACATCTTGTTGTGGGCAAGGCTGTGGTGGAGGTGGAGCCGCTTTCTGAAGGAGCTGGAGGCTCTTCCAAGAGAAGTTGGCATCCTGGTGGCGAAGATGGTTGCACGAGAAGGCAGTGGTGAGAGCTGGCAGAAGGAGCAGGAGCAGTAGGATACTGCGCATCCCTGGGGACTGAGGATTTGCAGGCAGAGCCTTGGTGGGACTTGTCTTGGGCTGGGCAGCAGCCTGGTGAATCTTCATGATGATGTTTGGGGTGTTGCTGTGAGGCCAGCTTTATGAGAAGTTGCATGTTTCTTTTCATCATTATCTGGAGAGAATTCCCTTGTTTCCATTTTAGTTTTGCTTTCTATTTGCTTTTTTCCTTCAGGCTTCTATTGAGTCTGGCGAGGTGAGACCACGTGGTGTACTGGAGGCAGAGGCAGTCTACTCTGCTGTTAGTGTGCCTGCTTGTGGGCTGGCTTGCAGCCAGGCTGTTGTACTTAAGTGCGGGATGTGAAAGCACTGGGGCAGGTGCTTTTGAGGCAACTGCACTTTGTGTGCTTTGGAGTTTTTCTTTTGTTGCTTTCATGGACTTAGAATTCTAAGTTTTATTTCTACACTTCCCTGCCTATCAAAATCTAATGTCTTTTCCACTGCACCGTCTGAGTTATTTCTGTTTTATTATGGAAATATGTATCTCTGATTGTTGGGAAGTTTTTGTTGTCAATCATTCCTGTGTTCATCCTGCTTGTTACTTTTTCTGTTATGTTTTGCATTTACTGGGGAAATTCCTGCTACTCGGTATATAGCAAACATATTCCTTAACAGGAATACTGATGTTCAAGGTGCCAGTCTGTTTGCATAGTGAAAGTTGGCAGAGGTCCACATGCAGACATCACCACATGTGGGATATTTCCAGCAATGAGTGGTGCTGATCCAACCAATGGGAATTCCCTTTTTGGGGGGTCATGCTTTTTTTAAGAAATTCAACTCAACTTCTTCATGTGCATGTTTAGTACAATAACATTGTGTTATTGGATTATATAGTAATAATATAATATATTATGTTATATATATAATGATTTAGGTGATGCTAGAGTTGATAAGACGGGAATTATTTGGAATGGAGAGGATGATGAAATAAGAGATGGTTTCAAGTTACAGAAGGTAATAATAAATTACCTTGCAATAACAAATCTTTGCAGAGTTATTTCATGTTCAGTGGTGGAGAACTGTGTGTAAGAAATGGGGCAGTGACACACAAGTGTAGCAGTGTGGAAGGTAAAGTTGAATCTGAGAAAGCATTCGAGTTGTCAGGGAATTTGCTGAGATACCTGTGAAAAAAGATGCTTTTCCAGTGTTGGAGAACGTGTGGGAATAGGTGCAAGAGTGATTAAAACATTAACTCAGTGCATCAGAAATGGCAAGGAACAAGTGATCCACTTAGAAGGAAAACCACTACACAGTATGCTACCCCACAGCTCACACAGATCAGGAAAGGGAAACTTTTCACCCAAACTGAAAACAAAATGCTGCTTTGTTTTTAGTGTGCCCTTGTCATTTTGGAGTGCAGGCCTGCCAGGCTGAACACTGTCCTAACTTTCTGTATGAGACCTAGAAGAATGGTCTCTGTATTTCAGCATTTTTCATCATGGACCCTTTTGGTTGAAAATCAGTAAAAAAAGTCTGAGCACCCATCCCCTTAAATGTTATTAATTTTAATTTTGGCCAATGAATGTCTCATCATAGAGTCTATGAGCGTTCAGTCTATGAGCTTCAGTCTATGAACTGAAGAACGGTTGAGTTGGAAGTAACTTGTAAAGGTCTGATCCAACTCCCCTGCAGTGAGCAGGGACACCTACAGCTAGATCGGGTACTCAGAGCTGGTCCAGCCTGACCTTGACTGTCTCTAGGGGTGGGTCCTCCCCCACATCTTTGGACAGTGCTTCACTGCTCCAGTGCTTCACTGCCCTTATCTTAATTTTCTTTTTTCTTTATATCCAGTCTAAATCTCCTGTCTTTTAGTTTTCCCTTTTCCTGTCACAGTAGACACTGCGAAAGAGTCTGTCCCCTTCTTTCTGCAGCCTCCATTTAGATACTGAAAGCACGTACACAGCAGGGGATTGTCTTGGGCACTCCACTTTGGAAACCTCTACTCCAAAGTCTCCTGTAACATCTAGTTTAAATACTTTTTTTCAGTCAGCTCTGCTGCAGTTTTCTTATACATCTGTACTCTTTATCTAGGTGATGTTTTTTCTTTTAGAGAATAGGACATGGTTCAAGACTGTTAGGCTGCATCCACATTGCAGTTATGGTTCTGGCCTGACCTCAAGTCTTTGCACCCTGCATGGCCTGTTGCTCTTCCAGACTCAGTCCTGCTGGAAGGTGTCAGCTCTGAGCTGCAGGTTGGGAGGGAAGAGCTTTTGGTTGTTGCCTTTGAGCAGAGGTGAATACTCAGTGAGAAATGTTGCTCCTCTGTACCTTTACAGGCAGAACCTCTAGGGGTTTTCTGCTGGCAGGAGGTGTTGAGAAGCTGTAATCAACTCTGTGCACTTGGAAGAGGTGGTCAGCAGCCACCTCTTAGACTCAGTCTGTGTTTAAGGGAAAATAAAAATAACAACTCTTCTTGTGTCTCAGGCCCTAAACTTCCTTCCTCCTAGATGCTTTAGCAGGTTAAAGGCAGAAGCTTTATCCAGCCTTGTAAAATTACCATTAAGTGATTGTTTGTAGGTGAGACTAAGTGTCCATTAGGTAGGTTTAGTTTGAAATCAAGGATCCTGGTAAATCTCTAACTCTGTTGTAAATTTGAGCAGAAGCTGACCTTCTAGCTTCTCATTGCTTTTAAATTGTTATGTTTGGAAGACAGGATTTGTAAGAACGATTCAGGTCTTTTATGGTTTCAACTATTATAAATGGTATTGCATCTTTTTAAGGATTACTATGGAATTACATTCCCTGCTCCTGCAACCTTGACAGGCAGAGATGGGAGCCTTGCTAACAACCCATACTCAGGTGAGTGCTGTTAAAAGACAGAGATAAGTGCAATGTGCTAGTTTTTGAATTCAGGTCATCCAGCTGTTGCTGAAAGAGCAATTGTTCTTCCCTTCTGTAGGCAATTACACTCACGCAAGCAAAGTAGGCAAATAAAAGCAAGCTTCTCACAATTTTGATGTGGATTTTTCTGCATAGATCTGATTGGTAATTCATACAGGGCCTCTTCTGGGAGAAAGTTGGATAGTATTTGGGGGCAAGTGCAAAATTGTTAAAAATGTAAATGGCAATGTCATCTAGTGCCCTTCCCGTGCACATACAAGTGCTTGGAAAATACCTGATAGTTTAATATGTTTTCTTGAAATTCTGCTGTCTTGTTTTCCTCTTTTGGCAGGGGAATAGACCCTTTCAGAACACTCCCAGCAGTTCCCTATTCCCAGTTATTGCTACTTTATAATTTCAGTAATCCCACCAGGAGCTGTCTATTGCAGTTGTTCCCCTGCCCTCTTCCTAGTCTAATGGGCTTCGTTCTCAAAAGTGGTCTGAGAATCCCTTCCTCGTTTTTTTTTTTGTTCTTCATTTATCAGTGTGCAGAGATTACATTGCAGCACGTTTAGCAAGTGGTTTTCTTCTGCTGCCATCTGATTACAGCTTAGAGCTGTAGCCATCTGAATTATAATTTCTATGATGTGGGCATTCAATCTTGTCCTGCTTCTTGGCAGCCAATGAAAGGGAATACTGGTCAGGAGGAGACAGATGTGAGGGAGATGTGTTACAAAACCAAACACATAAACAGGCTGTTCTGAGTGCTGTCAGAAAATAAAAATATTTTTTTGAAATTTTCTGCATCATAATCACTTCTCTTGGGAGGTTGATTTTGGGTTAATAACCAAATTTCCCTTCCTACTTCTTCAATAAGGTGGTCCACGATGCAAGCCTTGTTTTCCTGGCCTTCAGCTACTGTCTCCAGAACTTTGGTGGTGTGAGGAACCAGATATCTAACTAGTCATGCTTCACAAATAAACAGATGTTGACAAAAATATGCCCATCACTGCATGTAAATCCTAACTTGCTCTGAGCACACGAAGCTTGGCTAATCAGTTTAACCTCTAGGAGAGTCACACTTTAACCCAACAACCATTTGCACTTTGGCTTTCTACCATATTTCTGCTTTTAGCATATTTTGTTGCAACGGTTTGATGGTGATGAATCTACTCAGTGTGTGTGAAATAGGTAGGTATTAGTGTCTACATTTTACTGGTGAATTAGTCACAACACAGAGTTCTGTGCCACAAATGGGTGACATACCTGCACTGTCAGGAATAGAGACAGGAGAGCTCTTCCCATGGAAACCCCAGCCTTTCAAGTATAGGATGTGGTTTTTTTTTTCTTTTTCAGTTGTTTACTTGTACACCAAAGTTCCTCGTGCAAAAGCTCTGATCATTCTTCTGATCAGTTCTTTCTTTTGCAGGTGATGTAACAAAATTTGGCCGTGGGGATTCTGCCTCTCCTGCTCCTGCAACAACCCTAGCCCAGCCGCAGCAGAACCAGACGCAGACTCATCACACCACTCAGCAGCCCTTCCTCAACCCGACCCTGCCACCAGGCTACAGCTACACTGGGCTGCCTTACTACGCTGGGGTTCCAGGTGTACCCAGTGCGTTCCAGTATGGGCCGACCATGTTTGTAAGTGTCACAGCCATGGCTGTAACTCTCCCTTTGTGCCTCTCTGCTTTTACTCTCAGAGCAAAACCTTCTCCATCCTGCAAGGGATCTCCAGAAGATTTGTTCAAGCTTGAGAAAATAATTGCTGTCCCTTCTCCAAGAGAAGAGGAAATTTGAAAGGCCTGAAATCATGGGCACAGGTTACAGTAAGTAGTAGGCAGCTGCAGCTTATGGATTTTTAGTGTTCCTGAAAATTCTCAGTCTGTAGAGAAACAGAGACCAAAAGCTGAGTCAAGCATGCTGAGAATGCCTAGGACATCTTTCAGAGGAAGTGACACCCCAGGAAGCCGTGGAGCAGCACTGGTAGTCTCAGGAGGGAGGAAGTTATTTGGGAGGATCTTGTGCTCTGGGCAGAACGGTAGGTGAGTCTACCTGAGGACACTGTAGGACTGTGTTTCATGAAACAGCCTCAGGTGGGAGCTGGTTGGTGTGTTGTTTGATTCTGGAGAGCATTTTGGTTGCTCCTTTTTGGTTTCTGAATAAGCATTTGTTGTCTGTGGTTAGTTTTATTACATGTATGAAAGGAATGTGCAGCTTGTTCTGAGATGTGATTGCATTGCAATAGGAAGAAAAGCCATATGATGCAGGACCAGGGGCAGTATGGCAAGCAGCTTGTGGCTTGCAGGGATCTGCTCCAGCAATCTACTGCTGGCAGTGTGAGCACAACCTCCCATGTGATCGTGGTGTTCCCGGTTCCAAATTACCTTTCCCGTATGAGCTGGAGATGCCTTCCCCACTAGGTGGCAGAGGGGGTTTGCTGTTAGCGCCCAGCTAACAGCGTCTTTTGTTCCTTTCCTCTTTTGTTCAGGTACCTCCGGCATCAGCAAAGCAGCATGGAGTCAACCTGAACACCGCCTCGACTCCTTTCCAGCAAGCAAGTGGCTATGGGCAGCATGGCTATGGAGCAGGTATGCTCATCACTGTGCTTTTCACTGGAGCATCTGCAGAGCTGCTTGCACACTGTAACACGTTGTCTTGTACACACTGGCAGGCTATGATGACTTAACGCAGGGAACGGCAGCTGGAGATTACAGCAAAGGAGGCTACAGTGGGTCATCTCAAGCACAAAACAAATCTGCTGGCACTGGACCTGGGAAAGGTAACACACGAGACTTGAGGTTACTCTTGAGTGGGATTTAGCAGGGCAAACTCCCAGTATTGCCAGTGCTGTGCAGTCAACATAGCGGCCAGCTTTAAAGAGGGTCAAGATCCAAGCTGTTTCTCCATCTCCCGTATACAAAATGCTTTTTTCTCCTAATGGCCCAAGAATTCCTCCTAAACCTAATGCCTGAACTTTGGGTAAGGATCTATGTGTCTGATGTGCAGCTTTGTCCTCAGTTACACATGGGAGACTTGGTGAGCTGCTTTCCCTGCCAAAGTTGTCTTTGGTGAAGAATAAGCAGTCTCACAGTAGTGCTGTGTCACTGAAGACGAGGCAGCTGGTGCTGCTGCTGAAATGGTCACCTGCCAAATGCTGACTTGGATTTTGGGTTTGTTGGTAGGCACATGAGTTAGCTGTGTGTTCAGTGAGCGGGGCAGCTCACACATCTCCGGGCTGTTGTTTCAGCTGCTGTCCGTATGCTCTGTAACTCATAGCATTGTTTCGTGCCTGGAAATGTTTCCTCTGTAACTGCCAAGACTAAGGAATGTATGCAGCTTTGTTCTGCACATGCTGGTTAGACCTGAGAAATTTATACCAGACTGCTTGGCACTAACGAGTTCATCCTTGGGCTTAAGCAAATACCAAGCATTTGTGTGCATCTGAAACACCAGCTGGTTGGTATGCAGGCCTTCAACTAAAAGCCAGTGATGCTCTACTCAGTGGCCTGCAAATGAGCTGTCTCCTAGGAATGGTGCAGCATAGGGCAGCTCCAACCCACTGGGTCAGGGCCTCTGGTTCATTGGCTGGAGAAACTACTGGTTTTATACTGATTCAAGTGAAGCCATCAGATTCTGTCTTTGTAAGCCCACAAATGAGTGGCAGTTTGAGTCAACTTGCTGGTGACAGAGTGCTTCTGCTTCTGTGGCACCAGCTAATCTGTGTGGAAGGCAGCCTGAGTCACTTATATTAATTTTGAAGGGGCAGAAGAGAGTTATAGACCTCACTTTTCAGTTTGATGTGTGAGGACAGGAGCACAAGCCTGTAGCAGATGCAGAGGCTCACTGCTGAGTGCATTACTGGAAAGCTTCTGAATGCTGTGATAGAGCCAAATGCATCCCTAATCCTAGGGGAGAACTGGTGTTTTGTGAGCTAAATGAGTGTTCAGCACAGCTAGAGTGAATTTGAATCCCAGCTGTAGTAGAGGATGACCTATCCCCCAGTGGGCTGGTTTCCTGCTTTACAGCAGGAGCAGAGGCTGTGCCCCTCCTCTCACTCCTGTGGGTTTCAGAGTGCAGAGCAGAAGGTGCGTGGGGCAAAGGCTGCAGGTTTGGGTGCCTCAGCACCAACAGCACAGCAAACACAGGATTCAGGCTGGTTGCTGCTTAGCTTTCTCACTGTCAGTGGCTTTTTGTTTTCCAGGTGTTTCTGTGACCTCAAGTAACACAGGTGTGCCTGATATCAGTGGCTCAGTCTATAACAAGACTCAGGTGAGGAATGCTGGACCATTCTCCCAGGGGCCTTAAACCAGTCTGGTGGCTCAGCAGCATGCTGGCACCCAGGAGCATGTCCCTGGCTAATTGGTGGCAGCAGGCTTTGGCTTTCCTTGGGCTGGCTGTGCTTGCTGCTGGAAAGGAGTATCTCCCATCTGCGGCATCATCTTCTGACACACAAAGCTCCCTGCCCTGTCCCGTCCCATGCAACCTCACACTCTGTTCCCTTGTGCAGCTAGAACATGGTAGCACCACTGGTTTTAGTCAAGAATAGCCCCCAGAACAGGTGAGTGAAGAGCATGTTTGCTTTTCTCCAGAGATCAATCAGCAGTGCCCACCCCTGTGCTTCAGGGCCTCTTGCATGGGTACCAGCACTACTCTGCTCACCTGTGGGGCTCTTGCTGTGCATACAGAAGGTCCTTGGAGGAGCTGTGGTATGCAATGGGGGCAGTCAGCTGTTTTCCTGCAAAGATAGTGGGGTCCACCATGTGCTCATAGTCCACTTATGTTCACCTATGTTCATAGTCCACCACTATGTTCTATGTCCACCTGTGATCATAGAATGACAGAATGGCTTAGTTTGGAAGGAACCTCAAAAAGCACCCAGCCCCTGCCATGGGCTGGTTACCCCCACCATCTCAGGCTGCCCAGGGCCCCATCCAGCCTGGCCTTGAGCACTGCCAGGGATGGGGCATCTAAAGCTGCTCTGGGCAGCGGTGCCAGGGCCTCACCACTGCAGGTCAGACTCCAGCCCCATGGCATGTGCTTAGCATCAGGGGCAGAATTTTGGCCTGAGGAAGGAAAATGTTGTTGCAATTTCTTGTACTTTTGATAGGCTGCCCTGAGTGGTCTGGACCCTCTCAGGTTGTGAAGAGCTGATTTCAGGCAGCTGTTGCAATCCTATGTCCCACTAAATGAAAAGAAGTCAGGGAAAGCAACACAATAATCAATGAAGTATAGATATATTTTTTTAAAGTTACAGGCATTAGAGCAGAAATAGGAGTGAGAACAGAGGTTGAAACTCATCTACTGAAGTGCTTGCGGGCATTTGGCCTGACCTGCTCATGGGGTGTAGGAAAGGCACAGGGATCTGTGTTCTCTTGTTCTTGTCTGGTCTGTGTGTGCTCCTGCTGCTTTCTGATAATATCCATCTTGCCTGTTGGTGCAGACGTTTGACAAGCAGGGATTCCATGCCGGCACACCACCTCCTTTCAGCCTGCCCTCTGCTCTCGGATCTACTGGGCCCCTGAACCCTGGTGCTGCCCCGGGTTATGCTCCAGCCCCTTTTCTCCATATCTTGCCTGCACATCAGCAGCCTCACTCCCAGATGCTGCATCACCACCTTCAGCAGGATGGGCAGGTGAGCCAGCCCCTTCGCAAAGTACACGTTGTGCTCACCCACCTCTTGGTGTGGGATCTTTGCTTTATCCTGACTTAGTTGGTTTTTGCTCTTCCCATTGGGAAGGTGCCCTAGCAAGACTGCAGGCTTGGTGCTGTTAAGCAGACTGGTGAGGGCTATGGGGTGAGTCCTGCTCAGAAGAGGCCGTTATGATGTGGATGCAGAGGGGTGAGCTGCTGCTGTTCTGTGGGAGTGAGCATTTGCACTGCAAG
The DNA here is from genome assembly GCF_951394365.1 of Tetrao urogallus. Lineage (NCBI taxonomy): Eukaryota > Metazoa > Chordata > Aves > Galliformes > Phasianidae > Tetrao > Tetrao urogallus. Next base: position 67,906,776 of record NC_136816.1, read on the forward strand.
TGAGGGAGAAAGCAAAGCATCTGCTTGCAGATTACATCAGAGTTCCAGTTTCTGGTTTGGTTTCATCAGCCAGAATGTTTCCTCACTATGAATTTTCCCTGGGGAAAAAAAAAAAAAAAGGCATTCTGCTTCGAAGAGGAAATGACTGGCCTCTCTGAATCCATGGCTGGTGCGTCAGCCTTGAGAGTGCTCCCGGACATTATGCAGCCCTGCTGTTCTGGTGGCCCCGTGCCTGGCCAGGTACAGCACAGAGAGGTGCAGCCTGTGGGTGCTAGGGTCAAATGGCTGATGCTGATGTCACAGAATCACTGAGGTTGGAAAGGACCATGGAGATCATCTAGTCCAACCCCAGCCCTTCCCCATCAGCCGTCAGCGCCATATCTTCATGTATCTTGAGCACTCCAGGGATGGTGACACCACCACCCTCCACTCCAATGCATTACCACACTGTCAGAAAATAAACGTTTCCTAACATCCAACCTGAACTTCCCTGGTGCAAGCTGAGGCCATCCCCCCCTCATCCTATCACTGGTACATGGGAGAAGAGGCCGACCCCCACCTCACCACGGTTTCCTTTCGGGGAGTTGAAGAGAGAGATAGGGTCTCCCCTGACACTTCTCTAGATGGAGCAATCCCAGTTCCCTCAGCCACTCGCCATGAGGCTTGTGCTCCAGACCCCTCAGAGCTCTGTTTCCCCTCTCTGGGTACACTCCATGGCCTCAGTGTCACTTCCTTTCTGCTTCTAGGGAGGATCCAGCCAGCGCAACCAGCCCAGCACCATGCAGCAAAAGTCTCAGGCTACCAAAACCGCCTACGGCACTTCTCCATACTGGACAAACTAAATCTGAAACCGGGGAGGGGGGAGAGAATGAAAGGAGAAAAATGAAAGAAAGAAAAGAAAGAAAAAAAAAAAAAAAAAAAAAAAAAAAAAGAAAGAAAGAAAAGCCGAAGCCCATTCCTGGAATTATTAGGAGAAGTAACTGCTCAGCCAAATGTCTGTGCGGGGAGAACTGCAGCCATCATCCTCTGTGTGACTCGCCCGCTTCCTCTTTGAGTTGCTGTTGTATGTAATATATTTATGTATGTATTTGTAAATGTAATAGAGCCTAAATGTGGTTTTCTGCATCTTGCAGCCTGTTCTATTCTTTGTAGGAAAACTAATTATCCATTTTCCATCTGCACCAGGGCATCCTTCCTTGTTTTTTAAGCTCTGTGGGCTTTTTATCTCTGTCCAAAATAAAACTGCACCATTCTTAGTGGAGCTGATGAGAGCCCATTTCTTTAATGCAGTTCTTAATTCGGACAGGTAAGGAGTCCTGGCTCCTTCAAACAGAATCAAGGCATGTCCTGTTGGTTGGATATTTGCTCCCATGCCCCCGTATAGCTGTTACTTTAAAACAAACAACAACAACAAAAAAAGAAATGATGATGTTTTGTGGGCCCTCCCCTTTCTTTTGTCTCCCTCCTCCCTCCTGCAGTGACCACAGCGAGCAAAGTGCCGCTGAGCCAGGAGCTCTGCCCTCACCTTCTTTTTCAATTTCTAAATAAATAAAATAAATAATAAAGAAGACTTTTTTTTTTTTCTTAATATCTTTTTTTGTTCCTTTATTTTGTTTTTTTTTTTCTTTTTTTTCTTTTTTTTTCCCCTTGAGCAAGAGACTTTGGATGGCTCAGTGTGTCCTGCAACGTCCTTTGCATCATGTGAGGCAGAAACTATGTAGCAGTTTCTTAAATATAAGTCTGAACTGTGTCTCCTTCCTCTTTTTGCCCTGAGCCCCCTGCCCAGGAGCACCAGAGCTGCTGGATGGACCTTCACTGTCCCTCCCCACTTCTTCTAAACAAAGACCTGGATGGCACCTCCTGGTGCTGTGGTCCTGCACAGTGCAGTGGATGGTTTAGGAGTTTTCATTTTTTCTTAGTCTTTCTTCCACCTATTAAAGTTATGATCATATCACTGCTGTCTGTGTGCATTTTCTCAGCCCTCCTGGTAAAGCTTAGCAGGGAGGGACATGGTGGATGCTGAACGAAGGCTGTGTTGGTGCAGCAGGGCTGTGGTACAGCATCCTGACAGCAGCCCACTGTGTCCTTACTGTGCCCCATTTGGGTGCTGGCAACGGGAAGGGGGAGGAGGGAATGTGGCCTCGTGCCCATGGGGCAGAGGTGCTGCAGGCGGAGGGAGCTTGGCACTGCTCCTGGCAGCAGGCACTGTGCAGCTCTATCTGGCCAAGCAGCAGGCATGGAGCTCTATGCACTTCCTGCTGTGGTAGCTGTGGTTGCTCAGATGGATGAAATAAAGAGGGAGGCTGCACCGGCACTGGCCTTAGGCGTGCTCGGCCCTGAGGTCTTCCAGCCGTGTCACCATGTTGCCTTGCTTACTGCAGCTTCTCTGAAAGTAACACCTTTTATTTTGTTATTCCTCTGTGCAGAAAAATATCACAGAATTGTTTGAGGTGGAAGATTAAGATTTTATGGTCCAACTCCCCTGCAATGAGCGGGGACACCCACAGCTCAGAGCCCCACCAGCTGACCTTGAGTGTCTCCAGGAACAGGCATCCACCATTTGCGTGGGCAGCCTGTTCTGGTGCCTCACCACTGAGTGTAAAAACCTTCCTTATATCCAGCCCAAATCTCCCCTCTTTTAGTGTGAAACCATTTCTCCTTGTCCTGTCACAGCAGACACTGCTAAAGGGCCTGTCCCCACCTCTCTTACATTCCCCATTAGACACAGGCAGGCCGCCCTCAGGTCTCGCTCAGCCTCCTCTTCCCCAGGCTGCACAGCCCCAGCTCTCAGCCCGTCCTCACAGGGAGCTGCTCCATCCTGACCATTCGTGCGGCCCTCCTCTGGACGCTCTCCAGCAGGCCCCCGTCTCTGCTGTGCTGAGCACTCCAGCTGTGGACGCAGCGCTCCAGGTGCGGTGTCACAGCGCAGAGCAGAGGGGCAGGATCCCCTCCGTCGCCCCGCTGGCCGCGCTGCTTCGGATGCAGCCCAGGATCCGGCCGGCTGCCTGGGCCGCAGGGCACACTGCTGGCTCACGCCCGGCTGCCATCCACCGGCACCCCCAGGTCCTTTCCGGCAGGGCCGTGCTCTGTCCCTACGTCCCCCGGCTCGTACTGGCAGCGGGGGTTGCCACGACCCGGGTGCGACGCCTCGCGCTTGGGTGTGTTGAGCCTCAGGAGGTTCCCCTGGGCGCACCGCTCAGCCTGTCTAGATTAAAGAGAAAACACTAACACCCGCTGACATTCAACGATGTTTGCTGAATGTTTATGGAGACCAAACGCGGCTGTGCGCACAGTGAGGCAGTGGGTGGTGCATTCAGCAGTGACAAACGGTCACCTCTGCTGGTGCAGATTTTTACAGCACAGCTTGCTGGCTCTTGTTCGTCTCTGGCAAAAATGCGGAGCTCACGGTGATGAGTATTGCCTGAGAAGTTGTGTGTTGTGTTTTGCAGCTTAGAACTTGCTCTGTCGAATAGTGTTACCGTGCGCTTTGTATCCGTTGCCGTCTCCATGGAAATAAGCAGGAGGTATCACTTTGGCAGCAACCTGCTTACATCGCAGCTTTCCGCTGCTTGCACTTGGCCACCAGTGATGGGAAAAAAAGCTCTCCCAGCACCCCACGTGCCCAGACTTGTGCCGCATTTACTGTCCCACCTCCTGCTGGATGGGTTGGGCACAGCCCCTCCACCAGCACCTCCGGGAATTCAGCTCCAACTCCGCCCTGTTGCAAGAGCCCAGGGCCCCTGCATGGCTGCAGCCTAGCACTCCAGCCCTGTCCTGTGCTGCTGCAGTGTGCAGTGCCAGCAGCATCCCTGCACCACTGCTGCTTCCCACTGCAGCCCTCTGAGCCCAGACTCACTCTTCAACTTGCTCTCTCCCTTCGCTTTGGGACACTGTTCTGCTGCTCACACTGCACAGCAGGCCCGGTGTTCTTGCACCCCTTACCTGTGCTGTATGCGCTGCACATAGAGACGCCCAACGCAGAGCGCGGCGGTGGTGGCTCAAAGCTTTAAGTAAACCCATGCAAACAGAAAAGCTCAAGTAACAGCGATGTGACCGTACAGGGGTATTTTCATTTCACATTTTTTATTAGTAGACAGATGTGCAGAAAAGACAAAATATAACTACTGAAGGGGAAGACAACACAAAAATGCATCAGTTAATTCTCTCTGGTAAATTATATTGAAGAAAAAAAAAAGGAAAACATCTGGGACTTCAGCTAAGAAAACTACTAAGAACCCTAAGTGTACCCCGCTGGTTTCAGAATGGGTGAAAACTGCATCTGAAAGGGCTGTGGTTGCAAATGTAAACGCTAACTTGGGCTGAGACAGGGAGAGGGGTTAAGAAAAACCAGAATACAGCTCAGGTAAACATTTCTCCTCAATCTCTTAAATAGTTTCAAAAAAAACCTCATTCTCAGTTTGTATCTCTAAAAAAGGAAACCAGCAAGTCAACAAGCAATGACACTGCAGGGGATAGTGGGAAGAGAAGTTACTCTGGTTAACGCAGGAGCTCTCAAAATAGGTCGGTTTTGGTTGTTTTTTTTTTTCCTTTTTTCTTTTTTTATCTTTTTTTTTCTTTTTTTGTCTTTAAAAAAGGGCAACGGAAGAATCATGATAATGCATCTTACAACACCAAGCTTGAAAATACAAGTCACTGGAGAGTATACAGTGAAGACGGTCAAAAGTACACGGGAGCTCCTGAAAGATGCAGTACCCCATTTCCAACCAGGTCAGCAGCGCGGCCCCGAGCCCCGCAGAAGCTGCAGGTGGGATGCAGGCACACAGAGCTGGGGCAGCGGAGCCACGCTGCCAACTGCAGGGGTGAGGTGCCACCAACCTCCAGCCCTCCCCAGCTGCAGCACTCTGCAAACAGCTTTGCTGCCCCTATGCACGTCGCTGCACACATTCCACTCTGCAGCTGCTGTCCTCAGCCTGCTCCAGGGATGCATGCAGACCCAGGACCAGGCTTGCTCCCACCACCGTGCTGCAGATGGTGCTGTACCATCGAGAGCCCCGCAGCAAAGGGCACAACCATGTGCATGAGCCTGGTGATCTCAGCAGTCTGCCCTGCTGGGGTGGAGCGGAGGGTCTCACCAGCCCTGGTGAAGGCAGGAGGGAAGCTGAACACCACCCTAGAAGTCAAGTCAGGCCAATACACCACAGCCAAACAAAAGCACATGGCAAAGGGGTCACAATGTGGAGGGACCGAACAGGAGGGTGCAGCAGAAGACAGTGTGTAGGATCCCCTGCCCAAGAGGGCTGCAAGCTGGGCCGACAGCTCGTGGGGACATGCAGGAGCCTTCCCTTCTGCCTGCCCCCAGAGCCCACAGCAGCACAGCATTGCTCTACACAAGCAAGCGGGAAAAGGCCAGCACGGGATTCAGGCTGCAGGAAGCAGGGCTGCAAGCAAGCACAGGGACAGGTGGCCATCAGCCTCTCCCCTCACCAAAGACAGTCTGGGGATAAGCACCGGCTGCAGGTTTCTGGAAGCAGCATAGCTAAACTGGATTTTCTTTTTAACCCTAACTCAATCTGGAAACAAGAAGTAAATAGCAATCCAGGGCTCAGTTGTACAGACGTGAAGTGTTAAGTGTTTATTTTAGGGTTCATACCACAAGCCACTTCTTCCTTATCGTGAGCAGGCTGAAAAGGAATACTGTACCTTTCAGTAGCATCCCATCAAGCTCAACACACAGTAGCTTAACACTCTCCGCCCCCCACCTTATAAAGGAAAAGCCACCACCACAAGGCTAAACGAATGTACACACGCTATTATTGTAAATGGAGCAGCTAAACCTTGGCAATTTGCTTTGTGTGGATTTTTTTCTTCCCAGTAAATGCAGCACTTGAGCTCCCAAGAAACACAGCTTCCAATGTGTTTGTTCCAGCTTTAAATACATTAAACACCTCAATGCAAGACTGTATTGAATTCAAGAACCTAAATGCGAGCAAACCTTTTTCGCTGTGAGCGTTTCGTAGAGAAGTGAAAAGGGGATTTTCTTTTTCAAAAAGAAATTGTAATACAGTGATGAAAGGGTTAAGAATGCAAGAATTCAGACATTCTGTGGAGGGTCTCTAAGAGGTCCATAAAAAAGGAGCAAACAGATCCATACAACAGGAGACAGCAGGAGACAAAAGTTTTTTGATCCCCCCCCCACACTTTTTTGCTGGACTGCTGCTAGGTTACCGCTGCTCCCTTCTGGCCTGAGTTGGCAGGGCAGTACAGGGGCACAGAGGGAGCAGGTCACGACTCCTCGTTGCCAGAATCATCGTCATCGTAACAGTCGGCGTCCTCCTCCTCCTCGTCTTCATCATCGATGTCGTCGTCATACAAGTCGTCATAAAGCAAATCCGAACTGTTGTCATTGGAAGGCACTTTAGTTTTGATGCAGTACTCTGCCAGCGTAGTGGGGACCTTCACGCCATCCTTCTCTGCCTCAGCTTTGGTAGCCAACACCTGTTTCCTGGGGGAGGACAGAGCAGGCCGGTGAGCGGGTGCAGGGTTCTCCACCTCCCACAGCCCCATGTGCAGCCCTCAGCCAGCTGAGGCACTGCCAGCAGCAGCAGACTGAGCTCCCATAGCCCCGCATCTGGGAGCGCTCCAAGGTTGTTTGTGGCATGCACCCTTCCAGCAGCGTACAGTCAGATATTATACCAAACTCTGTGCTAGAGGCTTGCCAGAGCTCAGAGCAAGTCTCATTAGGTTGACTGCCTCGATGCACGAGAGCTGTTGTGGCATTTTCTAAGATGACTTACTGAGGGGGTTTCCAAGATGCTGTCCACAGCCTCCTCCACCACTGACGACCATCTCAGTATGCTCAAAACTGGGATTTCCAAAAGTATTTGGCACCTCTCAGCTGCCATGGTACAGCGAGAGTGGCAGGAACATGGAGTCACCCCAATATCAAGGTGTTTCACCAGGCCACAGGGCCAGGGGATCAGGGGTCAGGCTGCCCCCTCTTGCCCATTCCTGGATTACTCCTAGTCCTGCTGAAACCAACAGGGCTGGCACGGGCTGGGACTCCAGCCATTCTCCTCATTTAGGTCAGGCCAGCAGCCATCCTGGTGTCTTTTTTTTCAGTGTGGCAACAGCCACTCTGCAGCAGCAGGGGCTGCTCAGTCGTGTTTCCAAGCCACCCCAATTCAAACTGCATTGTCTTCCAGCAGCACCTGATGAACCACGAGCTTCTGAGCAAAGGACAGTCAAGACTGAACAATGCTTCAAGCTAAACAAACTCCAAGCTTTGCAAGCATTTGCCAAACCCTGCTGATATTCCTTCAAATTGAAGGGACAAGATTATGATTCATGAGTGCATTAAGCACAGAATTAGTAGGATGCAGTCAGTTTCAATTACACCCCAACCAAGGCAGGCTATGCTCAAAGGCAAGCATGGACTTTGACTGGGGTTTATTAGCCACCAAAGGTTTTGCAGTGTACCACACCAGATTAATGTGAAAAAGGAACAATTCAAAGACAGATTAGACTGGTCCTTCTGCTCCAGAAGTCTGCACCTATTCTGTGGGAAAAGACCTGTGGAAACTGGAAAATTGGGCTTGGAATAAGACTAAAATTCACTTCTACAGCAGTAGCCACAGAGAGGAGCTGGTATCAGCAAGTTCTGCAAGCAGTCTGTTCTGTAGGATTCAGAACAAGGGCGAGTAGCACAGCATCACACGCTGCACAACTTACCTTATGATTTCTGCATATTCCTTGTCTTTTCCTTTACTGTCCCTCCATTTTCTGAACATGACTGATGCATCCACATTGGCAGGAGAGAATGTGTTGGGCTCATTAAGCAAAGAGATTACACTCAGTAATATAGTCCTGAAAAAGGCAACCATAACAGCAGAGTCAGAGCAAAAGCACTCATGGATTCTGGATGCTGGCAACTTCTTTAGGTGATGCATCAGAAAAGCATCAAAATGTGTTGTTTGAAGTCAAAACTTAACCTGAGGATAACTGAACAACAGCTGAAGGGAAAGCAGGTACTTATGGACTTGAGCTGCCATGCCCAAGGGTTCCCCCAGGCTGAACTGCCAAGGCCTTTCCTTCACCACCTGATCTAAGAGCTCATATTCTAGCTAGAAGAGAACAAGTGTGGAGAGGGAGCACAAAGCTAAACATGCTCTGGCACCTGGCCCATCTGTTCACGTGTCTGTGATGGGGGTGGCCGGCAGAGATCAGATCAGGCCAGATTTCATCTCATCCACACTGCCTGTGGATGGTGCAGGGTTGGAGCCTGCTCCTGGTGACATTCAGCTTACCAGCAAATGCCGGGCTCTCTTCCCATCCTGCTGTGACCAAAAGCCCTGCAGCCAGGCCGCCCTGCCCTGCTCAGAGGCTGGAGCCAGGCATCACCTCTCCTCCACATATGCAGATCCAGAGCTGCCGTGGCAACAAGCACAGCAGCAGGAAGGCAATGCAGATCGTTTTTGTTTTGTCTTTTTTTTTAACACCTGGGCAAACCACCAAGCACTCAGCTGGATTCAGCTGCAACACCTCAACAACACCAGCATGAACCACTTGCATAACCTCAGCGATGTTCCTGGATTTCTGTCCACAGCACAGAGCTAACTGGGCACACTGTTCTGCAAGCACCACCTCTCAGCCAGCCCCCGCATTGCCCATGACCCTCTGCAGCAGCCCCAATGCCACCTGAACAGAAGAAAGAACAGAGACAAGTAATATGTCTTGAAATGTAGCAGAACACAGCAATTGCTCTGCAGAATTAGATGAAGGAGACTCAGTTCCCACTGTACTCACAGTAATTTAGAGGTGCACTCAGAGCACTGCATGCTGAGCACATCTAGCAGATTGTAACTGGGATACAATTCCAGGAAATGCTCGGTCATTTGGATGTTCTGCTTCTTGAAAGTTCTGAAACTAAATATGTCTGGCCAGACTGCTAAGCACAGCTACTAGGAGTCTTCTGCAGATTGTTTTCCAAAAGATATAATTCAGTAGGAAGGGAATGACAGCTCTGGAAAAAACTGTTTTGCCAGGCTGGAATGATGGGCAGACGAATCTTCCACTTCATCTCAAGGATACATCTAAAAGCCCTTAATTCCTAGCAGGCAGGCTGTGAAGCCAGGTCAGCTCCAGCAATGGTTTTACTGCAGAGCAAGCATAGTCCGGAGAAGGCCCAGGTAGGAGAGGAGTTAGCACCTGGATTCAGTCACTTTGTCAGAGCTAAGTACAGCATATTCTTATTTCCAGTAAAAAGTCTTGGCTTTGGCTTTACTGACAGTCATGTTAGGTCTGGATGGCTTCTGTCAGCTCAGTGTGCGCTAAGGCAGCTGAAAAAGCCAACAGGAATTAGCATCCTCAGAAAGCAAAGAACAGCAAGGCAGGACATCACCTGTCTTCACAAGACATGGGAGTACCAGCACCTTGAGCACCGTGCTGAGTGCACACACTGATGACAAATATCACGGGCTGGACACCTCAAAGGGCACAGTGGACTCAGGGGAGATACTGAGAAGGGCAACTAATATGATCAAGGATCCTCTGCTCCCAAGTCCTGCCACCGCTTCCTCAGTGTTACGGCCCATTAGGCACAAGAAGGAGCAGCACTATCTGCCACACAGGTCACAGCTGCATTCTTTTACATCTTGCCAGACCTCTGCTGCATTTACTTACAGCTGACTCATCCAGCTGCGAGTGATAGGAAAGTCTGTATTTACCGTGCTTAAAACACAATTATGCCGGACACCCTGCACAGGTGCTCCCAAAGTTAAGAATGATATAGAATCATAGAATCATAGAATCACCAAGGTTGGAGAAGACCTAAAAGATCATCCAGTCCAACCGTTCACCTATTCCCAATAGCTCCCACTAAACCATGTCCCTCAGCACAACATCCAGCCTTTCCTTGAACACCCCCAGGGTCGGTGACTCCACCACCTCCCTGGGCAGTCCATTCCAGTGCCTGACCACCCTTTCTGAAAAGTAATACTTCCTCATGTCCAGCCTGAATCTCCCCTGCCGTAGCTTGAAGCCATTCCCTCTGGTCCTATCACTAATGACACGAGAGAAGAGGCCGACCCCCAGCTCACTACAACCTCCCTTCAGGAAGTTATAGAGAGCAGTGAGGTCTCCCCTGAGCCTCCTCTTCTCCAGGCTGAACATTCCCAGCTCCTTCAGCCTCTCCTCATATGGCCTCTGCTCCAGACCCCTCACCAGCTTTGTTGCCCTCCTTTGAACACGTTCCAAGAGCCTCAATGTCTTTCTTGCAGTGAGGGGCCCAAAGCTGGACACAGTACTCGAGGTGCGGCCTCACCAGTGCTGAATATAGGGGAACAATCACCTCTCTGCTCCTGTTTGCAACACTGTTTCTGATGCAAGCCAGGATGCCATTGGCCTTCTTGGCCACCTGGGCACACTGTGGGCTCATGTTCAGAGCAGACATACCCTCCCACTGTAGACACTTCAAGCATGGTAGTAAGCTGCAGATACTTAGCAGGACTTAGAAAATGAAGAGAGGCCCTGGCCTGTGCACACAGCTCACTACACACAAACGTGCTCCCCTCATGCACCTTCAGTCCTGCTGCCTCCGATCTGACAGACTCCAGAGGCTTGCAGAGCCAGATGGGACCCCAGTAGGAAGGTCTGTATGCAGCACTTAGCCCAGTGGGTGACACTGGCAGTGGGGTAACAGCTAAGGACAAATTTTGTTCCCACTTGCTGATGCACTTGAGGAATGTTTTCTTCTCAGAAAGAATGTTTTTTTCCTTAAGTCAATGTGTTCTGGTAGAATAAGCACTGAAAATTGCATCACAATAAGAAAAAGCAGCAGTCAGAACTAGAAAGGTTTTGTGTTGCATAGGATGAAATAGTCAAAATGACCTAAATAATGAATGCCTTATTCTGTTTCTTAGCTATGAATTGAGGCTTGTCATCTAGTCATCATAACTGGAGGAGATAATCACATCACACATATGGACAGTTCAACAGCCATGTGCGCATACAACTGAATGTAGCTCAGATAGCTCACAATAAGAAAAAGCAGCAGTCAGAACTAGAAAGGTTTTGTGTTGCATAGGATGAAATAGTCAAAATGACCTAAATAATGAATGCCTTATTCTGTTTCTTAGCTATGAATTGAGGCTTGTCATCTAGTCATCATAACTGGAGGAGATAATCACATCACACATATGGACAGTTCAACAGCCATGTGCGCATACAACTGAATGTAGCTCAGATAGCTCACAATAAGAAAAAGCAGCAGTCAGAACTAGAAAGGTTTTGTGTTGCATAGGATGAAATAGTCAAAATGACCTAAATAATGAATGCCTTATTCTGTTTCTTAGCTATGAATTGAGGCTTGTCATCTAGTCATCATAACTGGAGGAGATAATCACATCAAACATATGGACAGTTCAACAGCCATGTGCGCATACAACTGAATGTAGCTCAGAACACATAGTTCAAAAGCTATTTCCAAGAAAATTAGAAACAAAACTGAGATGGAACTTCTGAGAGACTGCTTCATACTGACTTTTACTTTAGATGGATTGGATAACATTTGCCTTGACCTTCACAACTTCACACAGCTAAAATGCACCATTTTGCTTGAGCCTTTTTAACCCTGAAGCAGTGTGCTCCAGGAGGGAACATCAGTTGTCATAATTTGCTGACTGTTAACATTTCCCAGTTTCCTGCCACATCAGGTCTAGTTCAGCACTCTGCAGTGCATGTTACAAACCCATTCCAAGGATCAAGAATCCAATAAACCCCCCTTGCTAGATCTTTGCTTTGACAAAGGCTCTTTTCAAATTAATTTAATGAAGGTAAGTCACATAAAAGCAGAGCTCTCAGAAAACCCTTTTCAAACTGCTGCATTCCCTCACAGGGACTGAGATGCTTTGGCTGGATCTACCAATTAAAATGAGATTTAAAGAACCAACATTTAATAAATCATTCTGAAAACAACTGTAATTCCCATATGATATGGGAAAAATTAGGGGCAATTATTTCCACCTTATTTAGATAATGAATCATGTCAAATAGTTGAAACAGAAGTACCTGAGTTCAAGGATTTTCCACTACATCACTATTGCTTCACAGGTCAGCGGTTTGTTATTTGATATTTGCTTTGTCAGTTCTTTATTGGCAGCGTCTTAAGGTTACAACGAAACCCAGCTATGTTTTAAAGAATGGGTGTGTTAGCCTTGAATGCCTCTGGTGCCTAATGATCCTTTCTTTTTGGTACCTAGAGAAACACTTAGCTAACTGCTCAGGACACCACACTGGACAGGACAAGGATATGGGCCTGTACTAGAAGGTACGCCATCAGTCTTTTGCACAAAGTTATTTCTGTCAAGCCTGAATACAACACAATGCCCTTTTCCATGAGTGATGCCTTAGATACCTTAGAAGGGTTTGGAAGTGTCTGCTTTAAGAATGCGAAAACCTGTGAAGAGTACAGACGGCTCTACATTGTTAACATGGCAGCAAGATTCACAGTCTTTAGTATTTTCAGACTGCTTGCTAAGTCTGGATCCTACCTGGCTCAAGCCCTGAAAACACCCCCTTAAGCCTCACATTCCCTTCCAAGCTTTTTCCCAACAGAGGCTTTAGTTTAGGAGACAGATGACAGGACATCGAGGTCAGCTTTGTGCATCACTGCTTCCCACTGTTACCTGACGTTTTGGGTAGGGTTCCACCTCTCAGATGGCAGCTCTCCACTTTGTGGATCATCTACAGGTGGGTGAAGAATTGAAATACATACATCTCCATTCTGAAAGACAGAAATGAAAGTTGTGAATAGCCTGGCTAATGGTCTGAAGACTCAATTCAATCTCTGGCTATACGTGAACAGAAATCTTGTTGATATGAACATCCCAAATTACAGTAAAAACCATGCAGAAACTGCAAACGGTTCTGAGTTCTTCCTGGGTCTACTGTATTAACATGTTCAAAGCTTTCCTTGTTTACAGCTTGACTGCAGATTGGTACAAAACAATCTCAGGCCAAGAATTTTAAAAGAATGCAGCAAAGCAAGAAGAACAGTAGCTAATAAAACCATATTAGTCTCTAGATAGCATATAATACCATAGTAATAGAAATGAACTTTCTATTCGTGGGGTCATGAGACCCCACGTCCCCATCTCTTTTTTCCCCCCGTGATGACTGAGTTAGCAACAGGAATCTTTAAATCTAAGGATTCCACGCTCTATCCTAGTTCAGGTATCACAACAATGCTTCTCATGGGATGTATGCAAGTTGAACAGATGGTGCAAGGCAGGCTTACACTACTCCCTGGTGGCAGAGCCATTTGAAATATCAGGTGAAAAAGCAGGAGATGCTCTCTGAAGGTTCCACAGAAAATCCCTTCCAGCATGCAAGAGGAAGAATATTTTGGCAGCATATGGAAGCCATACAGGCACGTAATCGTCAACCTGTGTTTAATTCACCAGTGCCACAGCCCGAATAGAGATTTAAAGTTTCATAATGCCTACAATTTATAAATACTTTAAGAAGCCTGTAAAACCAATCCTCTGTTTGCAACAGTACCCTGACATGATTACTTCATAGGAGTACTGTAGCAATATCCATCACAGCTGATGTTTCCCAGCAAAGCCGACACCAAGTGTCTTTGTGCAGGCTGAAGAGAAGCTACAGATGGGTTCATGTCCAGCGGAGATAATAAGCTCTGCTTATTTCCTCTTGCAGCCAGCTACAAGAACTACTTACAAGCTCTTAGAGGCATCCTCAGGTGGCACAGCCCAGGCTGACAGGAAGAGTTCATGCTGTCCCCTTGTCACCCTGACCTCATGGGTTCATCATACCAAGAAGAGAAACTGCAGATGAGCTTGGTCCAAGACTGAAAACTGGTAGGGCAGTTCCCCAGGTGCTTTGTCTTGGCTGCATCCTGAGAATTCTCCAGCACTATTTTGCCCACAGGAGCTGGAGCACAAAGCAGCACTGCTCACAGTGATAGCATCTGTGCCTTTGAGCTCCAGCCAGTGATCATGGCTGCAGATAGCGGCAGCTCACCTGAAGAGCCTCCCCAAATGTTCCTCATAGTAAGCTGAAAGAATGACATTTGTTCTATAGTGAAATTAGATCCTACTTCAACACTGCAGGCCTGTGATCGGTATCCAGAATTCAGCTACTCACTGAACCTGCCAGCTGTACTAATTCAGCAAGCTGTCATCATCTTGAAGCATCTTTTCATCAAGAACATAACTACAAAAAGCAAAGTAGCACCTGGAGCTGCTGAATACCCAAGCACACGTTTATGTTGCTGGTACAGTTTGCCATAACAAGGCAGTTTCTCTTTCTGGATCTCGAAAGACTTGTGCAACCTTTAATATTTTTATTATCATTTTAAAGTGAAATTAACCTTACTCAATGTTTATATTCTCTCTGGCTTTCTTCCAAATTCCAAATTCTTGTTTACACAGGTTTTCCTTTAAACATTTCCCAGGAAAATTTAGTGATGCTGACCTGGAAAAAGTGTTGCTGACCACGAGAAAGAGCTGCAGCACTTGTGGGAAGTCTTTCATAGCATTTCATAGCATAGGTTAAGCAATATCTGGGCCAACAAATATTTTAGTATGAACGTGAAGAGGAAAGCTAGGATTTTTCCCTTTTGCTATAGTTAATGTTACATGTTTGTTACATGTATAGTTAGTGTTACATGTTTGCTATAGTTAGTGTTACATGTTACAAACAGGGCAAGGTTGAGTCTGAAGAAGCTGAAGTATGATGGGACCTGATGAAGTCAGCACAAGCATTTAGGGATCAGTGTAGTCAGGTAAACAGTGTAGTCATCCTATATACATTTTTGAAAGATAAATATATAACTTTCCTTGTTTCTATCAACCAGAAGAAGGAAGAACCTATACATCTATTATGATGGAATGAGAAGGTTGTGTTACCTCAAAAATAAAAATCTAAAGCTAAACTAGATGACCGAGCAAGTGGGATGAGGAAAATGCATAAGTTACTGAAGTGTTTACTCAGAACTGGAACGTCAGCCTCAACCTCTCCATCTGGTCTCACCAGCAGATTCTGCAAACTGTTACTTTCTTTCATCTCCACTACACTGAAAGATGTTTTTTTCCCTCCTGACAAACCCTCAAACCTCAAGCCCTTCGCTGATTTATTCTCAGTTTCATTTGGAGTTATCCCAGTGCCTCATCTTCAGTGCTTATATGTTGTTTCCAAAACAGCCTGCAAGCTGTTTCAGATTCCCTCAGCTCCAAGAAATATCACTACGAACACAAAGAACAAAGATGAGTGCTGGAGTATTTGAAGAGTAACCCCAAAGAACACCCATCAGGTTTTGGGTTAGTTTCTCCTCCTACCTTCAGCTGTTTCTAGAGCCAATTTTTCACCTTTCCCACTGGCACTGGGAGAGGTCCTTTCCAAGACTCATTTTGTATGTACCACTTTGGTAACCATTTCCCACTCACCTCCTGCATGAGAATGTCTGGATTCAGAAACATCTATGCTACACTTCTGCAATAATCTGCAGGTGTCAAGACTTTTGTTGTTGTTTTTTTTTTTCTTTATTTATAGATCAAACTCCCATGCTACTGTAAATGATCCTTAAAAAGAAATGCTATCCTTGGCTACATGTTAGATTTGGTGTCAAGTCCAAAACTGAAGACAGCAGACTGTTAGACGACTGATTTTTAGGAAGACCCTGTGCCTAACAAAGGAATAGTCCTCCTGTGCATCCAGTAATTAGAGCTAATTACAATCCTGTTCTGCACTGAAGTTTGGTTAAGCTTTTGGCTATTTATGACTAAAAGATAAGTGAAGTTCAGTGTGACATTTGGAGAGCACTCATCTAGGACATCCAGCAGCAGTGACTTGTTAGCAAAGGGCCTTCGAAGCCCAAGGCATCAAATGAAGCTCGCAGTGAGGAAGAGAAATGACATTCCTGTTTGGACCCATAGGAAGCCTGCACAATCTCTTTCAGGAAGACAAGGTGACAAGAGCATTTTTGAAAGGCCTTTAGCATCTTGAAAAGCATTCTGGTAGCAGTCCTAGAAGGCTGACATTTGGTTAAAATATTCAAAAGTTCAGGAGGAATTTGGCTGGCCTCTAAAAGCTTGTTTTCATCTACACCTATCTACAATAGGTCTTCAACTTTCAAATATGGCTTTCTGAAACTGGTTGGTTTTGAACCAATTGCAATAATCACTTTAAGTTGCTCCAAGACAATGCTTTCAAGCTAGGGAGTGCTGCTTGCCAAAGAGCACTTACATAAGAATATTCCACTTCCTATTAGTTGTACCAAGATCCAGTTATAGATTCATCAACCCATAGTATTATCCTTTGGGTGTGACCAGTGCACAAACTGATCTAAGGGCTGCTTCAAATTGGCGACCAGGCTGCACAAGACTTCTGGACTCCAACTCAGCTCCAGTTCTCTTGCAGTCAGAGTGCACCAAGCCCCTTAACTTGTAGGCTGGTTGCTGCAGAAGACTTTTCCCTTTTTTTATATTTTTTTTGTATTTGTTTTATATTGTTGTTTTACACAGTTTTGTGGGATGTGCTGAAAATGATAATGAAAAGCACATCAACAACCACTAGTTTCTTATGTACCACAGCAGGGTAAGACACCTTTATCCAAGAACCCCTTGAAACTGCTGGCATTCACACAGTGCTTCACCTGAGGCTGCCAGCTGTGCTTGCTGGTATAATATAGGCTCCATCCTTGCCTACAAGAGCAGCATTTCATACAGGTTTTAGAATTAACTGTTCAACCATGAATCTGGCATTTAACATAAACTGCTAACTGCTTCAGTTACGGCCAGAGACACTGAGTATCAACAATACACATTTGAAAATCAGAAAACCTTCCTACATGCCTGCGAAAAACTTATTTAAAAAAACAAACAAATGAACTTTTACCTCATAAATGTTGGGGTGCCACATTTTGGTCAGGAATCTGAAGGTAGGTGGTGAATACGGATAGTCAATAGGGAATTTAATGTGAGCCTGTAAAAAGCAAAATACCTTAGTTAGGACAAAAGGAGATTACAAGCTACCACTACAATTTCCATCAGGGCTGCAAAACATCTTCATTTTATATACCAGTGCCTACGTGGACCTGCAATACAACTCTACAGTTTCAGTCAAAACAGAACAGTAATTAAAAAAAGGAAAAAAATTTTACACCTGGGCTCTAACAGCTCAAGTTCAGCCCTGAAAATAAACTAAAAGGTTATTTACCATGTCCAAATTCAAGCAGCACTATCCAACAGCTGTTGTTCAGTAGGGTAAAACAGATGCGAAAAGACAGAAGAACTCAAGATATCATTGCTTCTTGCTGGGTTCAGAAGCAAGCTAACAGCATGTGCTGTAGTGAGAATAGCTGTTTCACACGTGCCAGTGCAAAACTTTTAAACTAATCTTTTTGTGTGCAAAAGAGATTTAAACACTTCTTAGTTGAGACCCAAAACCCATTGCTTTTCTTATATAAAAGGGACTGATCCATCTGCTTAGGTTCCTAACACTGTACTTCTTGCCATAGCAAACATGCCTGAATACTCTTTTTGTGTCTAATAAATCTGTGCAAACCAATGAACCAAATACTGATGGGCTAGGACAGCAAACATTGCCACCCAATACCCATGCTGTCAGCAGACACTGGTGGAACAAGACTCAGAGCTGAGTCTGTTGTGCAGAGGCTGCAAAGATCCCAGCACTGGATATTATCTTCTATGCCGTCCTGTCATTCAGAACAGCCAAAAAAGTCAACCAGTAGGGAATAGTTCTGCACAGCAAAGCCCAAAACCATCTCCTGGCACAGTTCAACCTGCCTGGAGCCCCTCCACCATCCTCAGATGGGATCTCCAGAGTAGCACTCCCCATCCTCTGCCTCAAAGCTGTGACTGGGAGCATGAGAAATAAACCCCCAGCAAGTCACACATGGAACAAGCCTGAAACTCTGCTCAAGTCCTGCCACTTCAGGTTGGGTATTGGGAAAAAGTTATTCTCACAAGAAGTGTGGAGGCACTGGCACAGGCTGCCCAGGGTGATGACACAGAGATGTGTCACAAATGGACGTGGTCAATGGGCATGGTGGGGATGGGTTGATGGCTGGACTAGATGATCTGAATGGTCTTTTCCAACCTCAATGATTCTTTGATTCAATGATTCAGTTCTTAGCCACCTACCCCAGAAACAGTTGCTGATCTTGTTCTTAGGACAGATTATGGGAAGTTTTATTGATTTATTTTTTTTTAAACAAAGTTCCAGAAACATTTACAGAATTGATTTTGAGGGGTCAGGCTGGAGGGGCTCTGAGCACCTGACAGAGCTGTGGGTGTCCCCACTCACTGAGAGGAACTGGAACAGATGGTCTTTAAGGGTCTCTCCCAACTCAAAAGATTTTATGACTCTACCTAAGTAGCTGAATGCAGTTTTACTCACAGACTGGCATATGCTTGTGCACTGTAAGCCAAATTTTATTAAGCCAAAGCGCCAGGTAGCAAAAGCAGAACTTGCTGATAAAAGTTCACTGGCTCACACAGCTAACATGCTGTACTCTTCTCATGCTGCTGAATGCACAGCAGTATCAAGCCCTTACACCACAAGAATTTGCCCTGACATATCCACAGCCAAATGATTCACGTCTCCTTAAACAATCCTAGCCCACGGTTTAAGGTCAGTTACGTGGATGGCACTGCTCCAAGAAGAGCAGGCAAGTGCCTGTTATCACTGTAGAAGCAATCAAGTACTGCAGCAAGGCAGCTGGAATGCGCTGCCCAGCACTGGAGCGGAGCAAAGATTTACAAAGGACAGGGCAGGTTTAGTTCAGCTCAAGTGCTTGCAGACTTCTCCAGACCGCTGGGGCTTTCCCATGCCCACTCCTGTGCTTACATGCAGTTTCGTGAGATCTAAGACAAGAAACAGCCCAAGGTCTGAAATTAAAAACACAAGAGACTACAAAGCTCAGGATGGAGCTAGCTAGAAGAACTCTTGGCAGGAGCTGTACGGTCTTACATACAGGTATAGTACCTAATTGACTGAAAAAAGACCTCACTGGTAGCATGACAGCCTTGTCATGTTCACAACCCACATACATGGCTGGGTGCTAAGGAAGAAGACCTCATTCCAGCCAGTACGGACCCTCTGCTCTCAGACGTCATCTAAACCTGAGAGTTTCACCTCAGGAAGACTACTGAAAAAGCCAAATCAAAGCAGCATTTATGGTCTCTGGGCATGGCAGAATCATGCTTTTAGACACTGGAAGATGGCTTCTAGTTTCTATACCCTGTTCTGCAGTCACACCTCTGCAATAGAGGAGGGCTATTGGACTGCCTGCATAGCAATCATCATGGAATTAATGAAAGCTGATGTTTTGCTATGGGAAGAATGCCTCAAGCTCCAAAAAATGCTCCAGAAAACTTCTACCTTTCTGCAGAGGCAGCTGAGACACCAGCTCGCCTGTAATCAACCCTGTTTAGAGAAATGGCAGGGCCACTCTGTGGGATTTATCTAGCTAACCTGTGTGTTTGGCACATTAAGAAACAGTACTGAAACACAAAGAAAATGAAGCCTCTGTACAAAGCTCAATTTCAGAGCTACAAGCCACTGGAGTAGGAAAGTCCACACTACAAGCAGGGATTTTTTCCTGCTAAGTGCCACTTTCAGGTCCCCACACTGAGATCATTCAGAAGATGAAAAGCAAAACAGCTGTTTTTCCAGAGCATAACAAACAAATCCCAGAGAATTATTCTGCATCTTTTCCATAACAGAAAATCCCATAAAATTACATAACACCACTCTATACTCACCAAATGCTATTTGATTTTCTGATGGGCTAAGCTCGCCAAGAATTTCCAAGACAAACTGCAAGACTGCTTGCAAAGATAAAGGAACAGCCACAATTACAAGTCATTTTTTTTCCACTGCAAGCCCAATTCTAAGTGTATTAGGAGGGGAAAAAAAAAAAAGAAAAAAAAAGAAAAAGAGACTGAATTAAGCAATAACTTTATTTATGAAACTAAGCAATAGCTCATGAGGTTTCTTCTTAAGGTTTCAAGCTGAGCTCTCAAAACTGCTTCCTGTTCCCAGCAAGCTCAGCCAGGACTGCTACATACTGAAAGTGGCAGAGCTGCAGGGGAGCTCTTTGTCAGCCTGCCTGCATCCAGACAAATGAACCTAGTACTCGAGATTTAACTCATCTCTGTCCACAGGCACCCCCATAAGTTTCCAGCCACTACCGCATTTACCGTGTGTTTGACTCCTACAGACATAATCCCATTTCAGCATCTTGATTTCAGCTGCCTTCTCACCCTGGCTCCTTGACACCACAGAAAGCACCTGACAGAAACAGGGTCACTCATCCATTCCTCCTTCCCCAATTTATAACTTGTCATACTTACAGACCCTAGAAAGAAATGCATAGACTCACCACATGCTATGTCACACAGACCAGACTAGCAGAAGATTCAGAGTTCAGCAGGCATCTACTGCTACTGCACAAGAGCTTCAACCTCCAAATCACACCTCAAAGCATTTCAAGATTATTGTTGGCAGCATCCTCACTTCTGCTGTTTCCTATTTTACTGTCTTGCTCATTGGCATTGTCAGTGGTGATCACACTTCAGATTTATTTAAGTTTTCTTCAGACTCCATACCTGGTAAGGCACAGCCATAGTGAAATCTACGTATGTAGGAAAAATAAAATCCTACTAGATATCCAAGTCATCAGACTGAAAATGCAAATCTAGTGTTTTTACCAGCTGCTGAAGCCCTGATTCAGTCACTATGAATAACTAGTGCAGTGACTTTGAGTTTCCAGAGGTCTTGCCACATAACTGAATCAACACTTACTTATTAATCCCATCACCCTCTTGGTGGGGAACACTGACAGAAGTAGGACTCACTCCTAACTTAGCTGTTTAGAAATCCAGAATTTATTCCAGCCCAGCTGTCTATGACACTTTGTTGTCTGACAGTGTTTTCATATACTTCTCATGCTGAGAAAACCTATGCTATATTTTCAGGCAGTGAAGGCAGGAACAGTGAATCCATCCTATTTGTCCTCTGCAGAAAGGCAAGGGGAGGGGAAAGCTGGGGGAGTACCCATTTCCTGGAAAGCCACCAGCATCACAACAAGTGACCTGATTTGGTGATATCAGGAAAGCCAGAAGCTTTTAACTGTGGCCAATGGAAACTGCAGCTTTTTGACGTTTCTGACAATGCCAGTTAAAGTAATTTCTCTTTTGTAACATCATCAGCACAACACAAGCCCTATGAAAACGCCACATAAGTTAAACTGAACATCTTCTGAAAACTGTAGTTGAGATACAAAGGAAGCATTTGAATTTTTAAAAGATTTTGTGCATCTCCTGCCAACACAGTGCTACCTGCACCATGCATTTAGCACAGAGAGAACCAACAAAAGCAGGAACTACAAGACCACCACGGGGTTTAGTGTTAATATGTAATCCCACAAAATGCCCTTTATTGCTTGTAGCACATCCAGCATTTATACAATTCATCTAGTGGATTTTCCTCTTCCACATTAAGCCTGGATTATGGCATGCAGTATTAAACACTGTGTGCTGGAAAACACGTTTAGCGGAGGTCAGCAGCCTGTTCTGCACACCAGTGAGGTTTAAAGCACCCTGATGTCCTTCAACTTCAGAACCAGAAAAGCAGCACTAAGGCTAGGCATACTGTAATGGCTCAATATTAATTTAATAACTTTTTCCAGTAAAGGTCAATTACTGAAAAAGGTAACAAGGAATGCAAGAACAATGTTGCTATTTCACCTCCACATATTATGACCTAGGACCCAAGCACTTTATTATAGTAGAACGGGAGACAACCCTAGAGAGTAACCTGGTCTGCGACCTGGGTCTGTTCAGGGAAAAGAAGACAGAAAGGGGATCTGGTAAATGCTTATAAACATCTACAGGGAGGAGTGAGGCAAATGGGTGAGGCCAGGCTCTTCTTGGCAGTGTATAGTGATAGGACAAGGAGCAATGGCATAAAACTTGAACATAGGAAGTTCTGTAATAACATGCTTAAGAACTTTATGGTAAGAGTGACAGAGCACAGGAACAGGAGAGGTTGTGGAGACTCCTTCAATGGAAATACTCAAGACCTGTCTGGATGCCGACCTGTGTCATTTATTGCAGGAAACCTGCTTTAGCATGGAGGTTGTACTCGATCTCTTTACATTCCTTCCAAGCCTTGCAATTCAGTGATTCTGTGCATTCTGACATTACTTTCCAGCAGCACCAGATCATCATATTGACATTGATTGTGCTTTTAGGATAGTAGGACCACATCTCCACCATCTAAAGAACCTGAAGATGCAGGAGTCCATGGGACTCAATGAGATCCATCCACAGGTTCTGAGGGAACTGGCAGATGAAGTTGCCAAACCACTGTCCATCGTATTTGAAAGGTCATGGCAGCCTGGTGAAGTTCCCACTGATTGGAAAAGGAGAATATTAGCCTCCATTTTTGAGAAGGAAAAAAGAAGATCCAGGGAACTACAGGCCAGTCAGTCTTCCCTCTGTTGTCTGTCTGTCCCTCTTGCCTGGCAAGATGATAGAGCAGATCCTCCTGAAGGCTCTACTAAAGCACATCGGAAATAAAGATGAGATGATCAGTGGTAACCAACATGGCTTCACCAAGAGCAACTCGTGCATGACAAACTTGGTGGCCTTTTATGATGGAGCTACAGCATCAGTGGATAAAGGAAGAGCAACTGAAGCCATCTACATGGATCTCACTTAAGGGGATAAGCTGATAGAACTGGTGCTATTCAGCCTGGATAAGAGAAGACTCTGGGTGGACCTTACAGCAGCCTTCCAGTACATGAAGGGCCTACAAGAAAGCCGGGGAAGGGCTTTTAATAAGGTGTGTAGTGACACGACGAGGAGAAATTGTTTTAACCTGTAAAAGGGTAGATTCAGACTAGGTATTAGGAAGAAATTCTTTACGGAGTGGGTGGTGAAACTGAAACAGGTTGCCCAGCAAGGCTGTGGATGTGCTGTCCCCGGAAGCACTCAAGGGCCAGGCTGGATGGGGCTTTAGGCAACCTGGTTTAGAGGGAGGTGTCCCTGCCCATAGCAGGGTGTTGGAATTATTATTATTATATGATTATTATATGATATTAGAGGTCCCTTCCAACTCAAACCATTCTATGATTCTGTGATTCTAGTCCAAGTTAGAAGGTCGGGAGAATTAAGCCTTTCAAGTTCAGAAAAGTCCCTTGTTGCTCAATGGTCGTATGAACAGTATTAAATGCTTTATATTCTGTATTACCTGATCTGCTTCATAGGGAATTTAAATCATGAAGACTTGAATGTGAAGTGAACTAGAAGTCAAAAAAGACACTAAGTTCAACCAAGTACAAAAAAAAAAAAAAAAAAAAACGAAATAGAGCAACAAATGGGAAGGCCAAAGATGACTCAAAAAGTGAGGTTAACTTACAAAATCAGAGACTGGTTCGACAGGCAGAGGAGTCCATTCTTGCTTCAACTAAGTCATATCTTACATATCTCTATATGCAATTACCTGGGGCAATACCAAACACTTTCAAGGGAAGGCTACTCAAGCATAGAACAGATTTCTTTTTAGCAAAACTTCTTTTTAAAAAAGCTGGGACAGCTAGGTCACACAACCTACACCAAAGCAGCAAGTCTGTAATATGACCATCAAAGAACAATTACACCTTTACAGTAAGGGTTTTGAATCCCATGTTAGTTTGTAGCTTCTTCGATCTGAAATCACAGGACTAACAATCGACATGAACCCGTGGCTGAACTGAATGGTTCTGGACGGGGCAGCATGCTGCAGCCCTGTTCGGTTGGACTGCATCCAGGCTCCTGTGATCTCATACATTCACACTCTGCTGTCTGGAGCATCTCAAGGGATCTGAGTAAATAAAACTGCTCTAAACAATAAAGTCAGTCAGAACAAGCAGTGCCTGGAAAACAGACCTTTTTCTTCTAACATTGCTCAAAAGAAACAGAAGGGGTTTTGTTTTGTTTTTTAAATATAGTTGCTGTTTGATATCCTAAAAATTCAGTCTGGAGATTTCAGCCTTACTGTAATAACTGTCCGTGACAGCTGCTGCTCATTGAGAGATTGAGTTAGCCTGCACAAGTCAGCTGCACTTAGGATCACGAGCAGTTTAGCAGTTAAGAGAATACATTTCCTTCCTGCAGTGAGTTTTACTGCAGGGATATTCCATAATATTGTCCAGCTAATTGAGACAGCCACTTTGGCTCCTGTTAAAAATGCTCCTTGTCAGTGCTCTCAGGCTAGGAGCATCCAGCTGAAGACAGGGCAGCTGCAAGCACTTGTGTTTTGGAAAGTTTACTGCAGACAGAGAGATTGGAACAAGCTGAAAACTGAGTAACAACTGCCCTTGGCATCAGGCCACCTGCATACTTCTGGGGATGTTTCATATCCCATCACAATGCTGAGCACGGCCTCACCAGCCAGTGCCCACTGCCAGCTGCTTGAGGTTCACACCTTGCTCTGATGCAGAGGTTTTTCCTGCCTCAGCACCATGCCCTAGGCTGCAAGAGAGGTAGCATCCAGCAGGAGTTACTGAATTGGAAATGGAGAGACAAAAATTTCCAACCTGTCCATTTTCCACTTGGCTTTCACATTTGTCTGCTAGCTCATCACAAAAGAGGCAGCTACCAGCAGCTATATAAGACAAAAAAACAAACCAAATGACTTGGTCTTCTTTTGTACTGCAAGCTGCAGGCCCAACAGCTCTGCTAAACTTCACCCACATAGGCCAATGATAAAGCAACTTCATATTCCCACACGAAAAAGCAGATGCCAGCTGAGGTTTACTGGGAATTTCCATGCTGAAATATCACTAGATTCTGCTTCTAGTTCAGTCTTGCTCCAGAATTGGGTCTGATTAAGAGCAGTATGAATGGAAAGATCAAATTTTGGCAGTCTAGATGTGAGAGGACTTTTACGATCCCTGAAGTCCTCATGTTGAGGCTGAGTCCTTGGGACTGATGATTTCCAGTTTCCCTGTAGTCTATACACAAGCTATATGACACAACGTGAGGTTCACTTGGAGTGTGTTCTGCAGAGAGGCTGGCCTATTTTTCAAGCAGAAACAACTGACTCACTTCTTATTTATATCTGTACAAAAATACTGACTTCCTTGTTTGGACAGAATAGAAAGAATAACTCCTAGTGTGTGAAACGGAGGTCTCCCTGTACTGTCTAGGTCTTACTGAAGGAGCTAAAGATACCCAGCAATGCTGCATCTAAAGCTCCTATCTCCACTTGGGTCTCTGCTTTAAAGGAGGAGCTACACACAAAGCAGCCCTACTGTAAGGTATGCTATTGGATACCTCACCTGGTATACTTATGGTACTAAGCAGAGTTTTAAAAACTGTTTGTGTCCATTTCTGAGAGGAAAAAAAAAAAAAAATCCTAACTCTGTTTCAAAAAATAATCAAGATTTGTGAATACTTGAAACTGCTTATTCAAAGGTTTGTGTTGCATTAATGGCATCTCTGGCAGCATGTGTGCAAGCTCTCCAGTAAAGTGTGTATGCCCAGTCCTCAGGGTCCAGCACATCTCATTAGAAGCTGCATAAGCCTACAGCATATTCAGTACACTGCTCAATCTCACATTTCAAACTTCTGTGATTTGATAAGTAAATTCTTGTAAGCAGATTTACATAGATACACTCCGTGCACATACGGAACGGTTGAACAGCAGACACTAGGATGTACTTGGGAATTATCCTGGTCATTTCCATAGTTCAGTCTGCACAAATTCAAGTGATCAGCAGCAAAACAGTTTCACAACCTTTTGTATCAGGTGTGACAGAGTTCCTGTGAGTTCCACTGTTCACTCCAGTAGTTTGCACATTCACTAAAATGCAGTAGATTATTTCCTATTTTTCAGTGAGGTAAGCTATACAATTTGCATTTGTTGAGCAAAAAGATGATGTCCAAACTAGCTTCATAAATAAACACCATTTGCTTCAGCCTGTTTAACTATTTTTAGAGAATTCTCAAACAAATAGCAGCCTAACCATTCATGAGTCAGTCAGTGACTAATTGCCTTGATTCTCTTCATATGCAATCCAGGCTGTATGCAAGAGAAAAGCATTCCTCAAGGGAAACCAATCACATGTTCTGCTAAAAACTCAGGGCAGGCCTTGATGCAGTCACCTCTTTCATAAGCAGCAAGGGGAAAGGAATATTTATAGCATTGCAAGTGTAAACCAAAGCACAGTGCTGCAGTGTTACACAACTTCGTGTTTCTCATCCGGCCAGCAGCAGCTCTTCTCAAGAGATTTCTCAAGCTCGCGTACCAGCTTTTATTTAAACAAGACATACAGGTATCGAGCAACTGAACTGCAGCTCAAGAAGTGCAGTCTCTGAGAAACTTACCTAGGCTGGTTGACACGCAGAAGCCAACTAAGCACTGGGCAGCCATGCTGCCGACCTTTCAGCCACTGCTCTACCAGCTGTGAGCTGTTCCGTTCTGAGCTGATCACAAGCAGAGGCAGATCACACTCGGCAGCAGAAGCAAACACAGCTTAGGGCTCTACCACTTGCAACCCAGAGAGATAAATACAGCAGCACTGTCTCCTAGAGTAGAGACAAGGATTGGATTCATGCAGCTTTATAATCCTGTACCAATACAACTGTATGTTGCAGCTGTCTGAAGAATGTCCCTAGTTTTGTATGAGGAGCAAACTTTGACACACCCATGCAAAATGCCACCCTGCTGAGCGTCCCCTAGCTGGCTGCAGAAAATAGCATCAAGTCGTGAGGTATTCACTGTTGAGAAGTCTGCATTTGAGCGTTTTTCCACATTACTGCATAACAATGTGCCTGTCAGCTCCATTATCATAGGGTATTCAGAGATATCAAGTTTAAGTTTAAGCTAAAATAAGTGCTTTAGCTGATACAAACCCATTCTCATGCCTCAGGCTACTGTTTCTACGGCAACAGGGTGCTTTTTTTTTTCTTTTCCTTAGTTGTGAGTCAAAAAAGCATAAAGCATCTCTACCTCTTTTCACCCCTGCCATGGGTTTTAGATGATCTGAAGCTCACAGGGTAATACAGACCTTACCTCTGCAGCACAGTTCTAAGTCATCTCCCTACTGTAGCAACCATGGACCACCTGAAATTTTGTTACAAGTGGCTAGAGAAAAAACATCTATAAAATGGTTGTTCTTGACCATCACTAGTACATGTGACTAGTACATTAGATGACTAATAAGACATCTTTCAAGCCAGATGAGAGAAAATACAACACAGAATTGAGAGTTAGCATTCATATACTCCTACCTGCGTTCCAACAAGTTACTATGTAAATGGCTAACATGACATCTAGATAAAGCCAGAATGTGCAGTTTCCTGAAATACCTCCTGAAAGTGCGGGCAAAAGATTGAAAAGCAGGTTGATTCCTCTGCAGTGCAGCACAGTTACCAAGGTAACCTTTGCCCCTCTGATTGAAGTAGAGACAGGATGATAAAAGCTGAGTTCTGTACATGAACAAACATTCTTGAAATTAAAGTTATATCTAATTAATTTAAATAATTTATATTAAATTTGAAGGCATAGCTAGTAAGAGTAACAGCCAGGAAGAACCAGTGCAGACTACTGCAGGTCAAGCAGCCCCCAAGGTCAAACCAGAGCTGTGCAGTGTAAGATGAGAACATGCAGGTTTGCTGAGTGTATGAACAGAGAAAGCTGGACCTTGCCTGATCACCAGAGGAATCCTGAGCAATTGCATGAGTGATGACTCTCAAACAGCTCTAGCACTACACGCTAATGCCTACCTGTAAGTGGAAAGGAAAAAGGAGGAAACTGAACTTAATTAATTTGTTTCTGTATTTAAGCATATGTCACAGATAAAACACTTACTCAAAATGGCAAGTCTGACTTAGCTTTGAATGAAACTTGAGTGACAGATAAGCAATCATACAGAAGTGTCATATTAGGAAGATGGGTAGATTATCACAGATTGATAGTGTGCATTTAGTGAGGAATGTGACTGAAGAAACAATTTCAAATACTACAGTAGAAAAAGATGCAGCAAAAATCTAACAGAGTAATCCATATGGAGCAGCAAGATTAAACAGCAGAGGTAGATTAAAAGAGAACTCAACAAGAGATGCTACAGCCGTGTCTATGGAGATGTGTAGCAATAGCTCATGCCTGAAGAAAATGATTTTTCAAGAACTTAGAGCAAGTTCTACATTGTGAGATACTGCTTTCTATCTAGAGTTCTCTGGTGAATCTGGCAAGATCTACTTTTCAATTTCAGCTTTTCTTTTTAAGGCATTGGAGTTTAAGAGCACTAACTGAATGCTGGTGAAACAAACAACAAGAGCCAGCCTTCCCGTAAGTCCTCCCATACATGACAGAAATCACGTAGCACTTTCCTATTTCTAAGACTCCACAGAAACAAGTCACACTGTTTTCCTGCAAAGATTCATCTAAATGTTCCTCTGTTGCTTAAAAAAGTGGTATGATCAGCACACACAAGTATCTGTGACTACAGATCGCTGCCACTTACTCCACAATCACACACACAGTCTCCAATATGTGCTCCAGCATTCTACAGTGCTCAAAATGTAGCATCTGCATGGTCCATTTGGGAATAAACACCTCTTATTTCATTCTGAGAAAAACTATGTCTGCACATCTATAAAGCCTAAAACCCAAGCAAAGGACTTGCTGGCTCTTATATGGACTAAGCTGAGGCTATCAAAACTCAGGAATGCACGAGAACAGAAGGTTCATCCTGATTTGTATGCTCGCTATGAACGCTTAATTCCTCTCTGCCTTGTAAGATTAATTTTTGAAAACTTGGTTAATGTCGTCCAGACATTTGACAAGTCTGCATCTTGGCTTGATGGTACCTGATATAAAATGCCTAGATCCTACCAAGTTGAATGCAGTAACAATCAGATTGCAGCAGAAGCTGGCAATGTTTTGTGAACATGTGCATCACTATCAGAGGAAACCCACCCTCAATACACATCTGAACTCTGAAGTAATCATAACCTTATCTATGCCAGGATAAAATATGCTGATGTCAAATGAAAATGATTTGACCACACTCAACATCACAAACATTTCTGTGCTAGCTTTTTTTCAAATAGTAATGGTAACCAACTCTATAAGTTTCCACTCAACACCATTTTAAAGTTCACCAGGAGTTAACAGTCAGTAATTATTTCTAACTGATGATTCCTATTCAACTACCCCATCAAAAGGACAAGCAATTGTTTTTTAATAAAAATTATTTCACTGCTTGCAAGGAGGTGTTAGGCTGTCAAACACCTGAATCCAACTTAAAGCACAAGCTGCTTCCCCTCAGACAAACAAATCTAAAGCATGACTTGGAGGAGCCTCTAGTGGTGATAAAGCAGATGCGATTATGAATTAACAGAGACTCAAGTATAAGTGAACAACCTTGCACGCACTCACGCTAGCTTATGGACGCACTGCTTCTAGTCAGACTGTCAACAACTGGAAGCCACAGAAACAACTGGTATCCAGTAGGCTGACTTAAACGGTGCTCTGCCTACAAATTTTACATTGCCTTCACTCAATAAAGAAAACTTTTGTCCTCCACAGACTGCACATCATATTTTAAATACAAACCGAACAAAGAAATCCAAAGTTTGCCAGCACATGGAGCAGTGATTGTATCTGATTTATACAAGCCACATACTGACAGGCTGAACAATATTTTTAATTAAACTGTGACTATGCATACAGAAAGTAAGGATGTTCAAGGTGTGCACTGCAGAAACAAATCCCTGGAACGACTTTACACAGACAGTATGCTCCATATGTGCCAACGCTGAAGAACGCTTTGCTGCTGGAAGATGACTTTTCCAAAGCTTGGACTCTATTTGACAGTATCAACTGTTAAGTGCTCTTGTTTGCACCACTTTTGGCAAGCTCAAGAATACAAAGAAGCTACATAATTTCTCAGATCTTGAAATCTGAGTATGAATTAGCCGTACTGGCATGCTGCAGGGCAAAAACTGGTAAGCTGGCTTTATTCCCTCCAGGAGCTTGGAAACACCATACTTTTTGATAAACACTAATCGCAACATTATAATGCTTTCTTCAGCATAGCAAAAAAGCCAAGTTGAAAATAATTTGGAGATCTGCTTGCAGTCGTGTACATACCATTTGGTTTCTACTATCTAGTCCTTAAAGAACTGGAGGACTTAAAGGGACATGTGGCTCCAGGCACTGAACAGAACAGCTGACTTCTGTTAAAAAGTTTGAATGCTGCAAACATTAATGCTGCTCCAGTACTTTCCAACAGCAACTACAGACTAGATACTGTTCAAGCACTTTGGAGAGGTTTGGTTTTTAGCCTCTGGAAGAATTATCTCACAAGAAACCAAAGGTCTCTATCTTCTTCATGACTGCACTTGATACACAAAAATTTCACACATACAAAAACTGAAGTTGAATTATCTTTCAAATACTATCAGAAAGTATACAATTACATGCAGACCGAATGAAAAGCCACCTATACATGATCAGTATGTTTACAGCAACGGCCACTTGGTAAGACCTGCTTTACAAGACCTGGATATACCACAACAGAAAGTATAGCTCTTAATGCATTCTCTGCTTAATAAATAATATATAAAAAGCTAAGTATCATGCATTATTTAAATTATAAATATAATAAACCCTGCTGCTGTGTTAGATCTCTAGATTAAAATTACTCTCCAAACTGACTGGAAGCCAAATACAATTTCTTTCCTCCCTAAGTAGTCTGCAAATCTACAGTTCCAGATAGTCCCAACTATGCTCTTGTATGGCATTTATTTCCTGAAAAAAATCAGAATAATTTACATGCTGCTGTAGAGTAAAGATGCAACAACATGCGAGCTTTGCATGCCTTGGCAGATTTGGAGGGAGATCAACATGCTGCTTACTGAGATGGGAGAACCGATAGTTGTCAACTGCTTCCCTGCAGCTCCATTTTACTCTGTGCTTCACTTAGCTGTGTTTCTGTACAAGAACAGCCATGTGCTGGAAATTTCAGAGTAGGAAGAGTGCTATGACATGGCTCTGGTTTAAAAAAGTATTTAGTATTGGTTCCACAAGGACTGATTATGGACATAATCAGCTCACCAAACCATCGTGGATTATGCACCATCACACTGCAAAGAGCTCAGAGTAAAAAGTGTTGGAAATACCTGTGCTACTGCAGCAGCAGCATGGGGGGGACAGCTGCAGGAACGGACTCTAAACGTTTCCCCTGGAAAAAAACACCCAGAATCACTCTTGTTCCCACTTTTGGGAATTCAGCATATTGAATACAGCCAAAGCTCATTCTCTTATACACCACCCTGTCCCAGTTTTTCAGCTAAGCAAAATGGTGTCCATCAGAGACAGTGACAGCAGTAACCTTTGCTGGCAGTCAGAGCTGAGTGTCAGACCCAAGAGCCCCTCTTCCTTCACCAGAAGGCATACACATGTCCTGGATCAGCAATCTGCCTCCATATCCCTCCCACCCAAAATGGCCCTGCAAAATAAAGATGCTGCGTCTCCTAGAAACAGTCCTGGCAATGCCTACAAGGTATACCAAGGCAGTATGATTTCGTATGATCAGCGCAAAATATGCCTTTGTGCAGGGAAAAATCAGGAGACAGTGATCCCGGCTGTACCACCAGGCTCATTTTCTGCACTGGGCATGAGAAGAGCTAAAATGAGAGCCTGTAAGAACTACAGCATATCTAAGCCTTACTCTCCATCCACGCCTGTTCATCATTACGCTCACGTTAGTTCCAGAGCATCCTGCAGTAACTCCTGCTGTATAACTGTCCCAACAGAAGCCCAACTTCACACCACTGAAGGTCTGAGGACAAAAACCTTGCTTTTTTTTTAAACACCAAATACCCTGAAATAAATACCCTGAACTCAACAACCCTATCACACTTTAAAGGACAAAGTGGTTCAACAAAAAGGCATGCAATAACAGCTGCCTCCTCTCTGAGTGCGCCAAATCCACTGATAAATAACATTGCTTGCACTCATTTTAATGCTCACACAAGCATTATCATCTTGAACTTGTTAATTTTGAAAGAAATCACTCTGCTCTTATAAATTGACATATTTGGATATAAAAAAATAATTTCTTGGAAGTCTGAAAGTAAAATGCTATTTTCCGTTTTTTTTATTTTATTAAATGCTATACTTTGGTGCACCTGAAAATACCCAGAGGCATTGATTCTATTTTAATACTATTATCTCCTTACTACAAGATGCTCTGCAGTAACAGATGAGCTCTCCTCCCCTGCATGGCAATGGTGAAGCAATCACACAGAGATAAGAGAATCCCTTTTAACTCCCACTTTGCACCCACCTATTAGTACACTCATGAATACTTTACTCAAATAGGACTGCTTTCAGAGCTTTATAGGAAGCTTAATTATCACCTTTGGCATCAATTAGGTCAGCAGAAGCTGGTGCTTTCTGAAACCTGCTGGAGAGCAAGACAGCTCACTTACCACGGTTATGTGAACTAAGGAGGGAATCAAAGCCATTACTATCACAGGAAATAGAAGAAGCTGCATATACTGTCGACAACATTCATGATACATACTTTCATTTCAAGTCAGATTTAGAATCTGATGAAATGGAAGAACCTTTCTCAACAAGGACCTTCTCTCCCTCCCAGACAGTGCACCTGACTTCAGCTACAGATTTCTGGATGCTCAGCCATCACATCTTGGCCACACTGATACCGATGGACTTCAAAACATATCAACTCTAGTTCACACAAGGTCAGGGAGCCTTGCACAGGTATGCATAATTGAAGTTACGGCCTAACTACCTTCTTTTGTCACTCCTCCTTTTTATGGTTGATGGTTATATTATGTATGCATTCAAATCAGTCTAGGTTTTAGCAGTAGGGTAAGAAATTGTTGTGGGTTTTTTTGTTTTTTTTTTTTTTTTAAATTGTAATTCAATACACTCAATGCAGTTTCAAATTAGCATACTATGCTTTGAAGTTTGGAAAAGCTGGAGTTCTCCCTCCAATTACCATCACAAATGGCAGGAGATATCCTACACATTCCTGAATGATAGCTTAAGAGTATCTGAACTTTACTCTGAAGGTTATCATTGCATCCACTATGTGAGAAGTTTTAAAGTGGTTTAAAAAAGACCACTTTTCCTCAAGAGACTTCTTCATGTTCTCAACGTTTGTAGCAGCCAGGTCAAAGCTTGTCTAAAAGCAAGTGTTGGTATTAAAGTAAGAACACAAATCACTTGGGTATCAAAAAAGCAGAAGACTTGGCTAGTTATCATGTGTCATGTTAAGAAACACCACACTCGCACTAATACACATCATAGCCAGGAATGCTTAACCTGGTAACATAATACTAGGAGTTACACTAAAGTATAGCAGATAGATAACTGCTGGTGACTGCACTGCCAGTTTTCAACTTTATGTACAACAGAACAAGTTATCACATTGATTTTGCCAATGTTTTCCAGATACTGTCCACTTCAGAGAGCTCTGCAAAGCGAGGCGATTAGACTGCACTGACAAACCAGTGAGTCCAATAGCAAAGGGGAACATTTTATCTGCTCATGGGCTCTGCTCTGGTATCCCAGGAAACCAGCTGCAGCTGCCTGGTTCAAGTTGTGTGCTGTGGCAAAAATGTCTGCAATTCAGCTCTAATAATCACTATTTCTTCAGCTGCTAAGCAGTTTTTATAAGGCAGAGCAGAAGTTCCTCTGTAGAATCTGCAGCATGAGCTGTGCGTGCAATTGCAGAGTATGCCTGCGAAGTCAGGGCACTCTAGTCTCAGAAATGTTTCAGCTAGGTCATCAGCTGAACTGCAGCAGGCAGTTATTACATGAGATTTGCAGGCGCATCAGAATAAAAGCTCACTTGCACTGAGCAGCCTAATGAAGCATGGGAGCTTGTGATGCCAAGCAATCAGAAGTTAAATGGTCATCTAGCTTGTTAGCTTGGAATAGCCCCGTCACCCTTTGTTACTCGAGGGAACTTTCTTATCATCTTCATTAAACATTTACCCTTTCCCAGGCAATAAGCAAAAAGCTTCAGGGGGATGGTTTTCCACCTGGTAGTATTTAGTTTGAAATTTCAGTGTCCTAAGAACTCTGAATTCCACTCATTGAACTGCTAGGTTACTAAATTCTAAAATAGTTTGAATACTGTAGACTAGTCTGAAATCAAAGTAATTCAAAGTATTAAGTATGATCAACAGAATTGCTGCCACTGTATGTACACCATTTGAGCCTACCACTATGCAGCCTTTAAGAGTTTTCTCTGGATCTCTCGTGCAGTAACATCAGACAATACAAACTCCAAAAGCTAGCATTCAGAGTTCTGAATCCTTACTACAGGATGTATTCAGAAATATGTATGTAGTGCAATAGTATTTTCAGCGTGCTACACAGTTCAAGTGGCACTTCACAAGCAGTTATGACATAGTTTTAAAAAAGACTGAGGGAAAATTCAGATTTACAAACTGAGATTTATTTAACTGAGATATTCAGCGAATTATCCTGCAGCTAATATGAAAGAGATCAGAAGCACATTGCACTGTGGAAATCAGAACATTGCAAAGACCCCAACTGAGCCTCATGTCACTGGAGAAGGGGCTGCAGATCTGATGCTGAAAGTAGCTGCGGGCACAAATGTCCATCATCATTTACATGGGATGACCAAGCCGTATTCGAAGCCTTTCTTCTTTTTTAAAGCTTTTCTATTAACACTCTGTTCCTTTCTGCCGGTACATGCAACTCAATGCAAGCGTAGCTGCATTATCTTCCAACAAAAACAGATGAGGTAGTATCAAGAACAGAACAATGGACTGAGAAGACATGCAGTTTTGATTTATTGCATAAATCAGTATCAAGGACAACAAATTAAAATATGACAGCAAGACTCAAGTGTCAACTGTCTAGAAGAAACTGCATATTAGTACCAAGAACAGATCTGCAGATTTTTTCAAGCTTTTTTCTGTGCAGTCAGCTTCAGTGTTCTATAGCACGAAGAGCCTGTCAACAGCAAGAAGGCACTTTAAAATAACAGAAAGCATTGCAGTGAACTCATTAAAGCACTCAGGAAGCTCAAGGCATACCGGATGGTGAACAGAGACAGAAACAAGTTTTAAAAGGAGATTAAAGATGTGAATCTATTTCTCAGTTGAAGAGAGGAATTTCAATGCTAAGAAGGTATCGCCAAGAGAACATGGTGCACTTTTGTTGTCACAGTTATTCAGAAGAAATGATGGCAAAAAGTCTCCATGCTACTATCTGATAAACCTCTAATGAAACAAGGCCAAGATCTCTTTTGAAAGCTGAACTTGTGCAAATTTATTTATCTTCAGCAAAGAAATCCTCCTTCCCCACTTATCTTCGAAGAACATAATGCAACCTCTCAGCACCAAGCTTGCTTGCTTGCTACCTAAGCAAGCATCAGTACATGAAAGGAAAAGGAAAAGGAAAAAAGAAGAAATTGAAGCTGAGACTAGCAAAGGACCAGCAGTTATACAGACAGTTCCAGATTTTATTGTAACGGGTAGTCCTGCATCAGGTTTTTTTTTTTTTCTTCTTTTTCTAAGCAAGCACACAGACAATTGCTTAGAATGATCCCTTATTGGGAAGAGGCTAACTGAAAATACTGCACAGTAACTTGAGTGTTTCAGTCAACAGCAAAGTGTCTGGTACTCAAGGCTGGTTCTGAGAGAAATGGCTGATGCAGTTGCCAAGCCACCTTCCATCATATTTGAAAAACTATGGCTGTCAGGCAAAGTCTCTGGTGACTGGAAAAAGTGAAATATCATTCCCATTTTTAAGAAAGGTAAAAAGGAAGACCCGGGAAACTACAGGCCAGTGAGTCTCACCTCTGTGCATGAAAAGATCATGGAGCAGATCCTCCTAGAAGCTACATTAAGGCACATACAAGACAAAGAGGTGAACTGAGACAGCACGGCTTCACTATGGGCAGATCACGGCTGACCAACCTGGTGGCCTTCTATGATGGAGTGGTGGTATCAGTGGATGGGGGAATGGTGATGGATGTAATCTACCTGGACTTCTGCAAAGCCCCTGACACAGTCCCTCACCACATCCTTCTCTCTAAATTGGAGAAATACTGATTTGAAGGACGGACTGTATGGTAGATTATAAATTGACTAGCTGGTCACAGCCAAAGGGTTGTGATCAATGGTTCTATGTCAGGATGGAGGCTGGTTACAAGCAGCATTCATCAGTGGTTAGTCTTGGGACAGGTGCACTTCAACATCTTCATCAATGACAGACGATAGCATCAATTGCATCCTCCTGAGCGGTGCAGCCGATACACTGGAGAGAAGGGAAGCCATCCAAACGAACCTGGACAGGATGGAGAATGGGCCCATGAAAACCTAATGAGGTTCAATAAGGTCAAGTGCAGGGTGCTGCACTTGGGTCGGGGCAATGCCAGGTATTTATACAAACTGGAGGAAGATCCCCTTGAGAGCAGCCCTGCAGAGAAGGACTTGGAGGTACTGATGAACGACAAGCTGGACGTGAGCCAGCAGTGTGCACCTGCAGCCCGGAAAGCCAACTGTGTTCTGGGCTGCATTAAAAAAGGGGTGTCAGCAGGGAGAGGGAGGTGATTGTCCCCCTCTACTCAGCTCTTGTGAGGCTCCATCTGCAGCACTGCATCCAGGCCTGGGGCCCCCAGTGCAGGAAGGACATGGAGCTCTTAGAGCAGGTCCAGAGGAGGGCACTAAGATGATCAGATAGCACCTCTCCTATGAGGAAAGGTTGAGGGAACTGGGCTCGTTTAAATTGGAGAAGAGACGGCTCCAAGGAGACCTCAGTGTGGCCTTCCAATATTTGAAGGGAACATATACACAGGAGAGGGAACTACTATTTACAAATGTGGATAGCGATAGGACAAGGGGGAATGGTTTTAAACTAAGACAGGGGAGGCTTAGGTCAGATATTAGGAGAAAGTTTTTCACACAGAAGGTGGTGATGCACTGGAACAAGTTGCCAAGGAGGCTGTGGATGCCCCATCCCTGGAGGCATTCAAGACCGGGCTGGACGTGGCTCTGGACAGCCTGGTCTGGTGGTTGGCAACCCTGCACATAGCAGGGGGATTAAAACAAGATGACCACTGTGGGCCTTTTCAACCCAGGCCATTCTATGATTCTGTGATACCAAGAGCCAAGAAACATGTAAATTGCCTACTGCTGCAGGAGGCTATGGTATCCTTGGCTTATCCTAGGGGCAAGATGTGCACTACCTGGCATAAAATTCAGTGCCAAGAGACCTTGGGTTGCC
The DNA here is from genome assembly GCF_951394365.1 of Tetrao urogallus. Lineage (NCBI taxonomy): Eukaryota > Metazoa > Chordata > Aves > Galliformes > Phasianidae > Tetrao > Tetrao urogallus. The sequence continues at coordinate 67,944,072 of NC_136816.1, forward strand.
CAGTGCTCCCAAATCTGGGAAGTTAACCCAGCCCACAGTGCAAGAAGGGGTCGGGCTATTAATGAACTCAAAAAAGAAGGCTACTTTGCAGTTTATGGTATGCATAAACTGCATACCATATGTTAGTAAATCAGAGCTCTTTTGAAAGCCAGTGTATTCTGAAGGTTGCTGACAGATCACTGTTTTTGCTCTAAGACATGTAAAAGCTGGCTTCTTGTTTTTCGTATTCTTTCATTAAGTTAAACAAACATGGCACATTAATGACATGCTCTGTAGAGGAACACATGTTGCTGAAGCCATAATTTTCAAATCTACATTGTAAATTAAGTGATCACTAAGTGTGGCCAATATTGCTAGTTTGGCTATCACTATACAGCAAGTAAGTCAGTAACTTAGCTATTCTACTGTGCCACTACCCACTTCCAAAGTACTGCCCACATATTGGGATGCAGGAAGGAAACCTATGGAAAAGTACCAACTCAGAGTGCAAAAGTACCAATCAGCACTACCTGTCTATTTATCTACATGCTTGAACGAATGCAACTTTCAGATCATCAATAACATGGAAGTTTTTCTTCCAAAGACAGTTTAAAAAATTATCCTGTCATGAGTTTTCTAGTAGAAAAAAAAAAAATAATGGACATCTCAAGAGGATTTCAACAGCTGGTAAAGATTCCCAACTGGGCTTTTTCCATGTGTGTGCAGTCCCACACTTACTGAAAAAAAAAAAAAAGTCAGCTTTGTTGAAGAGTCTTATGCCTACAGTCTTGACAGTTAACTAAGAAATAAAGCTGGAAGTGATCACTAATCATTTAGCTTAAAATGAGCAACTTCCTGATTTGTAGTGCAAGCACTAGTGCCAGCTCTGGTGGAAGAACTGCTGCTGGGACTTGTACTGGTTCTCCAATGTACCCTTGTTCAGAACCTACAGTGTTTGGACACTTTTTTTTTTCCCTCAAGTAATATTACTACGGATTTATAACAACACAGTTCAATGCAAGGAGCAGAAACAACAGTTCATGCACTTCTGTTTGAGATGGGTCAGAGTTCAAATGCCTGTAACAGCGCTACCCGTGCTATATCATTATTCACCAGCTTTTAATTATCTATTTTGGCTAGGTTAACTCTGTCTTTAATTCTGATTGTGTCCCAGTGAGACAAACCACATGTAATGTGGTGCTTGGTTTCTAGACTGGGATTCTGGGCTTAGCTGCTCTGCTGAGCACCCAGCTGTTTATGTAGTGCCTATTACTCTTCACTTGTTGGAGGACTATAAAGCCAAACAAGCTCTGTTTCGGTACTGCAGGTTCTAGTGCTATCCCTTGCAGTTAGCACACTGTAGCTGTCTATGCACAACCACAGCTGTACATGTGAACACAAACACCAACCTCAGCAGCCTTCTGTAATGGCTATACTCTCCAACTGCAAAAAGAATAGCGCCTCTGGCACACTGCCCCTGTTTCAGCAATATACCTTCAGGCATTCCATAGCAGGGCAGTAAACTTCAAGGTTCTTGGTGATAACACTTCAACTGCAAGTTAAGGTGCAATTTTTTTTATTCTATTTTATTTATTTATTTATTTTCAAAATTTTTAAATGTAGCAAAAATAACATTCCTGCTGGCAAAATGGCTCTCATCCTAAAGGCAACTATACTGGCAGCTTTGCTGCACATCCAATACATTTATGTCTTCAAATCTTGAAACAAATATCTGGAAGACATCTACATAATTAACTACTGCTTAGAGTAGTTCAGCAAAGTCATGCCATCTTTTCAAGATAAAAAGCCTGCAGAGATACAAAGGTTGAGTATAGTGGCTGTTTACAGCCCACAGTAATAAGTAAATGGGATAGCATTTCAGGCTTCAATAGTCCAGATATTCCACAAAGGGAAAACCAAGGAGTCAGATGCTGTGGAAGTGACCTCAGCAATATTCAAGCAGTGACATATGCAGCACAAGCTCCTTTGTGTTTGCTGAAATAATGCTCAGCCTTTTAGAGCAGCCCATGTGTGGACAACAGATTTCATGTTTCATGCAGGACCAATTTATTTGGCACAGCCAGGAGGATTAAAATACTGTCAGTTTCCTATCAGCGTGGAAAAAAAAATTCTCATAAAATCCAAAGCAGTGTAACTCACACTGTTACCTACCTGCAAAGTTTACCTCCACTGTACATTCACTTTAGCAATGGGCACTGCAGGCTGTACCAAAGGTTTTTTTGTTCTTCTGCTTTAATCTCCAAAATAAACATACAAAGTAGGATATCTAATTATATCTAAGGTAACACATAGCTCATTTGCTTTTTGCTGCAAAGTTAGCTTTAAAACACAGCCAGGAGAATATCAGTTTAATGATCATGGCAGTCTGCATCGCTAGTTCATTTCCTTCACAGTTCAGTAGTTTAACACAAAAAGCAACAACTACAAGATTTTTAATTGGCAAATTAAACACTGACAGATCTGACATTCTTGGACATGTTATCACAGGACATTGAAGTTGCTTCCAACATGAAGTGATTTCTTTAATGTCAAAACTTCATCCAAGAGACAGCAAACCAAACAGAAAATTTCACTAGAAGTTAATATGCAAATAAGCCAGCCACATGCAACATGCATAAAAATTACAATGAAATTAGAAAAATCAGGTGACTAATCAGGTGTTTACGGATGGATTTCAGTGTAGAAGGAAGATGACTTTAAAAGAGTTTCTCACATAAATACACAGCAGCACTGAGCTCAAAACAGCAAACAGCTGAGGCTACTGCCTTACCCCTTATCTCTACAGTGTCCTCCAAAAAGATCCTGCACTCTCCAGAAGAGGCTATTAACCAACAGCTATTTACAACTAGCTCATCCTTTGACAAGCTGGACAGTGCTGGAACAGGAAAGACAGATCTGGAAGGAGTTGGAGCAAGAAAGATAGATGAGCACTACAAGCCCAGAACTTACAAAGTACATCAGAAGAGCAAGTGTTGACCCAGGGAGCCACACCAGGAAACCCCATGCCTAAACACAGCATTCTATATATATATATACACCTCCTCAGTAATGCTTGGTGAACTGCCCAATAGCAGGACAGGAAAGAAAACACTTTGAAGCGTCCCAAACTCAATGAACTTAATCCTGAACTCAAGGTTACCAGCAGGTATTTGTAAAAGGCTGACTCAGAGCCTGAAATCCTGTACATGACCAGCTTCACCACACATTCAGTTCAGATGATTGGCCTATTTCCTCAAAAAGCAGCTAAATTGGGACACCTTATTCAGTCCAGATAGCAGTGGGTCATTTGGCTCAAACACACTTGAACTTGCATCGTCCAGCTCTAGGTGGAAGCCTGCCTTGGAGAACATGGAGCACAGTGCTTGCCAGGCTGCCCGTTGGCATCAGGCTCCTGGCCAGACAGGAATGCTCGGGTTCGAGCCAGGGGAGTCTACAGAGCACAGGGCTTGGAAAAAAGCTGCTGGGATTATAAATATTTCACACTGGAAAGGGAGCTGATTCTAACCCACTGTGCAGCCCCACCCCTGCACAGAAGGTGAAGTTTCAGCAAGGGAAAGTGGAATAAAGAAGCACCCTGCAGCAACTGACTGCTTGATGGCTATGTTGCTCACCCAGAAAAGTGCTTCATTTCTTCAAGTTGAGGGGAGAAATGAACCCCTCTCTAAGCAATAACCCACTGCTTTTGGCTGAGAGCCACTCACTAAACTTCTTGTACAAAACAAAATCTTGAGAAGGCCATTGTCCCCAGAGAAGCAATGGCAGAACCTCTCCAAGTCTCACGAAAAAGATAGGTCCTCAGAAAGGTGGGGGTGGCCTTTGCTTTTCAATTCTGAGCCTGTTCATACTTGGCAGTTTTGCACAATCTTAGTTCTTCATCTCACTTACTAGAGATTGTTCCAGAACTTTGGTAAGAGTTGCAATGAATAAAAACCTTGGAACAAACATAGCAAGGACTACTTTAGAAATCTGTATTATTCCTTGAAGTAGAACTTCGACCTCAAACACCCCAACTTGCCTATCAGGCAAATGCATTTGAGAAAGGATCATAATGAATCAAGAACACAAAGATTCCTCCAAAGTTCTAGCAAAACGAAACATTCTTCAAGTCGGATATTGACCATATTGGAATGAGAGCTACCATTCTCCCTTTTTTCCCCACACAGAAAGAGAGAATCGCAGAACTGTAGGGGCTGGAAGGAACCTCCAGAGACCATCAAGTTCAGCCCCCCTGCAGAACAGGCCCCCTACAGCAAGCTACCTGGGTAAAAGCATCATCCTTTAGCTTAACCTTAGTGTTAAACTGGAAGTAGCAGCTATGCAGCTCATGAGTGTGCTTAAAAATGGATGCAGATGCTTTGTTCTTTGCAGATTTGAAGATGCATACAAATACTCGATAGTTCAGAAGGGATACCATCAAGCACTTTTAAAAGCCTTCCATGTCAAGGGCAAACATAACACAGGTGCTCCAAAGAAAAGCTTAACATATCTGAGCATGGGGATTGGCAAATCAGGCTGATGTGAGCATCAGTCAGAACATGTTCAACAGTGGAATACTGCTAACCTAAGTGCAACAGGCCAGCACAAAAAAACCTCAAAGCTTCGATCAACAGTTAAGCAATATACAAAACACCTGTATTTTGTTAATCATTGCAAAGCGACATTAAGGCCAACAGTTTAGCAGAATTCAAAAGGGATTAGACATTATATGGGCAATAAGAACATCCACAATCACATTAGCTGGGACAAAACAGTTTATAAAAGGATTAAAGGAATACCAAGCTCTGTGGCATGAGTCAGCCAGTATATCATTCCAATTGTTCTTTCCAATTGTTCTGCTTTGTGTAGAGTAGTAGAAACCATAGTCATTGTTCTAGCAACTGTTCACTAAATCATACCAAGGATCAGACTACAAAAAAACCCAAAACAACTAGACTTCACTTGCTCAGGTTCAAATCTAAGTGAGCTTTTTCAATGGAAATTACATTCATCTAGGAATAAAAGCAACTCAGCCCTTATTTACCAGACAAATACTTGTAACACAAGGTAGAACTCAGGCAGACATTAAGTCAATTTGTTGGATGGAATCACTCTCAAAAGTTAGATGATCACAACAACCAAAATTGAACCCAAACCATGATAAATAAATACTCAGGTAAGCAATTCATTGCCGATTTTAGTAATGAGCTGGAAGCTAGAGAAAAAAACTCAAGCAAAATATCTCTAAGAAATCACAGAATCACGACAAAGTCATATAATAGAATCATTGAAAACAAATACCACGTTTGCCTTGTCCTGCCTCAGAACAGCTAAACCAGAATAAAGACCCCCTCCATTCAGAATAAAGCCTGCCTCCCATAAAATTACTCATACATTTTAGAAGAACTTGTAGCTCTGGCTCCAGGCTTTTGGCCCAATACAATTGGATAGAATAACTGAAGATGTGCAGAAACCAAATATTTTTAGTAGCATGCCTCTCTTTACATATACAAAGAGATGCTTAATTTGCTGTTAGCCCCATGAAATGGAAAAGGAATTCTGACAAAGGAGCTATAATTACCAAGACATCTCCAGCTGAAGTGTCAGCTACCATATGCTCTTCTCAGAAAACCCAGACTACTCATGTGCAAAGCTTATCAAGCTCCCTATATCAAGCTTCATTTTGACAAGAGGGTGGTTTTGATTGTACCAGGCCTTTTTGGAACTTTCAGCTGTTAAAATAGTCCAAGTAGACAAAATGAGAACAGCAGATCATAACAGCTGAGCAGCTCACTATTAGTGCAGAATTCAAAGAGTTCACATCAGGTTATAAAGACTTCATTCCGTACTCTCACTTTCCATTAACGTATTCTTTGTCCACAATAAGATGATTTTGGAAGTTGCAGCACCATTTCCAAAGGTGATTTCTGAACCTTAATCATAGAGTGAGATGAAGTTCCAGAAGCCTTAAAAGCTTCAAGCACACCATCTGCTATTAGTACTTCTCTGGAATAAGAACACCTTGGAAGCTCAGAGGAAGATGTGAGAGAGGTTAAAAGCTTATTAGCCACACAGAAAGAAAAACAGCTAAGCATCTCTGCTATTGCACCTTCAGCTAAAGTTACAAAAAATAAAAAAAATAAAAAAACCACCACCAAAAAAAAACCCAAATCTGCCATCATTATCTGCATTATGCCAAGGACTGGAATTTTTTTTTTACTTTAACATTTCAGTACTGCAGAAGCTGATGTCACTTGCCAAGGAAAACTTCCCTTTAATTTGGCAAGGATACAGGAGTCCAATCAACTACAAATTGTAACACCGGCTTACATTGCTAGCGGAGGAAGTTAGTAGAGACTTAGCTGTATTTTTTAGCACAGTAAAAGCAGAAATAGCTGATCAAATGGCAGATACTTCTACTGAATTAACTAGAACGCTAACTAGATCTGTATCACAGCAACTTCAAACCTGCCTAGCATCTTGTACACCATCAGTAGAGCCATGGAGGTTATAAACACACAAGGTTAGAAAATTACATATATGATCATAGTGATTGTTCTTACTGGTGTAGGATTGGACTTTTCCTGCTAAAGAGAGGAAGGGAAAATATCAATAGGAAATGGATCCTACCACCAGCTTTCACCTCATACTATCTTTTCCTGTAAGTAGCAACTTTAGAGTTCATGCTTTCATTTGAAAGATTTTGACCACAACTTTCCACAAGTTACATAAAGAAGCTCACAAGCCAGCTCTTAGAGGAGAGGCAGAAAATGTACACTTAAGCCTTCTGTAACATCTACTAACACCTGGAGTTCTGCTTAAGATTCACTGCCTGTAGAAATACCTGTCATAGTTAGCAGTTATATGCTTGTAGCAGCAGGAAACAATTGGCTCAAACTCTGCTCATTTTACTCAGCCAGCCTTTCTCTGGGGTTTGTTTTTTGTGCCAGTGTAAAAGAGAATTAAGTGTTCCATAAGGAGAAGTAAAGATTAGATCTTACCAGTTTTACCTACTGAACCACAAAACAGCATGTACCGTCACAATTAACAAAACACACACTGTAACAAGTCTCAATTTCTCACCATGATAAGCACTAGGAGAGCCTAAAAACAGTTTTTCAATCAGTTAAAGCTTCTGCAATTTGACAATAAAATACAATTCTCATATGTAGGTTCCCACAGTTTTTTTCACAACAGTTTTTACTGCAGTATTTGTTTGTCTCCATTGAAGAGTAGGGCTACAAAATGAAGCACCCCTGTAGTTCCAGAATTCCCAGCACACCTCCATTATATGCACAATGCAACCAGAGAGGTCAGTGTTTTTTTTCCCCCCCACAAGGACCTTGCTTCATTCAACAAGACATGCTATGGCTGTATGAGGAGAGCCGTCAGCATTACATGGCTGAAGGACCCCACCACTGAAAATAGCTACTTGCCATTGTAGTCGAGTGCATTCCTTGTATAAATCTCAAGCTACTCGTTACTTTGGATTCTTCTGACATCTCCCAGTCTGAATATTCGCTAGTTATTTTCCCAGAGATATTTAAGTGCAGTTGCCAAGACAACTGCTTCATCAACACCAGCACCTCAGCTCATCTATCTTGGGCTTCCTTTCAGTTCACCATGACTTCTAAGAAATTGGGTGCCAGCAGCAGTCATTTTGAAATCAGCCTTCTTTCCTAAGCTTTTATTAGCCTTTGAGATCTCCTGTCCCAAGGAACTCAAGTTCCCTAGGTACTTCTCCTCCTCTGTAGAAACAGATTTGTTTTGATTACATCCTCGAAAGTGAGGTTTCCTGTAAAGCTGGAAGTGTGATGCTTAAATTCCATGGCACTGAGGTGATGAAGGGGAAGATTTAATCATAGAGGTTTTAAGTTTTAAATCAAGTTCATGCATGCCTGTGCAGTAGCTTTCAATAACTTACTGAAGCCTCATTCTACTTTGTTTTCTGTTACCATGAGAAGCAGAAAGTGACTCAGTATGTTATAAAATCCAACTCAGCTAGGTCTTTAAAATAAGCTCCCATACACATTTGTATTTCAATATCATGGAACTTCCACAAATACACTAATAATCCCCACAGCGATGTGTGTGCTTTAACAAAGAGAGGCCTAAGCTGTTCCTGTCTCTGATCCCTGCGACACCATGGAAGCTGTTACCTGGGACCAAGGCCTCAGATTCCACTACTTTCATGAAAGTTGGGAACCAAGACCCCACACAGTGCTTTGATCAGAATTTACATCTTTCAAAATGTAGGCAAGGCCAGCAGAAACGCTGCAACCAGCTTCAGTTCTCCTGCCAGGAAGCAACCATACCATCAGCATCTGAAGGAGTGTGAGAGCAGTCTCTCAAGCTTACACCTACAAAGCTATTGTGGCTGCAACTCTCACGCTGATTTACAGCTGCACCTGCACAAGCACTGCCCCAGAGAGCTCGGATCTGGTGGCTGATTAGCCATGGCAACATGGGATTAAGCACAGACTGCAAAACCAACTTGCACACTGGATCACTTCACAACCAGTGCTAAATACCATGCTGCTGCTGCTGGGCTTTGTGGTGCTTGAGATGGGTACATTACACCACTGCTGCAATGCAGACATACTTAAACACTACAACATGATCTCAGTGTTTAGTGCTGTAAACCTTGATTATTTGCCATGGTTTATACAGTGTTAGAGCAGTAAGCAGAGTGTGCTCCTGTCACTGTACCTATTAATACAAACATTAACAAAATTAGAATATGTAAAGATTTTATACCCTGCCTGAAACTCAAACCCTACATTGCAGTAACTTTTAGTTACTTTAAGCAACAAGCAAACATTACTTTGATGAATATTCTGAAAAAGCATTTATCAACGCATTCATGATTAAATGAAGAAATCCTTAGCAGTTAGGAATACCAGCTTTCTTTATAAAACATACCTGCAGGTCAGTTGTGCTGCAGTTTTCTATTTAAAGTGCTTGCTAAGTGTAGAATTGGGCTTTCTGCCCATGTGTTTTAAGCTCAGTGTTGTGGCATAGCCTGGATAATTGCACTTTGGGTGACAAGCATAACAGTACTCAAAGGCATTCAGTAACACACTTTAAACCTCATCTTAACTTACCAGACACCAATCTTATGCTGTAAGAGCACCAGTTCCATGAAGCAGGGCACCAGACCACTTCCTGGCCATGCTACAGTGCTGTGAGCTGTGCCACACTTTCACACTCGACACAAATTCCACATGCCAATTTCACTACGTTGAGAGGCTTTATTTTGAACCAAATCTTTCAAAGCACAGGAGAGAAGACCTGGGGCAGCTCTAGTAGAAGAGCATAGGAGCTGGAACAATTAAGACAGTACAGAACAGGAATCCCAGAGGTGATAAATGCAGAAGCTGGGCAGATCTGAAATCAGCGCAGATCCCTCTGACATTTGAAGCAATGAAGCAGCCAAGGAATAGTTCTGCCTCCTCCAACACTCAGAAGTTCACCCAGATTACCTCCCCAATACACTGCTTGTGAGTATTGTGAAGCCTGCACAGCATAAGTCTCCCCCAGCAAGCCTACATGCCCAGGCCTTGACAGCTTTTTCTTCAACACCAGGAATGTCCTCCTCCTCCCCCAGGTTAAGTTACACAACCCCAGCTTTATTTTTTGCTCTGAGAGAATTGCTGCAGCTGCCTCACGGACAAAGTCTATGCAGAGGAGTGTGACTTGTCAGTACATCAGGATCCGTGCTGGGGTGCTTCAGAAAACTGCTCAGTTTTTTTTCCCCTTTCTTTTTTTAATACCAGGAATAAGTAGAAGTTCTTATTAAAAAAAAAAAAAAAAAAAAACACCCAAAAAAACCAAACCAAAAACCACCTTTGCTTTTGTGCTTAAGCAGCCTGTAAGTTACTTGTCAGTTTCTTCAGCCCTTCCAAATTTAAGAACTGCACTTGTAAATATACAAGTTGAATTTACTTAGAAAGAAAGCTTTCCTATGTACTATTTATAAAAAGCAAAACATTTTCTACCTACAGATTTAGTCAACAATTCTATTATAAGATATATCCATTTTATATAAAAATGTTAATTTTTCAAAGATTATATACACAAATCCATTAGAGATAAGAGACTTAATCCAAATCCTATTCATTAAACCACACTGTCTCCTCTTACTGTCAAGGAAGACTTTGGCCCTTCCTTGCAATGAAGCACAGTTATGCCCAATCCTTACACTTCTACAGGACTATTCTAATCCTAGCCCCACATCCTTCAGAAAAGCACCTCTTACATCAACAGATGCAGAACAACACATTATTCTTTCATTCTGTTTGTGTAGTGTCTACAGACTGTTCTCAACAAGTGCAATGCTTGACTCACACAAAGGGCCTAAGAGAGGATGAATTCTGGACTGTGCATCCTTTTCACCCAATCTAACAATCAGACTGTTGCCAGACACAGCAGTTTTTAATTGCTTTACCAAAAAAAAAAAAAAAAAAAAAAAAATCAACAAGAGTTCTGAAGAAAGTCTCCTGGCTCGCAAAACATATTTGGTTGGCTCAGAAAGCTCCAGGTAACACACACAACCCTTTCCTGAAAGGAAGAAGTTCACTTACCAAAACTCTTTTATTTCAAGCTGACATCATCTAGTTACAGATCTGCAAATTATGATATACTGATTGATGGTGGGCTTTACAGTCTGTCTAAACATTGTTGTCCTCAGTCTTACTGTAATACCACAGTTGCACAAGTTACACATTACATCCCAGCTAAGCATATGGAGTCTTCTTTCCCATGCTATCATTATGCTCTTCTGCTACAAAACGCATCCTTCATATATATTTATATATTATATATATATAAAATAGATGTACCTATATTTAAGGAGCAAGCTATAGCAGTTTAGACTACAAAAACACAAGAAAAAAAAAAAGCCATTTATACAGTTATATCCAGGAAAGATGATGCATCTTCTCTTCTTGACAGAGCACAGAATTTATTTATACTTAAGAAAAAGAGAAGAAAAAAAAACCAAACTCATCAATACTCCCATCTATTAGTTAATTCACACTGAACAGTACAGCTAGTTACAAATCATTGCATGTAAGAGTTCAATATATAATCAGTGCAGACTCCATCACTTGAAGATTATCTTTCTGTTAACCGGTCTCCACTTGGAGCTTTGTTAGATTTGCTGAAGCATAACTCACACATTTTCTATAACTTCACCCGCAAGCTTGTTGTTTTAATAGCATATATACACATCTTAGAAGTCTTGATTAGAGTAGACAGGCCAGAAATACTTCACTGCTCTCTTGGAAACAGATGCAAGTCATCCACATTGTCAGCAAGTTGATAGCTACAGAGGGAAAGACAAAACAGAACAAACGGACCATGGGGAAGTCACCAGGAGCTCTCAGGAGCTCACATGTGGCAGCCTTAGGTCAGCCTCCAGTTATGTCCTAAAGTACAGTCATAGCAGTACAGGAAACGAGATGCAGGAAGATGGAAGGCACCTGTGACAGGCTTGGATTCCCAAAGACCCCAGAGAGCTAACGAGGCCTGACAGCATTCTTGCGATAGATCTTTCAAGGCCAACCATGCCCAAATGCCACTGACGAGATGTCAGCATGTGACCTCACAGTGTGAAGCACTATCTACTTGGAGAGCAAGGAGATTTTTGAGCTCAAAGTGTGCCAAAGAATGCTGAAGAAAACATCATGTGGTATTTCAATGCGTCCCCCTCAGGCCTGGGAGCAGGCAATACCGTACTTTGGAATGGTCACTCACAACTCTTGCTCCTACCTGACCTGATCACCACTCAGCACCACTCCTGCACTACCCAGAAGGCAGCTCCCTGGCTCAGGTACACAGCACCTGTTGAAAGCAGCTTAGCTGTGGCTTCCATCTATGTTTCTATTAAGGAGGATGGCTTTTCAGTTTTTGCTGGCCACCAGCATGTTACTCAATTGGTCCCTGAAGGCCAAATGTGGTCCCCAGTTCAAGAATTGAAGCAAATAATATGCTTTACATCAAGGAAATGAACATCCACATACTTAGTAGGTACGGGATATTCTTACAACTTGGATGAAAGTTAAATTTGTTCAAAGTTGAACATTAAACAGGCTGCTTCAAATCAGTGAAATCTGAATATTACTTCTAACAGCAATAGAAGCCAGATTTATTCCATAATATCCAGAAAAAAGCAGCCAAGACCAGCCGCCTGTTGATCTCATCCCTCATCAGTAGGAGCCAATACAACTACAGAATCTTTCCAACTGGAGGATAGCCATGAATGATGTGTTTATGACAGTGAACTGCGCTATTATTGCCATTTAAAACGGAACTCCAACAGAGTGACTTTCCACAATAATCCTGCCTAGGCTGGTGTTTAGCTCCTGATGAGTCTGCCCATAAACCTCTGAGGGTCAAAACAAACTTATTAATGGATTTTCAATCATAATCCAGCCCTGCTTTACAGTGCTTTACAGCCCAAACTTTCACTCACTCTGAAGTCTGTCTATCCAGCTTCCCCTGGTAGCACTTCTACCACTGTATTTCAGGTTAAAAGCAGCTAAAACTTCTTCCATACAAATGAAAGACTGCTACCACCAGAAAAAAAAAAGAAAAAAAATGGTTATATTTCACAAGAAGCATATTAGTCAAATTTTGAAGCACATAAACACTTGAGTTTCTGGTAGACATCGAGAAATGGAAATCACTCCATACGTTGGTCTCAGAGCTTTCATTTTTGTACACTTCATCCAGCAATATAAGATGCCTAATTTCATTTAGAAGTTCACAAGTCTTTCATAAGGGAAGTGACAACAGGTCACCTGCAGAGGATTGTTTAAACATGACTGTGGTTTTCTCAAGAAATAGCTACTTGACACAGAATTATACAAGAGAAAAAGTATTACTGTCATTCACAGAATTTTAATGGTTAAGTATTCTGGACAAATTGAGCCTCCACGTTATTTTTTGTTTAGCATTTTGAATAACTTGTGCCAGAAAATTTTAATGATTAGGTTAGATAGATTCAGGTGAAGTGGCAGTATCATTAAGAACAGACAAGACCTTCTCTTTCCAACTTAGCCATGAAGTGCCACACATCTTTATCTGAAAGACTTGGACATTCTGTTACCACCTGAACAAAAAATTAGAAAGGATTTAGATAATAGCTGCAGGACACCAAAAGGTACAAAAGAGATGTTAACCTCTCAGGTTATACTACTTAATGCACTTCTGAAAGGCATTCAGTTACTAAGTAGGTACAGTTTCTACTCTGCAAGAGAAATAGGAGCACCAAAATGAAATTGTTCTCTTCAGCACATTATAGGAAGGCTTTTCTTCTAATAAAAGGTGAGTGTTTTTAGAAATAGTTACTCTACTCAAGATAAGCAAACACTCTCAACTCACACTAGCATAGTTTACATCCAGAAGTTAGAAGCTTAGGCCAGCAGAATTTATGCATGAACAAATGCATCTTCATGGAATGTGGTGTAAGCAGAGACTCCACTGCACGGCCCTGCTTTGTCAAGGCCAAAGGGAGTGATGCAGAAGTGAATCTTGGCTTCAGCCTTTGCTCAGCTTGAACGGTGAAGGCTTCCAGTTGTGGAAAACATATAAGGATTAATTTAAAACCAACAAGTTTTAGAAAACAGAATCAATTCTTGAATGACAAATTCAAAGTGGCACAACCTGTTAAGCCTTTACGCTATTTCATATTCTGACAGTTTTTCATAACCTTTCCAAACATTTTGCTACAGTTAACAAAAATGCACACGTTCTTTATCCAGGACATGTATCTTAGTTGGGATGAGTCACATGCCTACAATTTCAAAGTTTCATCTCTCAGTAAAAGCCTTTCATCTGAAGTTCTAAATTATTTGTATACTTCTAAGAGAACAAAATAGACCAGTAGGGATATCATGCCACTCTTTCAATACTCCTTCAGTACTAAGACCTTGAGGAGTAAGACACAGCCTGCCTTCCAGGCAGTCTTTGTTAATCGCAGATACAATATCTGAAAGCGTTTGTTATTCACATACAGCAGTCCTTTTATGATCCCCTGCTCTGCGTGTGATAGTCTCAACTAAAAAAAAAAATAATAATAATTTTCAGCAACTCCTACAATCACTTCAAGTTGATCATGAAGTACCCTACATGCACCCCATCTGGTAGCTTTATTTTTTCTCCCATTTACAGACCATTTCTGTCAAAGCTATGTATTTTTTTAACTATTTCAGAAAATGAGATAGGCTAGACATAGGTACCACTACTTCAGGGGTACAAAATCAGTGCTAGTACTGTTAAACTATTCTGGTCAGACTAGATATTCACAGTATAACTACAGCAAAAGCTCAGTAAGATTAACTGCAATTCATCTAACTGATACTGCTGGATAAAATGCTAGGGTTTTAAAAATGAAGTGCTAGAACTCTGAAAACAGGAAGCTAATTCTGCATATATGTCTGTGCATGCACATCTGGTCACACACAGCCCAAATTGTAAGTCACAAAACCCCTAATCCATGCACAATGCAACCCATCTGTATCACAGTTATATTTCCACTATATTCAAATTCTTTTTAATAGCACTTTATGTCTCTACTGCATGGTGCTCATTTTGCATTAAAAAAAAAAAAAAAACCTGAAAAACAGTAAAACTTTGTTGATCCTTAAACTGAGGTGATTTTGGTGATGTGGAGTTTGGCCATGCAGTTTTGGCTGTCCTCTGGTATTCATCATAATGGACAGTGATGACTAAATGTTGGAAATTTGATATTCATTGCATAGTGTCATTCCAATAATTGACAAAGATTTACTAGGTGAACAAAAAAATTAAGAATGCATTCCTAACATTGTAAAGTAAATCTTTTCAATCATTTTCAGTACAGTCATTCAAAGAATGCCAATGGTTTCAGACTATATCTTGAACAAATTGGCACAGACCTTCAAGAGGCAACTCTTTGCACTGCTATCCAAGAAAAAAAAAAAAAACTTTTTTTTTTTTTCTTTAAAACCTTTTCCAAGGATCATTCTGCGCAAACTCATGGAAATAGAGCCAAACAATGGAAAAAAGTATGCAAGCCAACACATTCAATCTTTCCAAATGGAAAGCTTTCCATTTTTAAGTCTAATGGCAGAAGTAGGCTGTGCCACAGCTCTTCTCTTGCCACACAACAGTGTCAAATTGCACACATATTTGTATTTTGAAGCAGTACCAAAACAGCAAACCATTGTGTGTCTTCATCGCATACAGAATAACTCAAATTGAAAGAGGAAAGCCCTAGAAAAGAAGCAGGAGCTGGCTACTGCCACTGCCTTGCCCACTGCCTGGTGAGGAGAGCAGCTGCCCAGGACAGGCTCTGTGAATGACAGTCTGGAGGAGTCCATGCAGCCTACAGATGGAATCAGACAAATCGACATGTCTGGCTCCTGCTCTGCTGTGGCAAGTGCTTCTTTGGCCTTAGAGTAAGGGATCATAACAGTGCTTAGCATGAGTGAGATAAACTCATGTCTTCCCTCCCTGTAGATGGCTTAGCTTTTCTTTTCCTACAGAGACAGTTTGCTCAAAGAAGAAGCACTTTACATCTGCAGCAGCAGTTCCACACTATTCATGTGTAGCTCCACTCTCTCTAGTTGCAAACCTCTGCCTATCAGCATCAGCGTTACCTAAAGGCAACAAAAATTGAAAATTAACTGGACCAAGAGAAATTCTCTAGGAGGCTTACAGAGCTCAGCTTTTGTACAGACAGGACCACACAATTTTTCCCTGGCATGAAGTAATATTTTTGTGAAGTTAGAGTTATGTAACCAGGAAAATACTCAAGCACTCAAGAAATTTTCATTTGCCCAATTCCAGGCTTTCTGGGAGTGATCTACGATGCCACACTTTTAAACACAAAGCTTATTCTTTATATCCTCTAGCTCTACATAGATCTGCTCTGAAAAACATTTTCTCGCATACTGCAAATTACTGTGAATTCAAAACCAATCCATTGAAAGAAGCAGAGATCCAGCAATGCAGAACTCAGAAGAGCCCATGGCTAAGGAGTTATATTAAACAAACAAACAAAAAAAAAAAACAGGGAAAATAATGTTCTAGCCCCCACCTTACTTAAGAAAATTAAGCATGATGCTTGCTTTTCCCCCCCCTCCAACTTATGAGTCAAGACTTGCTCCTTCAAGCAGCAAAAATACCTTGTGAATCAATTGCCTTAAGTAAAGAACTATCAAATAGCAACCCTAACAGTACAGTTTAAATTTTACTTGTTTCCTTTCATGTTGTGTGTACTCATTTTCACCTAAATCACTCAGCCTAAATCACCTCTGAAGGTGGTGAATATTGACTTTTGCTCTACAAGAAACATGTTTCTAGGCACAGCCTTCTTGCTCAGACTGTGCTTCTAGGCTGTGCTATGTAATTAATAATGAAGTTTCTACGAGTTTGTTTTTATTTTTTTACCTGAAAGGTTTGATCACTGCACAAGCAAAATACTATTCAGCTATAAAATTACCAATTTTTATTATTATTATTTTTTTTAAAAAAAAAAAAAGCAATCAAAAGCTGTACTGCAAAGATGCAACTGCAGCAAACATACAGAGCTTTTAGTCCACCAGGAAGCACACTACAATTATTTTGCTGATATCCCAAGACCATCACTCAATTACAACACTTGGCAGAGGTTTATCAGACTTCAGGTTTTGAAGGCTCAAGCATGAAAGAAAGATACTGAGTAAAGGGACACATTATCCATAGAACAAGAGGGAAGTGAGACAGGGAGAGTTCCACCATACACAAGCCTCTACTACTGAAGAGTATCACAACCACTCCAGAGACCAGCACCTACTACCAACAGATTTCAGCTTAACAATCCCCTCTTCTATTGCTACCTATTAAGCAGCTGATGCCAAACAAAGGAAAAAAAAAAACAAAACAAAACAAATAAAGGTTCTCTAGCAAAATCGTGAATAACCCTTTCAACTGAAGATGCCTATGGCTTAAAGACAGAATGGACAAACTGTTTACATGCAGTTCTGCAGATTACAGTGCAATCTGGCTGTCTACTGTGAAGCCAGAGAAACAGTCACAGTGTTGTAAACTGGGAATGAACTCTGTGGAAATCCTGGCCTTAAATACATGAGGTCTACCCAGCTTTTGCTTAAGCAAACCCAGTAAACCAGATATTAAAAGAAAATGAAGTTAACATGCAGCAGTCAAGCACCCACAGCCAACTGCAACCTGCTGAGGCAGAACACAAGGAAAAACTTTGCTCAAACCCAAGGACAGGTCCTTGCTGACAGCAACTGAGGGCTGTCAGATGCTTGCTCCCATCATGGGACCTCTCTGGTGGAGGACTTAGCATCACTGACCATGAGCTAGTTTTGCCTTGACATCAAGGAACAGAGGGTAGCCAGTGGAGGAGACAATCAAACAGCTTCCTTGACAATGGCAGTGTTGAATTCAAGCAGAGGGTTGCTCAAAACATTCCCAGTCATACTGAATGGCTATGTATTAAGTTCAACAAGTAAGCAAGAGATTAACAGGATAGAGGAAAGCCACACCAACACCCCACGGGTCATGGCACAGCCCCACTTCAGCTAGTTCTGTAAGGGGGACATGTGGTTCAGGACTGCTCTGTTCCACACCTCGCTCTGCTCAAATGGTCACTTGGGAACACTGCCCGTCCCAGCCAGCCAACAGGTCCTGCAGCAGAGCTAGGCACAACACAGCCATCAGTGATATAAGCTCATGTAACCAGATGCTAAAGTTTTAATTCTATTACGGCCCGTACTAAAGTACTGATAACCAATACAAACCATCTATAAAAATTAGCAAGATGTGTTTTCTGCTCAAATTTATCAAATGGTACAATTCCTGGATTAGCAACTGAAATTAGAGTCTGCTGAAACGTTACACCAGCTTTGAACAGCAGTAGTGCCTCTCAAAGAGGTGCAGAGAGAGCACTTTCCTCATTTCAGTTAATTCAGCTAGCTCAACAATCCACAGAGAAAGGTCATATTTCTCCAAGGATAAACAAGGTACCAAAGCAGCTGACAGCTTCATGAATCTGAATAAAGCGTTTGTATTCCCTATCGACTGTCACTAACACTTTTGGTATTAAAGTCACTTTAACTGCACAAAATCCTCAAAATTTTTACACTTCAGTTTAACCAGAAGATTCTGTGCTTTCCCTCGAACCACACCTCAAGCGAATGGAAGAAAGTTCCCAAACTCTCACTGCCACAAAGTTCTACACAGCTACAGGATGGAACTTATTATTTCTAATCCTACTTAGTTAATATTGGGAAACCTGAAATACAAAACAGCAAAGAAAGATATTCAAGAAAACAAGTGAAGAAACCTTGAAAAAAAACCACATCAGAAACGTTTTGAACTAGCTTTCACCTCAAATATAAGTGTACATCATGAAATTAACTCCACCAAATAAAGATAAAGCTGATATCCTAAACTTCAGGATGTCCAGTAAGCCAAGTCAAACCTATTTAAAGCTAAGTCGGGCCTTACTGGCCCAACACAAACACAAAGCAAAGAACTTCACAAATGGGACAATAGAAACCTTCGCTTTCCTGACAGAATTAAGGTCTGAGACTGATCTTTACAGAAATTGATAATTTAAGACAAATTACCAGAGATCACACACTACCAAAAGAAAACCACCAAGTAGAGAAAAACAGATTAACTCCATAAAACAGCCTTTAACATGGTGCTTGAAAGTAGTTGCTGAGCTGCAGAGAGGACAGAAGCATCAAGCAATCTCCCATTCTCAAAATTAGTATCACAGGATCAGTGTTTATAGAGAAGAATTAAGACGAAAGGCACTACAGCTCAATGACAACAAACATCAGAAAGCCACTGCAGTCACAGTGCTGAGATAAGGTAACACTGACAGTCTCTGCCAAAGCCTTGCTGAAGGCACATCCTCAGGTTATTGCACTGGCTGCTTCAGCTTACTTTCCAAGAATGATTACGGACATAAGGCTCGGGCAGCTCCTAAACCAAACAAATATTTTGACCCCTTGTGATTTCTCTGAAAAATTGATGAGTAATGTAAGTGCAGGAAGAGGTCACCAGTCCATTCTGATGCACAAATGACCCAGTTACTGACCCAGGACTGCAGCGACTTCCTGAAGGAGGAATAATAGAGGTGAGTCTAAGAATACACATATCACACCTACATGAGTAAGTCAGCCAACTCATCACAAAAGGAAAGCCTAGTGCCAAAATGTTCCCTTCCTTCCAAACAAGGAGGCCAAACTAAACGTGACTCAAATCTAATATTCCCCAAGCTACAGGTTACTTCGTTTTTATGAAGTAGAGTGCTTAAACCTCGATCCAGAAAGGCCAAGAGGCACTGACGATGCATGCTTGCTAAGCAAAGGCATCATCCAGGCTTTCTTCCAACGTAAGGGTGGGAAAACCCAGTAACTAAACTGATAAGACCTAGGAGATCAGAGCTGAGAGCGACATGATTTTGTCAGAAATCAAGTGGGCACATCGTGTACAGGGGTATGCCCAGTGCTCATCTTCTGTGAGCATCCAAGCTTTTGTTTCTTTTCAACAAACCACACAATTCTTCTTCGGGTCTTCTCCCTTCAGTTCCGTTTGGGTAAGGAAGTGCCAGATTTGTTTTTTCTCTATTTACAAGAGGAAATCACCACCACAAAAGTTGGTTGTTTTTTTTTTTTTTTTTGGGGGGGGGGGGGGGTGGGGGAGGATGAACAGGAAAACTGAGAGGAATTGAAAGCACGTATCTGCCTTCACAAACTAAACACCCTCGTGGCCGCCCTCCGAAGTTCGGAAGAAGAGAAGGATAACGAGAACGTAAACCATAACCCCGAAGGAGCCCACCCGGCGCCGGGGGCCGCAGGCAGGGCCCGGTGGGCCCCCGCAAAGCCAGGACCTCTCGCCGGGCGCCGGGCCCCCGGCCCCCGCCCGCCGCCCGCAGCGAGGCCGCGCGGCGCAGGCCCGACCGCCGAGCCGTACCTTGAAGTAGCCACCCTCGTAGAGGGTGTTGGGGGGCCCGAAGATCGCCACCTCCCAGTTGTAGAGGTCGGACTCGTCCACCAGGGTGATGCGGAAGCCTTCCACCGGCTCCTCCTGCAGCGACTTCAGCTCCAGCATCAGCGCCTTCTGCGAGCTGCTCATCTGCTGCTGGGCCATGGCGCGGCCCCCGCCGCTCCGACCCCTGCCTCCGCTTCCTTCGCTGCTGCCGCCGCGCTGCCCCGCGGGCCCCCGCCCCTCCCCACTCTGACGGCCGCCGCCGCCACTTCCTTTTGTGACGGCGCCCGCTCGCCGCTGACCTCAGCGCGCCGCGCCGCGCCCCGCCCACGTCGCTCCGCCCCTCTCGCGAGACGCCACGCCCCCGCGCCGCCGGCGCCACGCCCCCGCCGGAGGGCTTAAAGGGGCGACGCCGGCCGACGGGAGCCGCCATCTTGTGCGTGGTGGGCACCGCCAGTAGGGCGCGTGGCTGCGTGCGCGAGGTCGGGGCCTTTCTGCGGGAGGCGGCCGTGTCGGCACTCGCGCGGGAAGGAGCAGCCCGTTGTGCCCTTTCCTGCCGATCGGCACGGTGACTGCAGAAGCCAACAGCTGTGGTCGTGGTGGGCAGCTGCCGCCCTGGCGTAGCTCTGGCTGAGCTGTGAGGATAGGGAGGCTAATGGTGGGGAGCCATTTTCAGACGGAGGCCTCAGTAAGGTGGGCTTGTGCTGAGCCGGCGTCCCTTGGCAATCTCACAGCCGAACAGCAGTGAAATAGCGGTTGTGAGCGTTGGCTCCGACACGGGCTCTGTTTGCATAGCGCTCCGCAGATATACAAAGCGCTGCTGCCCCGAATTGGAGTTGGGCTCATTCCTGCCATTCCCCTTGAGACAAATAAAAGCTTTCAGAGGCGAGCAGGCATCGCCCTGCACGATTAGAGCTGTGAGCACAGACCTGTGGCGGTGCTAGTGAGCTGGTGTTCTGCAGCGTGTCTTTACAAATTAAATAACAAAGCAATGATCCAGAAGGGAGACAAACAGCATAACATGGCTGCAGATGGCACCAATCTGCGTTTTGCTTCTGGAAGCACTGAGGCACACACCTGCCTGTCAACATATGGGAACACACAGTGTGCCCAGCACAGTGTGCTGGAAGCGCTGCCCCAGCCAAGGTTTATCTGATTGTAACAGCAGTAGTTTTAATAGCTGACACGCTGTGATGAGTTCTGATTTAGTTAACACGTCCCCCAGAATGCTATTTGAAGGTTCAACAAAGCCAGGTGCAAAGTGTTGCACTTGGGTTGGGGCGATCTTAGGTACGTGTACAGACTGGGAGAAGAACACAATGAGAGCAGCCCTGCAGAGAAGGCCTTGGGGCCACTGTGGACGAAAACCATAAGCCAGCAGTGTCCTGGGCTGCATCAACAGAAGGATGGCAGCAGGGAGAGGGAGGTGACTGTCCCCTCTGCTCTGCTCTTGTAAGGACCCATCTGCAGTACTGTGTCCTGGCCTGGGGCTCCCAGCATAGGAGGGATGTGGAGCTGTTGAAACGGGTCCAGAGGAGGGCCATGAAGATGCTCAAAAGGTTGGAGCACCTCTCGTGTGAAGAGAGGCTGAGGGAGTTGGAGAAGAGGAGGTTCCTGGAGAAGAGGAGGTTGCAGGGAAGCCTTACTGAGGCATTCCAGTACTTGATGGGAACTTACAGGCAGGAGGGGGACCATTTTACATGGTCTGATAGTGATAGGACAAGAGGCTTTAAGCTCTTTTAAAAAGAGGAGAAATTTAGATTAGATGTCAGGAAGAATTTTTTTTATTCAAATGATGGCAAGGCACTGGCACAGGCTGCCCAGAGAGCTGTGGGTGCCCCATCCCTGGAGGTGTTTAAGGCCAGGCACGATGGGGCCCTAGCAGCCTGATTCGGTGGGGGGTTGGAAATGGATGATTTTTAAGGTCCCTTCCAACCTAAGCTATTCTGTAATTCCACGAAGTATTTGCTGTCTTTCTGCTTAAGGTCAAATAAAAAATTGTGGATGAATAGAAGTAAAAATCATGTAATTCAGCAGTGACATTGGATTACATGGAGTGCAGGAATAAAATGGTAAAAGACCTTGAGATGCTGCTGCATAGAGAGGGATTGAGGTGTGTTTACTTTAAAGATTAGGTTAATTAAAAAGACCAGAGCAGTCAGGGACAACCCACAAAGTGGGAAATGGTAACACAGAACAGTTCCTTCCCTGGACTCACTGTTGCAGGACGTTACTTGTGAACTGGAAGCAAGACCTGTATCTAGACTGTAAAAGTATCAGTTGTAACAGATACTACTTAATAAGGAATGGGATTCATAGGACACTTCAAACTTAAGTTAGAGGCGCTGCTTTCATCCCACTAGACATGGCAGTGGCCCTCACCAGCAGACAACCATGTGGCAAAGCCAGACCCAGCCATCCCTCTACCCTTGTGTACCTTTATCCCTCTGACTTTGCTCCATCACTACTCACTGCTTTCCCATCCTGAGGACAGCAGTATGGATAACCATTACACTGCCATCTTCCCTTTCCCGTGCCCTGACCCATGGGCTTTCCTAAATGCATGGGATGCCTGTCATGCGTCTGGCAGTGTGGTGTGGCTGGGGCAGCCTGTGCTGCAGATTTGACTCCCCTCCTCAGTGCTGGCCACATCTGGAAGGGCTCCAGGCTCTCAGCAGTCAAAGAAAGCACTTCTCTGTTTATCCCATCCCATCTTATACCTTTCTGTCCCATCCCATCCATCAATGAGTTTCTAGCTTCATCCCACTTCCTCTCAGGCCAAATATCCTGCTCCCACCTGCTCCCTAAGCCCTAGTAAAACCATTCACATTTCTACCCTCACCATCTTCATCTCCCAAACACCTAGGTTTAATGCCATGGCCACCATCATTCCCAGACATGCAGGCCTCGGTGTCCACTTCCATTTGCCCTTCCATGTGCTGTGCTTTCAGCGCTATTGAGTGTGGGAAAGCATTCAACCCAGAGCACTATGCTGTGCCCTTCCCTGTTGATGTTAGACCATAACTACTGTCTTTATCCGGACTATTAACATGACGTCACAGTTTGCTGAAGAAACAACAGCTTTACTCAGCCCTTCGGTTTGATCCAGCCGGTTGAAGCCAAAACCTTTCAGGATTGTGCTTGCCTCTATTTTGAAGGTAATAGTTTCACCTTTCATTGTGGCTAGCCTTCACTGAAGGCTTTGTCCGAACTGGTCCAATGCTGGGAAAGATGGGAGAAGCAATTTGTTGCCATTAGGCTCTTATCTCTGCTTGCTGCCTGTCTTGAATGTTAACGAACGAGGTAGTCATGCAAGACAGAAAGTAAAGAAAGCCCAGGTGTATTCAATAGGGCAGGCTGAAATTTTTCAATCAGAACAGCTTTTGGAGAGAATATTGCTCTTTTTTCTCAAACCTGTTTTTAGTTTTTTTGTTTTTTGTTTTGTTTTGTTTTGTTTTTCCCCTTTCATAGAAATATTCCCACACAAACAGAGCTCTGGGAAGCCATGGCACTGCTCTTTCAGTGTGATGTGCTCTCACACACCTCACACTTGTTCTTTCTCCATTTTCCTTTTTTTTTTTTTTTTTTTAATTTTATTTTTCTGAATGACTTGCTTTGCTCTTTGGGCTTGGAAAAGAAAATAGGATCTGGTGTGGAAAAGTGTGGCTCCAGTAAAGGGAAATCTCAGCAGCTCAGATAAGGTTGCATGTAATCTTAATCCAGACTCCAGTGCAGAGCTGGTTGCTGTACACTGGACTGACCTCAGGTACCATATGACATTTATGTAAAAATGAGATGAAAACTTCAAGCCCTTTCTGCTTTGTTCTCCTCATCTATTTTTAATATCTCTTCCTCTTCTCTTTCCTTCTTCCTGAGTGCTGCATTCATAAACAATGACAAACTGAGAGTTAATTCTTCTGCTTAGCAACAGCAGAATTCTGCCACAGGAGCTTTGAAAATGCAAATGCATCATCGCTGTCACACTGGAGGGTTGCTGTCCCACAAGCTGGAAGAGCGAGGGGACAGGATGTGGGAAGACAGGGCCAGTCCCACCTACACTGCTCAGATCCCAGGATACAATCATCTCACACAATTCTCTGCAGAGCTGTATCCAGTTTATTTCCTGTGTGGCTCTGAGGATGAGACATCTGCTCCTTCCTCTGGGAAATAAGACCTGCCTAGGCTAAAAGATGAATCCATCTCATTTCCTACTGCCTCCTCCCTGATCTTCTGCTCTGATGAGGCATCAGCAAGAACCCTTGTGGCTCTGATAATCCACCGTGGGCTTGGACACTGTAAGATGCATGGTGTATGGAGAACAAGCAGTGGGTATTTCCTCCACTCCTTCTTTGGAGTGCTGTCATCCTTGCTGGTGCAGCTCTCCCACCATACATCACAGACTGTGTTCTCTGCCAAGGAGAAAACAGTGACAGAGAAGTATCGTAGAATCAACAAGGTTGGAAAAGACCTCCAGTACCATCTAGTCCAACTGTCCATCTACTACCAATATATCCCACCATCAGCATTTCTTCTGTTGTTTACAGCTGAAACCCTGGTCCCAGACCAGAGGTACCCCAGTACCATGGTGATGGAGCTCATCCCAGGCGCTAAGGTCTCACTGCCAAGGAATTATTTCCCCAAAAGCTCACCAAGCATTTAGTGAGGGGAATCAATATGAATTTCTCACATAAATAGTGATTGGATATAGGGAGAGGGGAAGCAGCTGTGAGCCTCTGAGGGTAAAGGTCTGATCACAATTCAGCTTTTGTCTCTGTTTCACCTAAAAATGGGACAAGCAGATCCTTAGGCAGAATTCATCACAGAGATGAAGAGATGCTTTAGATAGGCAGTTGGCAGCATCTGAGTTAACAGAAGCTTCAGGCATCAAAGTAGCCACCAGGAAAGAAACGCAAAGTTTGGGAGATTCAGAACAAAGCAGAAGAAAAATGAAGGAAAAAAAAAGTTGTTTTTATTTTTGTTTTTTAGCTTTATTTTGATTTTTTCTTTCTCTTGCTTGTTTAAATTTAAACGGAATAAATTTGTCTTTTTATTTTTCTTTTTACCGTAGTTTGCTCTTTTAAAAGGATGAAGTCCATCACAGGGGTTTGATAAAAGAGTGCCATGAAAATGCTTGCTGCTGCGCTCATTCAGCTGATGAATAAATTATAAACACATTACAATGCTATTTCAGTTGTGATTCCAGGGCCCAGGGGCACGATAGTGGTGACCTTATACCTGTCAGACTGTGGTTTGTATTTCCAAACAGTTTGTGTAACCCACTGTTCAGGTCTTCTTACACCTCCTGTTCTGGGCTCGGTGCACTTTGAGCCTGTGGGACCTGCTGGCTGCAGGAACAGCCCTCTACTGTGGTGGCACATGACGTGGTCCACAGAGGTTCCTGATCTGATTTCTGTCTCCATCTGGGAGAATGTATCACTTTGTAGATGGAATGTACCTGAGATGTCCATGCAATCTAGTTTAGATGTTGTAGACAGGTGGTGTAGTTTATTTGGGGAAGGATGACTTTCTTTCAGAATGCGTAACTACTGGGCTGGACCTTCCAACTGCCCCTATCCTCGGGCAGGGCACGTGCTGGGAGAGGAGTGACAGGGGCCAGAGCCCATGGGGCAGCTGTGTGCATCAGACCCTGTGTTCATCTTCAAAACAGCAGCAGTCTCCTGCCTGTGACAGGGCATGGCAATACACCCCAATAACCCAGAAATCCTGCTGGCAACCTCTGTTTTTCTTTGAAGATACCATGGCTTCTGCTTGGTCATTCACACGTTGCTGAATGGAGAGCTTAGAGCAGATGGCAGCCAGAGGTTAGAGAGGTGGGTATGGAGGTACGAAAGAGACATGAGAAGGCCAGATTGGATGGGCTATGGGCAGCCTGATTTGAGAGGAGCAACCCTCTTCTGAGCAGGGAGTTGCAGCTGGATGATCTTTTAAGTTCCTTCCAACCTAAGCGGTTCCATGGTATGAATTATAATATATAATAATATATAATTCTATGATAATGCATACATCAGAGATAAATGTTCCTTTGACAAATCATCAGAGCATCCTGAAACAATGCAAAAAGCAATCAAGCAAGAGAAGAAAGCGCTTCTGGGACTCACATTGTCACCTGGAGCTGAAGATGGACAGTTCAGGTCCTGCTCAGGACCTTTTGACTTCTCCACAATCATTATCACAACAATCATGAACAGATTCAGAAGGAAGAAACAGCACTGCAGTGTAACCATTGAGCTCCAGAAACAAGTGAGAGGCTTGGGTGGCTTTGGGTGAGAAGGTCCAGAGATGAGACACAAGATTTTCCCTTTGAGCCTCCACCTCCAGCTTCCTAAAATGAGATATTCCTCTAAAAATGTTTGCAGAGCTTGTGTGACAGATACAATATCTCACTCATCCATGCATATGAGCAGGCTCTAAGCTCTGGAAAACACAGCAGTGTGTGTGAAGCCCTGCTCAGAAGCAATGGGCTGGATAAACGGGAAGAACTGCTGCAGCAGCCCTGCGCTCTGCTCTGTGTGTCCACGCGTGGCTGGGAGGAGGCTGAATGTTCCTGCTGGAGCCTGAATCACCATGCAGGTAATTTATGCAAATTTTGTAAACAGGCAAACAAGTCTGGAGAAGCTTCACTACCTGACCTGAACGTAATGAATGGTTAGGTCATCTTCATGCCAGGGACTTCAGTTCTTTGGAAATTTGCAAAGAGCTTCTAAGGGGTCTAAAAAATCAACTAGAAAATCACTGGTCTGATCTTACAAGGCCTAAACACTCCAGCTTTGTACTGATGGCAGAGCAGTGCTCACACACCTTTCTGAAGAGACCATGCAGGGACATGAGCCTTAGTGCCAGCTTTCAAGGTCAGGAGCTGAAGTCCTGTCCCTTGTCTCCACCAGCTTCCATACACCTCATATTTCCTCCAGCCACTCCTTGTTGGTCCCCCTTTCTCCACCAGCCTTCTTGGTCTCTTGCAGACCTTGGGAACACCCTGGTTATGTCACTCTCCTACTACAGCTACTCCTAGGGTCAGTTAAATCTTCTTCAGACTTGTTTTTTAGCCAGATTGTTTCCATTAATTGTCCTTGTGATACTCTATCCTGCAGGAAACCCTTTGGTTGCACAACTCAAAGCTCTCAGTTCATGGCGGATTTGCTCATCCCATGTCCATAACCCACTTAGCACATCTCAGCAGGATGTGCTCCTCCCGCTCCTCTGCAGGAGGAGACCTTCCCTTCTCTGAACACTGGTTGTGTGCTCAAAGTCTGGCAGAGCACAGAGGGAGCTAGCACTGAGCTGCATGCTTGCACCAAGGTGCTCACTAGGACTGGTCCCCTCTGCAGAAGCACATTCCTGTTGAAGGTGGGGGGAAGGCTCTGATGCTGCTGAAACTATCAGCTGGAGAATTTTATTTCATTTGGGTTTGTTATATCTTTACAAGGGAATCCCGAGGATTTGGAGGGAGGAAGCTTAGAAGTCACCCCAAACTTTTGCATCGGGACTCTCATTTCTGCAGCCTAACTGGTGTAAGACAAAATTTCCTTGTTCTTGTCTCCAGTAGAGGCTGGGATGCAGTTACGTTGGCTGATGCATTTCCCAGGGCTGCAGGAGGCATTCAGCTGGGTAAGCTGACTGCAGCCCAGTTCTGGCTGGTTCATGCTGCCCTTATCTCCAAGACCATCAGAGGACCTTTCTTTGCTCTTGCCCTAGGGAAAATAAAACACCTCTGAATGTACTTGCTGGCTGGTGGGAAGGATCACAGAATCACAGAATTGTAGAGGTTGGAAGGGACCTCCAGAGATCATCAAGTCCAACCCCCTGCCAAAGCAGGTTCCCTACAGCAGGTCGCACAGGTAGGCGTCCAGGCAGGTCTGGAACATCTCCAGAGAAGGAGACTCCACCACCTCCCTGGGCAGCCTGTTCCAGTGCTCCGTCACCTCACTGTAAAGAAGTTCTTGTGCACATTTGTGTGGAACTTCCTATGCTGCATTTCTGGCTGTTCCCCCTCGTCCTGTCTCCACACAAAAAGGATCCCAAAAAGCAAGTATTACATGTTTCCCTCTTGTATGAAAGGGGTAGAGGTTTGGAGACAGAGAATTGCATGGAGCAGCAAGCACTATGTACTGAGCAAATTTCTCCTACTGCAAAGAAGCGTTAAAAATAGTGTGAAGGCCACAAAAATTGGATAAATTCTTTTCTTGGTCTCAAGTGTGATTTTCTCTTGGCATCCATTTTTAGTAAATTTCTGACTTTGTTTTCCTCTTTAAGAGTAGCACTGGTGAGCATTGCCAGGGCACTCAGATGCTTCCCTTGGCAGCACAGCACTGGCTCAGACTCAGAAATGCAGAGTTTTTCTCTGGAGTGAGCCGTATTTTCATTTACCTGAACAATGTTATGAACGATGGAAATTAGAAGGGAGAGTTTGGTACAGAGTTTGGTGGAGAGTTTGGACTAGTCCATCTAGACCAGCTCCACTGCAATGAGTAGAGGCATCTACAGCTCAGAGCTTATGGTGCTCAGAGCCTGGTCCAGCCTGATCTTGAATGTCAGCATGGATGGGACATTTGCCACCTGGTTTCTTGGCTACCACGCTGGCAATGTGGCTGACAGCATTTTACTGACATTAGAGATGTCTATAGAGAGACCAGAGACCTCAAGGCTTTCTGCCAGAGATCTGGGGAAGCCTAAACTGCACTAGACCTGCTTGGATGTTCATTAATTGCATAAAACACTTCCCTTTTTTTTTATTTTTTTCTGTGAGGGTCATTAGACATTGAAACATGCTTCCTCTCAAGGTGGTTGATGCCCCAAGCCTGTCAGTGCTCAGGAGGTTTTTGGATGATGTTCTAAGTAACATGCTTTAATTTTTGATTAGCCTTGAATGGTCGGGCACTTGGACTCAATTATCTTTGAAGGCCCACAACAAACTAAGTTTATTCTACTCTGTTGAGTTCTATTCTGTCCTATTCTGTCTTGTCCTTGATCCTACTCATTTTGTTCCACACTACAGGAACAAGAGGGGAGATTTGGAATTTCTCATGGCCAGGTCAGAGCTAGATCTCCTCTCCTTGTGTTATCTCATGGCCTTCAGGCTCGGCACCTCAGCAGCTGGTGCTCTATCAAGCTTCTGCAACAAGCGATACCCATGCTGCTCTATCTTGGCAGCCAGAACACACTGCTCCCAGCAGGTGTTATCTCCTCTTCCCACTCACACGTGCCTCCCAGAGATGGTTGCCCAGCTCTGCAGACAGAAAATATCCTGAAGTTCTGGACCTGAAACTGCCAGGGCTTTGAGTTTTGCTGGTGCATGTCAGTGTCCCTCATCCCTCAGCACCTTTGCTCTTCCAGCTCTTTATAGAGCATCTCTCTCTGTCTGCATGCCCTTTTTATTTGGGGAGGCTTCACCTGATTGTGCTCTGATCCTAGCAGGCTCTGTGCCTCAGTTCTGGGCTAAGCTCCAAGACTGCATCCACACAGCTGGATAACAAACTTATCATGACCAATGTGCTGTTTCGGTATTGGGAAACTGGGACCACTTTACTGCCTGTGGTTAACTGATCCCATCTCCTCTTACAGCACAAAGAGGGATTTGCAATGGTGAGTGCAGAGAAAAGGAAATCACAAACAGTCCTGGAACATCTTCCTTTTATTGAATGCTGAAATAGTCTGTCAAACCCAGTGCCTCTCTTTGTGAAAGTCCACCTTTTGACAACTATGAAAGGATGTTAGAAGATGTGATGCTTCTCTCCCTGAGTCATGTATGTCTTTGTATGTAAAAGTCTTTAGTAGATTTTTTCTGCCAGGAATTTGTATGGTTATTTTTGAAGCTGGGTAAATTTTAAGCATTTGCAACATCCTGTGGCAAATAGCTGACCAGTTTAACGACCTGTTTGGGTGCAGAATCATTTCCTTTGGTTTGTTTTGATCCTGCCACCTTTTTGATGCCCTCATCCTTACGTTGGAGGAGATGATGACCAGCCCTGTACTACACAACTGTTTTCTGCCCCTCAGTATTTTACAGACTCTTCCATAACCTTTCCTATGCGTATCTTTTGTGAACAGGAGAGTCAGCCTGCACAGCTGATCCTTCTATGGATGCTGAGACCTTAGGGTGTTAAGATCACCTGGAGATGGCTTCTCTTTTGTCTCCATCCCTTT
This sequence comes from Tetrao urogallus, assembly GCF_951394365.1. Lineage (NCBI taxonomy): Eukaryota > Metazoa > Chordata > Aves > Galliformes > Phasianidae > Tetrao > Tetrao urogallus. Next base: position 67,974,207 of record NC_136816.1, read on the forward strand.
CATAATAAGGATCATGAGTCTTGGGTGCACCCCCCACTCCCACCCCCCAGATAGTCTAAAAGACAAATAAAGAGAAAGTGTCTCAAAGTAGATGTCACCACCCAGCTAACTTCAAATTATCCCTGCCTTTATTTTCTCCTTTGGATGCTGCTGCCCTAACCCAGACTGCAATACTGGATAATTTGTCTCTTTGTGTTGGCATATAATGGGCACTGGGAAGGCAAGGGAATACTGAAATGATTGGAGAGTACAGAGAACAGTGGTACCTGTTCACTTCTGCAAGATGCTCCTGGGAGGCAGAGCTTTGAGACCTGGTTTCTACTAGCACCCTCTTGTGTATAGTCTCCTACAGCTGCTAATGCAGTTCAGCACACTCCACAAGCTCCCTTGCAGTGGAGTGACTGCCTTAGGTTCTTCTCCTCCCAGCTGAGCTGCTGCTCCCACAGCACATCTCTAAATTGTCTACACCTGAAGGTGAAGCTGCTCTGTGGATTCAAAGCTCAAAGCAGAGAAGAATCTGGCAGGGATAACAGCATAGCTGTATCATCTCTGTTTCTGTGGGAGGTGAGAGCAGAATGAGAGCTGCAAGTGAGCTGCCTGACCACCCGTGCCAGCCCTGGCTCAGCTCTCCTGCACCCTGGCAATCCCTGCCACTGCTGTGTCTCAGTTTCTCTATCTGGTGAGCAAAAAGGATGGACCACAGTGGTCTTGAAGGACTACAGAGAAATAGGACAGTGATGAAAAGAGCCAGAGCTGTTAAATTTGAACCAAGCATGCTTTCAATGAATCAAGTCATCAGCATCTTCCTCACCCTGTTGATGTTTTTCTGTATTGCCAAGGTGATCCCTTTTCTAGCACCATTCACCCCAGTTCAGCACCATTTGCCCACTCCAGCCCCAAAACATCACCACACAAAATGAGGGAGGGAACGTTGTAGGTGTGCATCACTGAGTGCCCGGGGACTGGCAGGTTTAAGCCATGGTAAATAAGAACTGCATTTCATCTTCCTAATTATCTCCACCATATCCACTCCCAGGAGCTGCCATAGAGATTGAATTATCTCTTTGTTTTGGAAAATGGAGCAATATTCTGCTATAGGGAGATTGCCAAGGGCTGTTTTGATGGTATCGTGACAAAAAAAAAGTGTAACCAACAAAGCTCTGCACTATGGCAAAACAAGAGGGATCAGAGCTCTGCAGGTCCCTTCTGTCCCTTGGTGTGATTTTTTGACGCTGCAGATTGTTTCTTAGGATCAGGGAAAAAAAAAAAAAAAAAGGGAAAAGGGTTTTTCCTCCTTGTTGCTATGTGTACAGCCCACAGCAACAGCAGGGAAATCAGTCAGGCTCACTCTCTAGCCTGTCACAGAGAGCAAGCCAAAAGCAGTCAGAAAATAAAAACAAGGATACAAACCCATTTATGCAAAAAGCAAACTGGTGATTTAAAAGCAGATAGATGCTGCTGGAGTGCTATGAAATGAGAACTTTCCTTCCGTTCTCTTTGTGCAATTCTGATCATCCAAGTTTTGTGATAAAGCTGTTGGAGCTGCTGGCTTTGAATAGTCATGATTAGCCTTTCTTTTTCCTCTCCAAAAATAATGGATTGGTCGTCTTTGGATTTTTGACCTTTTAGGCTTCTTTGTTGTTTTTATATAGGAGGAACGTGTAATGCAGTCTCCTGGAGCATGGTCCACCTCAGGGGGGGCTCTGGATGTTGTGGGATCTCCTTGGACCCAGTGCTATGAAGCAGGTCATAGTCCTGCCATGCCATCAGCGGTGGTTGGTGCTGGTGAGACACAGCAGAGGATCTGCAACTTGTCCTCCTACAGAGACCTGAGTCCTTCAGCCTATCACTCAAGCAGGACCTGGGACTGGGTGACCTGGGCAAAGTCTACATCAGAACCAGGAGCCAAACACTACTGTGCTCCGGACTTTTTGACTTCTAGCTTGCATAGATCAGGCATGGGACAGTCACGGCCAGAAGTGCCCAGCCCTTGTGTGGCTGGGTTGTGACTTTCTGTGGCCATGGGGTGATCAAGGGGGCCACAAATGGATGCAAAACTCAGGTATGGAGCCGGTTTTGCATGTGGGAAATGTGGGACATCTGCAAGTGATGCTGCCACTGGGTCTCAGCCCATCCAGACACCCTGCTCCCTGCTCAGTACCCCAGTGCAGTTTCTATCTGCATGGAACAAAGAGATGTGGTTGCCCCAGAAAGGGTGGTGGCTGTATAATTTCTGGGATTTGGGGTCAGGTCTCGTATTTGGGTGACTTGGCCAAGGACAAATGACAGTAGCCAGTGGCTACTAAACCACTGTGTTGTGGTTTCTTTAGTGCCCTCTAGAAGTTTTTAAGGAACTACAAACTTTGTTTTGTGAAGTTCTGTCATTTGTAAGATGCCATACTGACTACAGCATCTGGATAGCATCTGGATTTCCCTAGGGGTGTGCCGATTCTGGCTCTTTGTCTGCCTGCACCCCTTAGAAAAGCTCAGGGATGCTGTGCCAAGGAGATGCTGGCATCACTATGGGAATGGCGTCACCTGGGCTGGAAAGCCCTGAGCTCCTGGAGATGAAGCCAGGGGAAGGATCCCTGCCAGTCGTGGTGCTGTCTGGGTGTTGAGCTGCAGCACAGCCTAACATGGGATCCCACGTCTTTTTGGGCTTGGGGCTGTGGTGTGAGGTGAGCAGCGCTTGTGAGGGTGGACAGGGGAAGTGGCATACTAGGAAGTAATTTCTTATGATGATTATTAGTATTAGCATGTTAGGATGGGGCATAATTAATGACTTGCTGGTGCTGAAACAGTTTGTTAAATAGCCTGTTGTGGGGAAGGCATCACTGGCACTGCTGTGGGGCCGGCCAGGCCACTCTGGGACAGCATGTGTGTGCACATATGTAAGTGTATACGTGTACATATGCATATGTATGCGCATGTGGCAGTGTGTGTGTCTCCAAAAGGAAGCCCCTAGGGGCTGGGGAATGCCAATGGGCTCGCACCACTGATGCCCATGGGCAACCTTGTTATCCACCTTCCCTGGTGGCTACGTCCCTAGTCTCCTGTTGCTCTTGAGCAGCTTAGGGGTGTGACCTTGTGGGTAGCAGTGACCCAACAAGTTCTACTAGCCTTCCTAAAAATCCTGAGCTGGGTTGTAATCACCCTCACCCTGAAGCAGGGGGGAACCTGACCCCATGGGCATACCCATAACAGCTGATGGTGTTGGGCAGTGCTCATGACACTTTGGGGTTGGGACACAGTGAATGGGAAATTTAGGAAAGGAGCTGAGCTGGAGCATGGGACCTTGGCACGTCATGACTGGGAGAGAATGGAGGAAGGAGACTGTTTCTTTCAGGAGTGCTGAGGATGAATTCCTGCTGAGGTAGGAGCTGATGCCATAATTCACACTTGGCAGTCACAGGGCCTGTCCACAATAATTACTTGCAAAATTGGCTTGGAGTCAAACATCCGCTCTAGCTGGAAAGTCGTTCCTTGCAGGTGATGTTGGGATCTGATGGAGTGCAGGGAAACACGTGCACATGGACAAATGGCATGTGTGTCATCAATGCTGAGGGGACAAGCATAACTGAGGCCAATCCAGGGTGATGACACTCAAACTGAGCATCAACTGCATGGCATGAGTGTCACTGCTGAGGGGACATCATTCTGGGGGTGAAGACATGTACCATTGCAGGGATTGGGATGCCAGACCCTTCCACAGAACCATGTGTCTCCATTTCTGAGTGACACAGAAGCTATTCACAGTGAGTGGCACTCAATTGAGGGCATCAACACCCCTCTGTCACATTGCCACACATTGTCACCCACTGCCACACAACATGTACCCACAATCTGCCATCCCCCCTTTCTCTTTTAGTGCTCTTAATACAGGTGGAAGCACCATATCCCCCCCAGCCACCCATCTCTAGTAGTCCTGAGATGCTGTGGCCACATTAGTGTAGGGGTGGCATCAGGGTGTTCCCGTGTCACCCTCTGCTGGTGGCCCTAGGATCAGAGCCTGGCAATGCGCTGACACTGCTGTCCCGTGGTGGGCTTTGGGGCTTGGCTGCATGTGTAATGGGGGTGGGCTCTCTTTCCTGTCCCCAGCCCTGTCTATGTGCCCTCCTCTGTCCCACCCCATTCTTCTGACTGTCCCAAGCCCTGTCTCAAGCTGTCCCTAACCCCCCTGTTTGTCCTTCCCCATCCCCACCCACTTCCAATCTCCGTCCCCACTCCCTGTCCCCGACTCTATTATTGGTCCCCAGTCCCTGTCCTATTCCCATTTTTGTCCTTAACCCCATCTTTACTTCCCTACCCCGTCCTCACCCTTTTCTCCAACCTTTCCTACCGCGCACCCCACCCCGTCCCTCCCCGGGCGGCTCACGGCAGGAGGGGCGGCGCCGGGCGGAGTCTGAGTGGGTGGGCGAGGCTTGGGAGGGGCGGGGCATTGACGGGCGGGGGTCCCCAGGCGGCCGTGAGAGGCGCGACGGGATTGTAGGCAGGGTGCGGGCGCTGCTGGAGGGGTGCTTGAGTGAGCGTTGCTCAGGTGACATTCCTGTGGACAAGCATTCAAAGAGCCGGAAACAGAACCAGAATCATCTGAATGCCAGATCTTTGACGTCCCATAAGGGTTTGCACATAGAGTTGGCCTTTAAGTACCCCTACAACTCGTATGAGCCTGGCTGAACCTGAGATCTGGAGTTGCATGTGCAAAGGCGCCATGTTAAAAGGCCCAGAGAGCCAACCTTAGGGTGGTGCATCAGGCCCAGCACTGCCACCAGGTGGAGACGCCAGAGCTCTGCTCTACATCCAGCACTGAGTGTAGGTTTGGAAGACACAGTACGTGAAAAAAGAAAAGTTTTACTTTGTGATTGTATGTCAGGCATTCTACAGGCAGGTGTGCACAACCGAAAACACATGTGTTGGCACGGTGTTTTATTGCAAATTGTACATAAGGCAGTGCAAGCTTTAATTGGGATTATTAACAGTGCATTCATTAGGCAGCACCTCACTTTGTCCTGGCTTCTTCACGCCACGCCTTCTTGTGAACACATCAGAAGTCGCTGCCGCAAAGCACTCCCGGCACGGCCTGTGGATAGCTCCTAGGAGGAGCAAGACTTGGAGAAGCTGAGTTGGGTGGAGAGACACCTGATGAGGTTCAACAAGGGCAAGTGCGGAGTCCTGTACCTAGTGAGGAATAACCACATGCATTAGTATAGGTTAGGGGTTGACCTGCTGGAGAGGAGCTCTGTGGAAGGCACCTGGGGGTTTGGGTAGATGACAGGTTGACCATGAGCCAGCACTGGCCAAGAAGGCCAATGATATCCTGAGTGCATTAAAATACACATGGCCAGCAGGGTGGAGGAGGTTCTTCTCTCCCTCTTCTCTGTCCTGGTGAGTGCTATGGCCTGTTTGGGCTCCCCAGTTCAAGAAAGGATGGGAACCGGTGGATTAGAAACTGGCAAATGTGACGCCCATCTTCGAAAAGGGCCAGAAAGATAATCCTGGTAGCTACAGGCCTATCAGTCTCACCTCGGTGCCTGGGAAGGTTATGGAACAAATAATTTCGGGAACCATCATGGACCAATTAAAGGTCAACCAGGGGATCGGGCCCATTAAGTTGCTTCCAACCTGAGCCATTCCATGATTCTGTTTCAGGGTGGGTTGAAGTCTGTTGCAGGCCAGCTTTTGAAAGGAAGGGCTTGGCTTTTCTGCCTGGAAGTTTGGAACAGGTCTCTCACATGCCAAGATGATGTCTCAGCATGTCTCATTTCATGCTGAGAAATGGGACAAAACTACAGAAAATCCAGTTCTGAAGTAACTTCAGCTCTGGAGAGGCACGAGGTTTCAGGGCTGCAGACAACCTAGGAGTGCACCCGTCCCTGCCACACTTCTGGTGGTACATGTCCCTAGGACTACATGTGTTGGCACGGTGTTTTATTGCAAATTGTACATAAGGCAGTGCAAGCTTTAATTGGGATTATTAACAGTGCATTCATTAGGCAGCACCTCACTTTGTCCTGGCTTCTTCACGCCACGCCTTCTTGTGAACACATCAGAAGTCGCTGCCGCAAAGCACTCCCGGCACGACCTGCCGCAAAGCACTCCCGGCACGACCTGCCGCAAAGCGACAGAAGACTCCTCCCAATCAATCTCGGCGGCCCAGTAGGCGGGGTGAGAAGCGCCATGCAGCCAATCGGAAGCCTTGCGCCGCGGAATGAGAGCCAATGGGAGGGCGGCGTGGCGCCGCTAGCAGAGCGGGTGGTGCTGCACGCGGCTGAGAGGGGGCGGCCATGGCGGTACGCGGGTGCTGGGGAGGCTGCGGGGATCGGTCCCGTCGGTCAGGCCGGGATCCGGCACTTTGAATCATGCTGTTTTCTCTTCACAGGGCTTTAGGGAGCCAGCAGAAGCGGCGGAGGCCGAGGAGGGGGAGCAGGCTCCGCAGCCTCCCGGGCGCGGCGCGGCACGGGGCAAGAAGAGGAAGGCGGCGGCCCCAGCCTCGGTCCCGGCGCTGCAGCCGGTGAAACTGAGCCGGGCCGAACTGTACAAGCCTCCCACCAACGAGGAGCTGAACCAGCTGAAGGAGACGGAGGATCTTTTCCACTCCAGCCTGCTCCGCCTGCAGGTCAGTCCCACGCGTGTTCCCCGAGCGCGGGCAGAGCTGGGGATTGGGAGCAGCGAGGCCTAGGCTCGGGGCTTCTGGACGTGGAGAAGCGGTGATGGCTACAGTCAGGCCCCGGGCCCTCCTGGTCTGGCCTCTCCAGCGAGAGCTGTTCTGTTGCTTATTGGGGAAGTAACATCGTCAGGTGCAGCTGATTGTTGTGGACATCATTTTCTGTGTTCTGGGAAGATAGGTAGCCTGTGGAGGAGGCTAGGAGGCCTGTGGATAGCTCCTAGGAGGAGCAAGACTTGGAGAAGCTGAGTTGGGTGGAGAGACACCTGATGAGGTTCAACAAGGGCAAGTGCGGAGTCCTGTACCTAGTGAGGAATAACCACATGCATTAGTATAGGTTAGGGGTTGACCTGCTGGAGAGGAGCTCTGTGGAAGGCACCTGGGGGTTTGGGTAGATGACAGGTTGACCATGAGCCAGCACTGGCCAAGAAGGCCAATGATATCCTGAGTGCATTAAAATACACATGGCCAGCAGGGTGGAGGAGGTTCTTCTCTCCCTCTTCTCTGTCCTGGTGAGTGCTATGGCCTGTTTGGGCTCCCCAGTTCAAGAAAGGATGGGAACTTCTAGAGAGTGTCCAGCAGACAGCCACAAGGATGAGGGGCTTGGAGTATCTCCCTTATAAGGAATGACTGAGAGACCTGGGGCTTTTCAGCCTGGAGAAGACTGAGAGGGGAGTCTCATCAATGCTTAGAAATCTGTAATGTGTGAATGTCAAGTGGATGAGAACAAGTCCTGTCAGGTGTTGTCCAGTGACTGCACAATGGGCACTGGGTACAAGCTGGAAAAAAGAAAGTTCCATACTAAAATTAGGGAAAACTCTTGACTTGAGGGTGACAGAGAACTGGAACAGAATGCCATGAGAGGTTGTGGAGTCTCTGTCTCTGGAGATAATGAAAACCCATCTGGATCCTCTCCTGTGCATCTTATTTTAGTGAACCTACTTTAGCACAAGTTGGACTTGATGATCTCTAGAGGTCTGTTTCAACCTCTTGTGATTCTGTGAGGTAACTAAATAGCTTTTGCTAGTTCTCACCATAGTGATTTTGATGAAGAGCAGCTCTGATCTCCTGATTGCTTGTGAATTCTGGTAGCAGGATCTCTAGGACCTTATTCATACTGTGAGCCTACCAAGGTCTTTTCCTGAACTTGAGGCTTTGTCATACAAAAACCCTTCTGAGAGCAAAGCCCGTGAGAATAATTGCACATCTTGTGACTAGACATCACAGAAGTGAATGGGATGGAGTTGATTTCCATTTGTCACTTCTCCAGCAGTGGTAGGGCTGTGTTATGGGCTGATCACAGTCTTGCAGCTCTGATCAGGGTTTTCAGAGAGACTTGAATATTGCTTTGCTCCTCTGCCACTTTGCTCGCTATCAGTGCCAGAAGCCAAGGTGAAGGGCAGCTGCAGTTTCAATGTTGCGGCTCTCTTTAATTTTCTCCTTTCCTTTGTAGATTGAAGAACTTCTAAAGGAGGTGACACTGAAGGAGACAAAGAAGAAGAAGATCGATGCTTTCCTCCATGAAATTAACAGCTTGTTGAGTGCCATCCCGGAGACCCCAGAAACTGATGTAGGTCCTAGAGGGATGGAGGAGGCATCCCTTTGGAGGGAAGAGGGGAATGCTCCATCACCTGAGTGCAGGTGTTTGCCAGCACTGATCTGTACCATGTGAGATGCTGGTCTCTGCTGTTAGTGATGCTTACGTGTGTCTTGTCCTCAGATCACTGACCAGACATGGCTTCCCAAGGGTGTGAAGGTGCCGTTCCTGCAAGTGCCTTTCAACGTGAAGGGGAAGTTTCACTTCCTTCCCCCAGACGAGCTGAGTGTGGTGGGCAGCTATCTGCTAGGCACCTGCATTAAGCCAGAGATCAATGTGGATGTGGCGGTGACCATGCCACGGGTGAGTCTGGATGTGAAAGTCTCTAAGCAGCTTGCTGCCTATCTGCGCCCCATCCCTTCCTGTTCCCTGTTGTCCTTGCCCTGTGTCTCAATTTGTGAGTGAAGATGAAGTCAGAATGTCAGCTTTCCTGACAAGCTGACAGCGTGATCTCAGTACTTGTGCTAGATCTAGAGCTTTCAACTGCTTCGGCTTTAGCTCTTCACAATCTTTGTTCTTTCTACGTCAGCTGAAACTTCTATGCTGCTGGTGAAGTAGAATGCGGTTTGGCTTTGTATGAGACTGCACTTTGGCCCTAATCCCAAGTCTGTGTTAAAAGGAGAGTAATGTTTGTAGGCTGTTAGCAGAGCCCTGTCCTCTTGCTGTCCATTCTTGTTCTTAACAGCATTTCATATATCATAATGTCCTGTTAGGTTGCATGGCTCTGATCTGTGTTCCTAGAGCCTCCTGTGCCAGCAGCAAAGCAGTGTTCCTGACTGACTTGAGGCTCTCTGGGACAGTAGGTGTGCATCTGAGGTAGGGCTCTGTGGGGCTGTGGAGAGCTGTAGGTGCCATAGTGCCTTAGGCTTAATCAGACTCCAGAGGCAGGAAAGGTGTGATTCCCTTTTCCCTCTCTTTGCAGGAAATCTTCCAGGACAAAGACAACCTGAACCAGCGCTACCACCGCAAGAGAGCTCTATACCTGGCCCACATTGCCCAGCATTTATCGAAGGAGAATCTCTTTGGAACTGTGAAGTTTGCCTACATGAACAGCAACCATCTCAAGCCCATTCTGCTCCTGAGGCCACAAGGTAGTGCTTGTCTCTTGCTCCATCGGGTTGTAATCTGGTGCTGGCACTGGCTGGAGAGTAGTGGTCTTGCACTATGTAAGAGGCTCCTTGAGGAGGGGCCATTTCAGAGTTGTCCCTGCAATTGGTGATAAGTTTTGGAGCTTTGATGCTCCTGGTTCTCTTCTCTCTGCACACACATGTGACTCTTAAAGGTCTCTTTCCCTCTTATGGTTTCTGAGCTGTCTTCTGCAGTTTGGCTGTGCTCCCAGCCTTGCTGGTTAGACCACGCTTTGGGTATTTCATGAAGTGAAGCAGACAGAAGCGTGGCTGTGTCTCGCATTGTTCTTCCTGTCCCTTCTCCTCACCCCTTGTTCACCACTATCCTCTTGCTTTCACAAGGCAGTTATATGCAGTCTGGCACTCTCTAAGGTGATGTGAAATGTGAAGACTACCAGGTGTTGCTTGTGTTTTTCATATGCCCAAAGAGATAGCAGGTGTGAATCTGGCAGGTAGTGGCATGACAAGGCCAGTACAAGCAAGAGGGTCCTGGGGCAATGCATGTGTACCTGGCTGGTCAGCAGGGATGTATGACTGGACTTAAGTTGGCCTCAGGATGTGGTCAGTCAGCTGTGAGATGACTTCCACTACTACTTCATTGGGAAGGAGCTTTCTTTGTTTTCCAAGAGTGGCCTGCTTCCTTTTCTTAAGTTGTAGCCTCTGAGTCTCTGACATCTTTCTCCCACATATCCAACATTTAATGCTTACAGGCAAGGATGAAAAGCTGGTTACTGTTCGACTTCACGCCTGTCCTGCCCCGAATTTCTTCAAGCCAAGTCGTTTTTATCCTAGCAAGAACAATGTCCGGACAGCCTGGTTCCTGGAGCAGAGCACACCCAAAGAAGGTAGGGCTTGGAGCTAGGGGAGCACAAGACTGTTCATTTCAGCTGCAGCCTGTACAGAGTGCTAGGAGTTGAGTTCACTGCAGCCCTTTTGTTTGAATGGGAGATTTGTGGTTGGGTCAACATGTTGTTATCTCCTTGCACAGGAACTCCTGAGCCTGCCACCCCACACTATAACAACTCCATCCTCTGTGACACGGTGCTGCTGTCCCACCTGCATTTCTTGTCTAGTGTATCCACTGACTTTCCAGGCATGAAGGATGGCCTGGCTCTTCTCAAAGTTTGGCTGAACCAGAGGCAGCTCAGCAAGGTGAGTTCCCTTTCAGGAGACTGGACAGGTTTTGCCCAGTAAATGTGCTTTCAGCGTATTCTATTTTAGGGTTGAAAACTGACGGTTTGGCTATGGTGGGTGGTGATGGTGTTTTGTGATTTGAGCTTTGTTAGTTTCAAGGAACTCCATCCTGCCCTGTGTGTTGCAATGGGTCTGTGTGAACCAAAAGTTCATGCTTTGTTGAGATCCTAGAAGTGATGTGGGTTTTTTTGGCTGGGGGGTGGGAGGGTGGGAGAGAGTCAGGGAACTTGTCCCACTTCCTGGCATATTGAAGTGTTGCCTTTGTGCAAGGGGATCCACATCTCTGCTTGTTGTACAGGGCTTCTCCACCACGTCTTCTGTGCTGGGGCTGCTTTGCTGATGATGACAGGCAAGGAGCAGATGTGTAAGCTGGGTTCTGCAGCTTGTGGTGCCTCTTTTGAGCTCTTGCTGACTCAGCTGTTTGCCTTCACAGGGCTTGGGATGCTTTAGTGGCTTTTTGGCCTCAATGCTTGTTGCCTACCTGGTGGTGAAACGCAAGATTGTCAAGATGATGAGTGGGTACCAGGTGCTGAGAAATGTCCTTCAGTTCTTAGGTGAGTTTCCAGGAGCTCTCTGGGTAATGGAAGGCTAGTGTCAGTGGAGTCTCTGCGTGATGCCTGAACAGAGTGGAGGAGAGGGAAGAGTGGCTTTTCTCCCTCTTTAGGTAGGACAGACAGGAGTGGGATGGATAGATCTGTTTCCCATGGTGAAGACCAGCATCACATTCCAGCACTGTTTAATGTGCTGAGTCTAACTGTAGTTATAGATGGCAAGTGGTTGTACTACCCTGACCACTGCAGGAGATGTAGATAGTGGTTTGACTTGCTGTTTCCTCTTTTTCTACAGCTACCACTGACCTGTGTGTGACAGGGATCAGCCTTGCAAAGGATACAGATACCTCCCTGGTGAGCAGCTGTCTGACTGTATTTGTTTGGCTGTGCTGTCAGTTCTGCTGTGACAAGCACATGCTCAATATAGGGATGTGGTGGGGCGGTGGTGCCTTGGTACCTATGCAGTGGCAATAAGGACTGTCTGTTGTTTCAGCCTGCCCTGGCTGACTTCCACCATGCTTTTGAAGTGGTCTTTGTGGATCCCTCTGGGCTGGTGAACCTCTGTGCGGATATGACTGCCAGCAAATATCACCAGGTACTTATGGCTTGGGAGAACATCTTAAGATGTTAACATTCATCCTTAGCTCTAAAGCTTAGAAGTAAATCTTAAGTCTTGGATTTGCAGCTTACCTATTTTGGTATACCTATGCTTGAGTGGTGGAGGAAGATTATTCTATGTGAGCACCTTTGGATGAAGTTAATCATCTGTTTAGTGGAAATAATTGTTTTGGAGCAGAGAGAAATGTACCTTGTTGGTAGAGATACCAAGGAGAGACTGTGTAGAGAGCAGCATATATTCTGGTTGCTTGACAGCATGCTAAGGATAGAGGCTCTCTTGATTCAAGCATTCAGGATAACACTGGTAACTGCTGTTGGAAGGATTTGCTTAACTCCTCACCCTTCATACTATTGCTCTTCCTTTGTTCAGGTTCAGTTTGAAGCCAAATGCTCCATGGAAATTCTGGATGACAGAATGGTGGATGGCTTCCAGGCACTGCTCATGACCTCAAAGCCCATGCTTAGAACCTTTGACCACATCTTCCAGTGAGTTTCCTCATGCTTGGGTGGTGCTGAGGGAGCCTCTTTGGAGAGGAGTGGCCTACTTCTAGTTTCCAGCCAAGCTGGATTCAGACCTGCCTAGTGGGAGAGGAAGAGGGTAACAGTGTTTCATCCTGGGACAAAGTGCCATGTTCCCTTCTTGTAGCTCCCATCCTACACAGGGACCCGCTGCTCCTCACTTCACTCAGCCTCTAGGGTCTTTCTGTCTCAGGAAGGATTTGGTGGAGGCATCAGAGGGAGGGAATTGACTGGCTTCTCTCCTCCTCCTGCAGCCTTAAACATGTCTCCAAACTGCAAAGTGCCTGCAAGAAGATGCAGCTACTGAATGAGCTGATGGATCGGGGTGGGAACTATGTAGCTGCAGCTCTTCCCTTCATTGTCTCACTGCTGACACGTGGGCTGGCCAGAAGAGCACTGCTTGTGGCTCACTCCTTGCCTGAGACCCCTGAGGTAACACAGTGGGCAGCGACACTGCATCCTTTGCTGACTGTGAGGTCCTTTATATATGGCACTGCTGGATGCTGGGGAGGGAATCTTGGGTCACCGGGAAGAAAATGGACACAGGGACTGGAGCCCTTTACTGGGGAATGAGGTACTGCTGGGAAACTTGGTCTAGGCAGAAGTCCTGTCCCAGCAGTGCGGCAGGGTGAAAACAATTGGCTTTCTTATCAGGAAAACGTGTTAAATGTGGCTTCTGTATGTCCTCTGTAGCAGAAGATGTATCTATCTTGTCATTTCATCTCTCTGTGTGCATTGTATTTTGTTTCTTTTTAGTGGGCAATTGATGCTGAACCCCCAAAACACAAGGATGTTGGATCTCTGATGTTTGGGATCCTGTTTGCCCCAGAGTTTGCTGCTAGCACGCTAGAGAAGGGACCACAGGCTGATCGCCCTGAGGTGAGGCCAGCTCTCTGTGTGTGGAGTGGGATAGCAGTGGATGAGGGGGGACTTGTGGCTTTTGGGATGCCAGGTGTGTTTTTGAGTGCTTGCTTTGGGTGAACTGTTACAGGTCAAGGATGAGAAGACTACTGGGCTGATGGTGCTCTCTAGCGGTCTGAGAGGTATCAGAGAAAGGGAGTGAGGAGGCTCTTTACTGTGGAATGAATGATGATTAGGAAGGGATGGGGACATGGAAGAAACAGTGGGAGGCCCCAGAGCTGATATTTTGCTCTGCCCATCCTGAGGCTTCCTTTTGGTTAAGGGAGTTAGGAGGCTGGATCATATCTGGTGCTCTGCTATAGCTACAGGTAACTGCAGGGGTTGCTGACAGTCACAGGAATACTTTTGTCAGTTCCAGTGGTGACCTATGCTCCTGGCCTGTCTTGGCCAATGTTTTCTATCAGGCTACAGATTTCCGGACTTTCTGGGGGGAGAAGGCTGAGCTACGACGATTCCAGGATGGCACTATCTGTGAGGCAGTGGTGTGGGAGGCCAGCACCATCTGCCAGAAACGTCTCATTCCTGAGCAGATTGTCAGACACCTGCTGAAACTGTAAGTCACGCTGAGCAGCAGCAGAGGCTGAGAAGCTTGTTGCTGTATGTGAGTTCACTGCTGTGCTGCTTGGCTTGAGCCACATCTGTGGTAATGCCACCGTCAGATCTGCACTTTGTGGAAAGTTGTAGGTCATTTCAGATTGGTGAAGTGTAGAAGTCATTTCAATATTGTGGTCTTGATGCTGCTAGCTGTTTCCTAGGACAAGGTAGTGAGGATAGACACTTAGTGCAGTAGCTGCTACCTGCAGTATGATAAGGGGGAGGGGGAAGCAATGTTCTTGCCTTAAATGCAGAGAGAATGCTGGGACATCTTTTGTTGGCAGAGCTAGGAAGAGACTCCGACCCTAGGACATTTCCTGAAGTCATGTGAGACCTTTTAGTGGTAGAAAAGGCTGGATCTCCCAATAACCTACCTTAGAAGCTTAGACAAGTCTGGAAGTGTAGAATTGTCAAAAGTGGGACCATCTTGCATATTAAAAAGAGGTGGCCTAGGTCTCTCGTCTCAACTCAGGGTGGAGTTCTGCAGGGAAAGGCTGTGTTGTCAGCTTTGGCTTTGGGTCCTGTGAAGGTGCACAAGTTGTGCTGCTTTGAGTGGATAAACTGAGTGTAGGAAGAACTCAGGGATGTTAATCTCTTCACCATGACTTTCCTGTACTGAGGGATTCCTTGGCTTGGACTGACTGTCACCTGTATGCAGCCAGTACAGGGTGGATGGATTGGCAGGCCCTAGCTCTAACGCTCAGTTGTTTCCCTTCACATAGCCATGCGGACATTCCTGAATCGTCCATCTGCTACACAGGAGCGCTGCTGGAGTCTGTGATCAAGAATGGGAAAGAGGTACAGTTGCTCGCCAAATTGGGCTATTGGTTTCTTGGGAGAGGGAGATAATCTGAGAAGAGCTGTAGGGAGCTTTGTGGACCAGACACAGCTGGGGAAGTCTTGAGGTGGTAGTGAGAGTAAGGAAAGTGCCTATCTGCAGGCACTCAGGCAGAGCAGTATATCTACCAAGCCTTTTCTGCTAACCCAAGGCATAGCTGCTGAAGTACTCTGGCTCTGGCAAGCATCCGCACCTCATTATGCCTTGCAAGCATCCACTGCAAGCATTAGGAATTGGACTCTGTATCCTTATGGTCCTCTCCAACTTGGGATATTCTGTGATTCTAAGCATTCCTCCAGCTTTCCATTTCTGCTTGTGTTTAGTTCATCCGTGTAATCTATGGTTACATCATGGTCCTCCTGTGATCCTCTGGCTGCACTTCTTCGTATTCTGCGTCCTTCAGGGCATTGGCTGGTTGCTGCTGTGTATTCATCTTGCAAGTTCACCTGGGAAGCCCAGGAGGAGGGTATTTCCTGTCGCAATGCAAAGTGCTTGATCCTGCATGCCTAGTGCTGCTGCTGAATCTGCACTTGAAGCAAAGAAGTGTCTCTTTGAAACAGAAAAGATGCATCTTGTAGGCTAGGAAATGTCCACATTTGTACTTCAGCTCTTGAACATGTGAAATTAAAGCCTGGAGATGAGACCCAAGTACTTCAGCTCTACTTTACTGATGTTTTAGTAAAAGCTGGGGCTTTTGCTCCACCCAATCTGGTTGTTGAACGGAAGAGGAAATTTGTTTTTCACCCTTCACCTTTTTAAGAGTAAAGAGTAGCAAATATGACTGAGGAGTCTTCTGCACCAGGACCATTGTTAAAACCAGCTTGGTGATGTGAAATGAGCTTCACTTGCAGTCTGCACAGAGCCACGTGTCGGTTTTTGGATGAGATGGCAGTTTGTACTGTCTGTGTGATAATGCTGCAAAATCTGTGTGCACTTTCTCCCTACAAGCTAGTCTGAGATAAGCAGGGTTGATAGATCCCATTGTGAGAAGGGACGCTTGCCTGAGAGGTGTTCAGAAGTCTGATTATAACCAGTCCTTCAGGAACAAAGGAGAAATGTATTCCTGTTTATGCAGGTCTGATGGTGGGTTTTACTGTCTCTGCTTTCTAGTTTTCATGTACAGGCAGTCTAGGGAGCTTTTGGTCAGGGTGTATGTGTGAGGGAAGATGGATAGTGCAGTTAGCTCTAGAAACAGGCAGCCTCTCGCATCAAGGTGTTGTCATCTCCAGTTCACCCCGCAGAGGGTGCTGCTACTCTGCTGAAAAGCCTGGGGAAGCCAAATGCATGTGTCTCGGTTCGGCCAAGTATGATCTGTGCTGTTTTACGATAGCAGTGTTTCCTCCTCTTTTACGTTTTTCTGCTGTGCTTCCAGATGGTAGAAGCTGCAGAGACAGCAGCAGTTCTCCCTTCAGTACTTCTTATATACTCTCTCCAGAGTTTTTGAAATGAGTATTTTCTGACCTTGTTTTTGCCATGCTTTACAGCTCTGCCTTTTCTAAGGATATAGTTAGAGCAATGTTCTGCTGCCTCTGGTTGTGATGCAGCAACTGGACAGGAGGCAGCAGCAGAATTCTCACTAGTGTGTGATCTCTTTATCCCCAAATAATTTTAAACTTCTCCCTTTCTAGGGAGAAAACTCATATTGCTGCTTTAGTATCCTGCACAGGAAATAATTTCATTTCTCTCTTGAAATGTGTCTTGTATGCCTGTAGCAGCTGGCAGACAGATTATCCATTGGCTTTCCTCTCCCTTGAATGCACTGTCCAGGAGCAGCTGGCTTGCAGTCCCAGCTCCTCAGGACTTGGCTGTAATGCCAGCCCATGAGTAATGCAAGGTGAGTGCCTGTGCCACAATAATGGGAGAAGTAAAAGCAAAGATTCTCTGTGTGTCTGTAGGCATTAGGGACGGGTGAGGAGGACATGGTCAGCGTTGTTTGCTCCTATGATGACCTGAGCCGCAAGCTGTGGAACCTGGAGGGGCTGCCCTTAACAGTGACAGCTGTACAAGGTGTCCACCCAGCCCTTCGGTACACGGACGTGAGTATGCCTGGGCATGGCACACAGAAGGGATAGTTTGTAAGGAGCTGGGGGGATACCCTGACAGTTGAGTCTTGGATTGGTGGAGGAACAGATAGAACTGTTCATTATTTTGTGCCTACTGGGCATGCTTGGGGTGTGCAGCTCTTTGCCGTCCAGTCTCTAGGACTGACTGTGCTTAAGTTGCCAAGCCCTTCATACTCGAGCTTTGTAAGAATAGGAGGTTTAGGGGTGAGGGTGTGTCGTGCCACTGGGTTTGTACTATGTATTCTCAGTTGCTGATGTCTGCTTTCTCACAGGTCTTCCCTCCCATTCCCATGAAGCCAATTTACTCCTTCCATAAGCAAGTCAAGATCAGGCACTTGCTGCTTCCTTCAGAGGAGAAGCCTTGTCCTGCTTATATAACCCCTTTGAAAAGTGAGTGTGGAGAGGTGAAAAGAAGATGATTTGGTGGGGGAAAACAGGGAGGTGGTGTTGCTGAGTTTTGTATTTGTGTGCTGCAGGCAGGACCAGAGCCCCAGCTCATCCTGAGTTCCTGCCGTAACCTCTAGTCCCAGACACCCAAATCCAGCACTTCACTTCTACATGAGCCTCACTGGTCTCCTGTTGTCTCTTTGCATCCAGTCATATGCCACATGGAAGGCAGTGGCCAGTGGCCACAGGACAAAGAAGCCATCAAGCGCATCAAGGCAGCTTTCCACCTTCAGCTGGCTGAGCTTCTCCAGCAGCAGCACCAGTTGATCTGCAGACCTGCAGTCACCCACACTGATGTATACAAGGTAGGAGAGGTGGTGGAGACGTTCTCCAGATCCACGGGTGATTTGTAGAGGAGACAAGCAGGGGGTTAAGGGGGCAGTCATGGTGAACAAAAACTGGAGTTGGATGCTTGGCTGGTTAGCAGGAAGCATGGAAATATTGCTGTGTTGCTGGGATGCCACTGTTTTCTTGGAGTGTAGCATAAAGCAATATCTGGTTGTAATGGTTCAACTCTTTAAAAGGGTGGATAGCAGCAGGACAAGGGGAAATGGTTTTAAGTTGAGGGAGAGAAGATTTAGGTAGGATGTCTAGGGGAAGTTCTTTACAGAGAGTGGTGAGGTGCTGGAACAGCTGCCCAGAGAGGTTGTGGATGCCTCATCCCTGGAGATGTTCAAGGCCAGGTTGGATGGAGGCCTGGGCAGCCTGGTCTAGCATTAAATGGGGAGGTTGGTGGCCCTGCCCATGGCAGGGGGGTTGGAATTTCATGATCCTTGAGGTCCCTACCCACCCTCGCCATTTTGTGATTCGGTGTAATGCCACCAAGGGTGACTTCACCACCTGTCTTCATCTCAGGATGGCTATGTTTTCCGTCTCCAAGTGGCCTACCATCGTGAGCCCCTAATCTTGAAGGAAGTAGTCACTCCAGAAGGGATGCTGAAGTACCAGGACACAGAGGAGTCTCAGCGGCTGGAACTGGAGACATTGCATCAGCCCTATCTAACCAGCTCCCTGCATGGGTAGGCAAGGCTGGGAGTCTGCAGTGTGGGGTACTGCCAGGAACTATATAGAGTGGAAGTGCCCTTGCATGGTGGAAGGTGGTGATGTAGAGAGAGCCTTACTGTGGGAAGTGGTTCTTCAACCCTCCTTGTAAGCTGGTGGAATGGGAGAGGGGAACTGGCTGTCCCTTTTGTCACATGGAAGGCCTCTGGTATGGAAAAACAAGTACCAAAGAGTGATATGGTTAAAGGAGAGCGTGTAGCAGCATTTCCCCTTTGTTTTCCCAGAATCATAACACCCATAGAGTGCTTCATGCTTGTGATACTGGACTCATGTTCCTAGTAGTTATTTTTTCTTTTCTGTCCCAAATGCAGAGAGAGTGTTTGGAGTCCTGGGATGTATCTATTGAACAGTCACGGGTGCTTCTCTGCCTTCTTGCAGGCTCCAGCAGCAGCATCCTGTCTTTGGCAGCACTTGCCGGCTGGCCAAGCGGTGGATCAGTGCCCAGCTCTTGAGTGACAGCGTTTCTGAGGAGTGTGTGGACTTGCTCGTGGCATCTCTCTTCCTCCACCCAGCCCCCTTCATGCCACCCAGGTGAGGATGAGGAGCTCAGAATGGAACAGTGGGCACCCTTTGTGCATGGAGAAGGCAGATAAGGATGAGAGCAAGCATCCTTGTGGCCTCTGGGTGGGTGCTGGCAGCACATCTGCTGCATGTTTTCTGCTTTTTTGAGGACTGGTGGGGCTCCCTGTCCTAGGGGTGACTATTAGGAGAAGCAGGGGTGAACGTTCTGTGGTGGCAACCAGAGTGTTGGCCGTCCTTGGTTCTCTGGGAAGGATGTTATAGCAGTGCTCATGGCTGCAGCTTGTGTTTGTCCTGGAAAGAACTCCCAAGGGAAGGGCAGAAGGTCAGCCACTGGAAGCTGAACAGAACAGCATTTTGGGAAATAATCCCCTTGGGGCCTATTGCATGCTGTCTTCTGGCAGGTGGAATGTTCAAGTATCAAGTTATATTGGTTCTGTGCTTTGTGTGGAGGCAAAAGGTTGTGCTAACCTGTGCTAAAGATCTGTTTTCCTTCCCAAATTAGCAACATGTCTGGAAAGCTTTCCTGTATCCTAAAATACACTGCTAGCAAGAGCCCCACCTTCCCAGATGCTTTGCTCTGTGAGCAGATTGGGTTGCAGGGAGGCAGGTGTGAGGGCTTGGCCAGCATCGTTTGGTTTTGTACTGGAGATGGGGCAAGCTCTGTCTCTAGTTTACCCTTGTTCCATTCCCAAGAGTCTGGGTTTTGGGAGATGCATGGGATGAATCATGGAATGGTTTGGGTTGGAAGGAACCGTTAATATCATTTAGTTCCAACCCCTCTGCTATAGGCAGAGGCATCTCTCTCTAGACCAGGTTGCTCACATTCCCATCCTGCCTTCACCTTGAATGCCTCCAGAGTGTGGGCATTCACAACCTCCCTGGGCAGTCTGTTTCAGTGTCTCACCACCCTCACAGTAAAGAATTTCTTCCTAGTATCTAGTCTAAACCTACCGTCTTCTAGTGTAAGCTATTTTGCATGGGCTCACTGATGTTCTGGAGAAGGGGTAAGTGCCCTATACTCCTGGGCTTTCCCCATTCACTTCGTACATCCCTTTGGGGGCAGTCTGTGGCTTAGGCAATGCTAGGACACTCTGGAACCCTGTTCCTGAAGCCGGTGCCAGGTTAGGGGAAATAAATGCTGGTGTTGAACTGTTTTGTCTTGCCTTAGCTCTCCCCAGGTTGGGTTCCTGCGCTTCCTCAATCTGCTGGCAACCTACGACTGGAGAAATAGCCCGCTCATCGTCAACCTGAATGCTGGCCTCACAGGTAAGCAGGAAGCACAGAGGTCACAGCTGTGGGAGAGCCACAGTGTGAAGGTCTTGTGCCCTCCTTTGGTCAACCCTGGTTCTAGACTTCTTGTATATATAGGATTTTACAGCTTCTAGATAGGGCAAGAAGATTTTCCATTCCTTCCCTCTTATCCTGCTGTGTATAACTTGGCTTTGGGATTTGTGTGAGTATGGTTTTTTTTTTTTTTTTATTTATTGGTTCTTTCTTCCCTGTCCCCAAATATCTGCCTAAAAAGAATCTTGGTGGTAATGGTCTGCCATTTTGTTCTTGCCAGGATCTGAGTATTGAATGCAGTTGTGTCTCTAAAATCTTCCAATCATCAGTAGCCAGCATTTTGGCTTGAGGCTTTGTCCTGATTCTTTGAGGCCACATCTTTTGTTGTGTAGGAGGAGCCAGTCACCTTTGGGCTGCTAGTGGAACAGCTGGGCTCTTAAACAGGAAAATTTGAAGCCTCCTGGCTGTCTTGGTTCCTGACCACCACACATCACAGGGTCTGTCCACCAGTCCCCAGCTGTGAAACCTGCCAGGAAGAAGGGCTACAATCCTCCTGTGTTTATTCATGAGCTTTGGGGATTTCCTGGTAGATATGTCTGTTTTCCAAAGGAGCGTATTGATGCATCCAAGCAGACCCATGATCCTGCTCTCTTCCTTGTATTTTGTCTGATCATCTTTTGGGTACCTGCAGTCTTTCTCAGGAGCCAGATTAGATTTAAGTGGAAAAACAGCCCTTTGGTCAAGAAGACTTCCCAGTTTGTTCACTGACAAAAAAAAAAAAAAAGTAGAACGTAGAAAAATACAATTTTCCAAAACCCATCTCCTTCCCAAGAAAAACAGAAAGTTGGGGGAGTGCGATTGTCTTGGCTTTACTGAGATGCTGGTGTGGGTGAGATAACAATACCTAGATTTTAAGGCTAATTTAGGAGAGATGAAGAACCTGTATGGGAGTGTGAGCAAGCTCCTGAAGGGAGCAGCTGTTTCTGTGGGTTTCAGCACTCCCCCAACTTTCTGTTTTTCTTGGGAAGGAGATGGGTTTTGGAAAATTGTATTTTTCTACGTTCTACTTTTTTTTTTTTTTGTCAGTGAACAAACTGGGAAGTCTTCTTGACCAAAGGGCTGTTTTTCCACTTAAAAAACAAGACAGAAGATTCTTTAGGTGTAAACTATTTCATTAGTTTATAGTCTGAGTTCCCAGCCCATCCTAGACCCAGTGACTGCACCTTGGTCTATGCCTGCACCCGTGTGAAAGTGCCTGGATGAGAATCTTTGCCTCAGAGCAAAGATTCACTAAGTTTTGCATCCTGTCACCAAAATTCTTTGTTAGCAAATGCAGAGTGAAGTGCAAGAGCACAGAATTACAGAGGTTGGGGGAACCTTAAGATCATTGAGTCCTAACCCATTGCTAAAGCAGGTATCCTACATGAGGTTGCCCAGTTAGTCATCCAGACAGGGTCTTGACTAACTCCACAGAAGGGGACTCCACAGCCTCTCTGGGCAACCTGTTTCAGTACCCTTACTGTAAAGAATTTCTACTGCATGTTGGCATGGAACTTCCTATGTTCAATTTTTAGGCCGTTACTCCTTGTCTTGTTGCTATATACCACTGAGAAGAGCCTGGCCCTATCCATTTGCCTCCCATCTCCCTGGATATCCCTAGATACTTGTAGACAGCAGAGCAAGCCCAGACCTACTTGGCTTCTCTCTCAGACGCTTGCAGCGTTTGCTGGTGTTGCTGCTTTGCTGCAGAGGTGTGTCCTTCAGTGTTTGGTAGGTGCTACTGGCTGCTTTCCTAGCAAATCCAGCAGTCAGTCCTTGCTTCAGCATCATCCAGCTTCATATGGCCACACCAGCAGAGCAGTGCCAAGGCCATGCATCAGCTGAGGCTCGGTGGGAAAGGGCAAAAGGTAGTTTCTAATGCTGTTCTTGACATCTCTCAGTGGAGCATCTCACCCATCTGCCTGCCCTTTCTAGATGCTGACTGCACAGAGATCAAGAACAAGTTTGTGGCTGCTCGCTCTCGCCTTCCTGTCATGTTCATCGCCACCCCCAAAGACAAGTGGAACTCAGTATGGACCCAGGAGCAACCCTCAGCGCAGGTGAGCTGGGGCCTCCTGTCTGTGCACTTCAGTGCCTGCTGCCTGGGGGTGTTTCTATACTCTCAGTGCTGGTGAGCTCCCCCGGTCCAGTGGGTAAGTGGGATTCCTGCTATGTCCAAGGCGTCGTGAGTTTCACCCTACAGCTCTCTTTCCTCCACAGATCCTGCAGCGCCTTCTTGTGTTGGCCTCAGAGTCTGTCCGGGCCCTGGAGGAGCAGCTCATGGATCCGCTCAGCAGCCAGGATGTGAAGGTAATCCCTTAGGGCACAACATGAGGGTTTCCAGGTTCTGGCAAAGCAGAGTGGGAGGGGAGCTGGTCATGTAGGAGCTCCTGCCATCCAGATGGGAGCTGGAGGCTGCCCAACCAGTCCTGACCCCACGTGCACAACCTGAGCTCCAAAACTTCTGCCCAGTTGCAATTTTACAAATCCTCTCTCTCTCCACATCTCCTGCAGTGGAAGAACAGCTCATCCTGGCTCCCTGCTTGCCCTGTGACTTTGCAGAGCATCAGAAGCCTCTCCTCAGCCCTTCTAGTTTGATCTGAACTGAGCTCAGTGACAAATGCTATTGCAGGACTTCTTCTGATGGTATTTAGTTTTGGGTGACCTTGTTGTTGTCTCGACAGTGAGCATTTGCAGTGAAGCAGCTACAGTTAGAAACTGGTGAGAGGAATGGGGGGTTTTCTGCTTGTTTGAAAAAGGTTAGAGAAGGCTGGAGGAACAAGATGTTTACCTAAACTGGTTTAAAAAGAAAGATGCATGAAATACCTGGCTGAGAAGAGAGGGCTCAACTCTGTATGGTCCCCTGTGTAGCTGAAGCATGGTCCTTCAGCAGAATTAAAATCCAAGTCATTGCATCTTTGCTATGTAGAGATCAAGTTGAAATGTGGAAATAGTGGTTTCTTTCCTTGTCTCTCAGGACCATGAGCAAAATCCTCTGGTCTGTGTTGGTGTCCTCTTCTGTTAAACAGGAGCACCGTTTCTGTCTCTGCCATGGGATATATGGCTTATTTCTGTGGTTTTATTCTGATCTGTGGTGTGGATGTTTTCAATGCTGGCTTTGTAGCCTGTCTCATGAGCAGGTCAGTCACCTTGCAAACGCTGGTTTTAGTATACCAGGTTCCTCCATAAAACATGTGCTATGAGATACCTATCCTGCTTTTAGGTCTGCAGCATACACTGCGTAATATTTGTCAAAACACATTTTTCAGTGCAGCATCTAGCACTGTGAGAACCCTTGATTTTGCTTGTGGCTGCCTATAAAGCCACAGAGCAGCGCAGCTGAGCTGAGATCTAGAGTGGTGGATCTGAGGTGTGAAGGGCTGCTGTGCAAAGTGCTGCTGTTTTTGGCAGCACTGTTCGTGTTTAAGAGTGACATGTGATGGCCAGGAACTGTGAATGGCTGTGATTGTTGTATCTCCTCTCCTGGGCGCAGTGCTGTTGCAGTTGGCATTTTCCTCAGAGGATTATGAGAATGATGTGGGGGAGGTTGATGCAGTTAGGAGGAGGAGACTTTCATATGTAGCAGTGCTTGGTGTTACATCTTCCTCTCTTCTGCTACATTTTTTTCTTATAATTCCTGCCATACACTTGGGTGCTGAGAACTGAACCTGATACTGCTCAGAAGGGATGAGGGTATTTTGGCATAGAGGAATGAGGAAAGAGACAGGGGGCCTGCCTCAGCATACAGATTCATTCCTTGCGTCCGAGAGGTATGCTGCTTCCTAGTGAAGAGCTGCGTGGAACAAGGCATGTGCATGGGCCTTGCATACAGATTTTGCACCTTCCCATAGCCAAGTAACCACTACATCCCCTTCTGTTGGGAGGTCTCTGT
The DNA here is from genome assembly GCF_951394365.1 of Tetrao urogallus. Classification (NCBI taxonomy): domain Eukaryota; kingdom Metazoa; phylum Chordata; class Aves; order Galliformes; family Phasianidae; genus Tetrao; species Tetrao urogallus. Next base: position 67,998,139 of record NC_136816.1, read on the forward strand.
GGGATGGAGGAAGAGGAAGATGATAACGGGCAGAATAGCCGGTAACTACTCTTCCTTTCTGATTCATGGCCAGACAAATTCCAGATTGAAAGGGATCCAGGATGTTGTGTTACGGAGTGATTATTGGCTGCCTTTGGTGTGAATTTGCAGCTACCTGCCACTTTGCTCCCAGGCAAGGTGGTGATGGGATCTTCTTGTGCTCCTGGATGTCTGGGTAGAAGCGCCACAATTTGCAGTTGATTTGTTCTGTGGGAGACAGCTTGTACTTAAGCTGAAGACTCAGTACAAGGCCTCAAGAAAGGTCAGGGCCGAGGTCACAGGGGTGGGTTGCAGACTCAGTAGAGATGTTTCCCGCAATAATTAAAATAGGAAGCAGCAGAGAGGGGACTTATATTCACCCATATGCTGCTTTCCGCTGAGATTTGCCTGAATCCTCCCATTGCTTCTCTTTGTCATCTGGAATTAGCATTGTGGCTAGCTGTAACACTTTTGCCACCCTTGTGTATCATTATGGGCTTTGGATATCTATTTTAGACCTGATCCTAGGGCAGGGGTGGGTGTCTCTGAACAGCCCCTTGAGGGGAAGCCCATGCTAGTAGCTTTCTGTTCCTTGCATTGTTACTTATTACTGAAGGAAACAAACCTGCTGGCTCCTGATGCCTTTTAAAGGATGAGTTTACCTTCAACACTCCCTGTACTTTAGAAAATGCATGTATGAGTGATGATGCTAGTGAGGGAAGAAAAGAGGTTTTGGACTTGCTGGTAAGTGATCTTACCCAATGTAGTGCTTCCAGTTGATGATGCTGTTGCCCAGTGTCTGACCATGACAGTGATACTTTGGGCTTCACACTTATTTTCTTCTATTTCGGATGTCAGCAGGGTGTTTTGAACCCTGGTGTTTGTAGGATCTGCTTTTGGCCGAGGTTGAGTTACCAGTTCCTGAGAAGAGATGAAAGGCTTGAGGAAGAAAGATGTCTTTTGGGAGGCTGAGCTTGGGGGTAATTAGGATCAGTTTCTGGCTCTGCCACAGACTTGTGCTGCTGCGATGGTAAAATCACTGAATCGCTCTATGAGATGAGGTTACTTGCTCTTTTCTTGAGCTGCTTGCTTGGGAAGAGAAGTGGTCTGCAAACTGGCTTTGTGAAGTGAATCAAATGACAAAACCCAGAAAGCTTCCTCACTCTTCATCTGTGAGCTTGTGTGTAGGGGAGTGACCTGGAAGAATGAGCAAATGTATTCCACCTTCCCTCTGCTATCTGTAGCCATATGTCTGAAAAGTTACTTTAAAGAAAAAAAAGTATTTGAACTATAATGCTTCATGCCTAGTTAAACTGCTGAGGATAAAGAGGCATCTTCTGTGCCTGTGAGTCAGAGGTGCTGTTGTTGATCAAGGAAGCTGCAGCCATTTCAACTCCCTTTGTTAGATCCTCTGTAGCTGCCAGCTCTTCTGCTCCAGAATAGGAGTCTGGTGTGTGGTAAGCTGAGCTGCAATCATAGTCTGATGGAGGAAATAGATTGGTCACTATTAAAAAAAAAAAAAAAAAAAAAAAAAAAAAAAAAAAAAAGGAAAAAATTGGTCTTCTAGTGATGATAGTTGAGAAGCATTTGGTGGGATTCACCCTGTGCCTCATGCACTTGTGTTGGGACAAAAAGCAGTGATGGTGGGAGCACAGAGGCTGGTGCCTTGGCTTCTGGCAGACCTCCTTGTGCACAGCAGCTCTGTCCTAACTGATGATGTTTAATCCAAACTTATTTACCCTGAAGCTTTTTGTATTCTCTGATTGTCGTGGGTGTGAGCAAGCACATGATGTTTGTGTGCCGAACTGGTCACATCTCCATGGGGGAAACAGTACCTCTGAGACTGCCTCGGCATAGCTGTGCAACTTTGACTTGTGTGCTCAAGTCTGTCCCAGGCTGGTGAGATTTTGCTAGTACATTCTCAGAAGGCTTCATTGTAGTTTGAGCACTGGAGAAAGGCTGTATGTATTTTATCCCTATTTGCTTTCTCACTGATTTTTTTTTTTTTAACATGATTTTTTGTTTTCAATCCATTACTCAAATGGGTATGGAAGATTAAGATACGTTTATTTCTTCATTGAAAAGAGATAAAGTCAGTCTTGGACGGGAGCTTGTCTTGGTGTACTAAGTAGTAGGCAGTTCAAGCTGAGAGGAGAGCCAAACAGTATCTGGACATTAGAGGTACTTGGTTTAGAACGGCTTTTCTTCTGCTTAAGCAGTGAATAATGGACTTGCTGATACTGCTTTCACTTCTGCTTTGTCCTTTGCTTGAAATACTACTGGGGTGAAATTTACCTGAAGTGGGAGCATTGTCTGTTAAAAACTGTAAAGAAACTTATTTATTTTTTTCTGAACTCACTGCTTTGTTTTGTGACTGCTCATAGGCACTGGAGCTGAAAATAGCAGGTTAACTTAGGTAATTTCGTGTATGGTGGAGCAAAGCAGTGCTGCTGTTGGGATGAATTTCCCTTTTAAAGCATCATTTGTTTGGAGGTTGGGAAGTGGTTCTGGAAAAGGCTTCAGGAGTGTTTTCTTAGTTCTCTGGGCCCTATTTGTTCCAGCCACTCACTGCTTGTCAGGAGCCTTTGACTCAGCCGAGGTAAGGAAGAGAAACAACCCAGAGTTAGGGAGGAGATGTCACTGCAGCTGCTGGTCTGGTATAAAACTCTTACTCAGGTGCCAGCTTTTTGCAGTTGACCTCACATTACAACTGTGTTATGCTGAGATGAGGCTGAGTTGCCCCAGGGTCTCGTCTTTGTCAGGACTTCAGACTTGATGTCTGAACCCCGCTGCGGGGAGGAGTATGTATGGACTTGGCTGTGTGTGTGAGAAATGCCTGGTTCACAATTACACAGTTACAGCAGAGAGATGAGACCAAAGCTGTGTATTTGAGCTGGGTTTGTAGGGCTTTGGTTCCTGAAACAGCCTGTTGCCTGACCATAGCATTCTCCCCAATCCTTGACTTGGTGTCCTCAGATTTTAATCCCGTTCCCTTCCTCTTGGCCACTGCAGTGAAATGCCTCCTCATCTCTCTAGTCCATACCACTGTCCACCCAGGTCTGTCATGTTCCCTGGGGATAACTTGGGATTTCCAGAGCTGCTAATCTGTTTTTAAGCAAAGCATGAGCCTGGCACAGGGGGAGAAGACTTTCCAAGGCAACATGGAGATGCTTCTTATATGTATAATGAGGTCCTCCAAGGCTTTTGAATTTTATTTTTATTTTATTTTTTGCCCCTTATGGTTGGGTCACTTGAGGATGTGCCAGTTTTCACGTGGATGCAGAAATGGGTTTGTGAGCTCCATTTCTTTGCTTTCACAAGGAATGCAGTAAAGCTACAGACTTAAAAAGAGTGAGAGAGCAACTCTTGGTGGGCCACCATTGAGTTTTGGTGCTGGTCATTGTTCTTTGTGTGTGTTCTCCAGCCTGGCTAGAAACCAGCTCATGCTGAGCAATGTCCAGTGGCTCTGTCCATGTCCCCACATCATTTCTATGAAAATTTACAGATAATTTTAAGATTTCTGTTTTAATACAGCTGTATATAGAATTCCACATTCCTTCTATCCAAATATTTGTTTCTGGAATTGCTCTCTTCTATTAGCAGGGCTTGTGTTCTCATCCTCTCTTTACTTGCTGGAAGATGCTACTGCCATTTGGGGTGATGCCTGTTGGACAGATGGGACTGTCCTGTTGTTAGATGTCTCTTTATGTCCTCTGAAGTTTAGCTTGGTTCCTGTAATCCTTTCAGTTCCCTTCTCTTATTTTGGGAAACTGCATCAATGTGGTTACCTTTTTTAGCTTGTTGAATTTCCCACTCCACTGTTGTGCTCTCATGTGATTTTCCTGGAGACTTGGGTCAGAACTGAAGAGAACCAGCTTGGCCTTTTGGAACGTTCTTCTCTAGGGACTGTCCTGTAATCCTGGGATAGTGGTTACCTCTTTCTGCAGATCTGGGAGACTGGTGGAGTAGAAGCTGTAGCCCTTCTGTCTAAATGTCTGGTGTCGGTAGGGAGCAGCTGCCTTGTTAAAGGGTTTAGCTTGCTGGACAGCTGAACCGCAGGAGTAAAGTGAAACCTTCCCACCGTGTTTTTCTGGTCCAAGAAACATTTAGCCTGTATTCCAGGAGAGGGCTGTAGGTGATACTGCCTTTCTATTGACCGTGTCTTGATTACGCATGGGGTGTAGGGGAGTGAAGGTCACATCCGTCTGGTGTAAGCAGAGTTTGTGCTGGGACAGGGATGTGTTTTAGCCTGGATTGGAGCTCCACATCAGTCCACTACAGACATGTTTTCTTGAGGATGTTTTGGCAATCTTCTGACATGCTCTTGCAAAAACTCAGCTTTGATTTTACTGCTTTCTAGGGAGAAAGGAATAAAATACAAACAATAACTTGGCACATCTCTCTCATTGCTCCTGCTTGCTTGTGTCCTCTATTAAGTGTCACTGGTCTTCTTTTTTTTTTTCCTGCAGATTGTCTTCCGCCCTCCTTTGGACCTCTATGATGTCCTCATCCATTTGAACTCAAATCAGATCCCTCGACATCTGGAGAGTGTGGACCGGCCAGTGAAGTCATTTTCCCGGGGAGTGGTGAAGAACAGTGCTGGAGCAAGGGTCCTCTTTCCTGTGGTGGATTATGACCCTGTACAGTGCTACCTCCAGGACCTGAGAGTAAGCATAGCTCTTTAGGACTGTACATGGGCAGCCTAAGGGAGAGCTGTGTTTTGCAATTTAGGGCATTAGGGCATTGCCTGCCCTTTCTGGTGAGGCTAGACTAAATCAGACACTAGGAAGAAGTTCTTTACACAGAGGTTGGTGAGGTGCTGGCACAGACTGCACAGAGAAACTGTGGGTGCCCCATCCCTGGAGGTCTTCTGGGCAGGGTTGGGTGAGGCTTTGGGAAACCTGGTCAGTGGAAGGTGTCATTAGCCATGTTGACTTTAAGGTTCTTTCCAAACAATACCATTTCATGATTCTTTGTATTTTGCTTGTGATGGTTACTCTTTATACACTGCAATCAGCTCTTCATCAGAAAACCTGGCGAGTGTATCACTCGTTCCTTAGAAATAGGAGTGTTGCTGCTGTGAGAATGACTTCGGATGTAAGGCATCTGGAGCTTTTTTGAAGAATATGACATTTCAGTGCATAAGTATCTTGTAAGCCATTTCTTTCTATTCAGTTTATTGACTTGCTGGCTTCTTGCTCCAGCTGGAGTGCACTGCAGACAGAACTAGCCATGTTTTCTAGAGTGATGTACAAGGCAGTGTCTGCCACAGATAATCGTGGTATGGTAACAGTAAGCCTACTGCTGTAAATCCAGTGGTTGCATGAACCATAGAGGGTGAATACTGATCACAGGTTGCTTTGTCCAGGCTTCATTATGTGTGTGATGGCAGAGGAAGTTGGTGAAAGGAGTAAACTGAGAACATCTGTGTCTGAAAGTCATCAATCCAGTACTTTTCTACCACATGGCCACAACAGATGTGCAAGATGCTGAGTAACAGTGGTGGTCTCCAAGCCAGTGCTCTGCAAATGTACACCCTGTGGCTTTTTGGCACTTCTTTCTTTACTTGCAGAGCTGAGTGTTAACATGTGGATAGGTGAGGCTGTGATTCGAAAGTTGTCTAGACTTTCAACTGCTGTTGTCTCCTATGACAGTATTGTGAGTGTTCTAAGCAGCATTAGAACACAAGAACCATTCTGGCAGGAAGGTACTGCAGAGGTCTCCAGTCCTGTTTCCCACTGAAAGCAGATTGAGTTTTGCCATCAGGGAAGCCTAGTACTGTTGAGTGCTGAATATCTCCAGATCTGGAAATTTCCCACTCCCATGAGTTTTTTGTTCCAATATTTAGTCAGCAGTATTCTGAAAATCTGTTTCTTAGTATCTAATTAGGATTTCCTTTCTTGCAGTGCACATTGCTTCCTGAAATTCATCACAACAACTGGGCTGTACTTCTCTGGGGATGGCTTTTTGCAAGGCAAAACTAGGTCTGTCAGCCCTGCAGACTTGAGCTGTGCTCTTGCAGCTCCTGGCAGGTTTGAGGGTTTGCAGGGGCTCTTGCCCCTCTCCGAGCTAACACACTGGGAGGGCTTTGTCTGCCTTCCCATGTGCTTTACTTGCCTGAAGATTCTGTATCAGTTTCTCTCCACGCTCATGTCAGAGCAGGAAGTGTGCCCACAAAAGAGAACAGATCTTGGGTACTGTTGTAATTTTTCTGGACCTCAGGGTTCGGCATTTGCTTGTTCCAGGCTGCCTCATGCTGCACAGCCACTGCATGTTTCACTGCTGCTGCTACCAGGTTTGATGGTGGCAGCAGCTGCAGAAAGAGGTGGCAGGAAGGGACTGCAGGTCCAAAAGAGGGAACTGCAGAGCTGCTTCACTTTAAACTCCTGTTGAAGTTGGAAAATGCTGGGCCCTTCTCATGCAAACTCCCTCTTCGCTTTAAATCAGATAGCTTAGGAGATGACCAGAGAAAACTGGAAAGGATTCTTTGTAGGTTTCCTCACTCTGGGCACAGCCTCTTTACCTCCCAAGCTGTCAGCCAACCATATTGTGTACCGATTTCTGCTCTGTCCGTGTGAGTATGTTTTGGCTTCACTAGAACTGTCAGACACAACAATGTGCATGCTGTCACCCACAGCAGACTGAGGCTGTCTGGGAGGGAGGAGGGAAAAGACAGGAATGTAATCAAGGTGTCTTTAAGTTGAGGAAAACATCATAATTGTCCGTTAATGTCCCTGCAAGTGGCACTGCTTGTTTCTGTGGAATGATGTGGAGGAGAAAGGAGAAAGGAAAGCAGGTGTCCAGAGCTGGATAGGAAGTCTCTTGCCTACAAGAAGGAAGGTGGTTGGGAAGCTCAGATTGTAGAGACTGCTGGAGGATTTCTTGGGGTCCGGGATATACAAGAAGAGGAAGAAATATTTTGTACAGTACTTCTGAAATGGAGCAGGAAGCCCAGTGACTGGGAGCTGTTTGTTATTTCACCCACTACCGATGTCTGGATCTGAGAGTATCTGAGTATCAGTCCAGGCTCCCCTTTTTGTTCTCCATATAATTAGTTTCCCTTACCACTGTGAAACTTGGACAAGGAGGCATGAATCTGGGTAGAAGGTGAAGTTTCTTAATCCTGACATCTTTCTCCATCCCGTACTCGAAGGGTTAGAGTTGAGTGGAGTCTTTCAGCAGCTGCCAAGGTGCACAGGGCCAGAGCTACTGCATCTTCGGAGAGGTCCAGGGCTAAGTGACTTTTATGGAAACCTGGCAGGAGGCTGACATCTTACTTAGAGAGGAATTGGTAACTACTGGAAAAGCTGATGAGGAAAGCAGGCTCCTTGAGGGGGATTTTAATAGGCTTGCAGCAAATCTGGCTTTACAAAGAGACTTGTCAGAAAACTTGTCAGGGCGTGTTACAGTGCTTCTGTGCTTCTAGTCAACCTGCTGTCTTCAAGGAGGTGTCAGTAATGGTTCCAGAAAGAGAAAAGTGCAGAAAAAACATCCTTGGAAAGCAGTTTTAATTATCCTGTTAAAAACAAAACTACTTAGTTGAACCAGTCAAATATGGCATCCAAACAGTGAATTTTTACTGCCTTTTATTACCTATACAGATGATAACAGTAGGGCTTGGAGTAGGGCTTGATTTTTTTGATTACAAATTATAGCTGGCCCTAATGTACTAACATCCCAGTGAAGAAACATGGATAAAAGCTGCGGTTATGTTGCATTACTGGAAGAAGTGTTACATTCCCAAAGAGGAGCATGCATTCTCTTGTCTTTAGCTTGAGAGTGCTTGGGAGGAACAGAGCAGGAATTGGTCACTGATTTTGCAGAATACCAGGCTGTGTTTCTCTGTGGCCATTTTAGTGGAGGTATCCTGCAATACCAGTTCACTTTGCTCCTGTAGCATCCAGGTCAGCAGCAGGCAGACCTGATCAGGCTGATGAATATCTCTGTCTGGGCAAACTGGTATTTTTTCTGGAAAATTCAAAGGTAACAGCTGCACGTGAAGGAGTTGTTGGACACCTTTGCTCTCAGATTACTCAGCCGTGCTTATCTGTGTCAGAGTGCTCCAAAAGCTGATTTTGCTCTGTGCAGACACCAACAGGCAGCTGATGGGGAGCAGCTGGTAGGCACTGCCCTGTCAGAAATCATCCAGCCCCATGTCTCAGGGTCCTGATGTTGCTTAGAAGCAAGGCCTTTGTCATAGCTTCGTGTTTTTTCTTGTGTTTTTCCTTCCCTGTTTTTTACTGCTCAAAGCAGTTGAGCTTCTCCTTCTCCTGGAGGCTGGGAGCCCTGGGGCTGATATGAACGCAGCAAGATGCAGATACTGAAAAGGGTTGTGAGAACAGCTCAGTGACAACAGTGAATCTTTACAAGGGACTTTGGGTGAGAAGGCATTTGGACACAGAAGTGGCTGGCTTTGCCTCAGAGTAATTTGCTTTGCCTTAATAGCACAAACCACAGAATTGAGCAATGGGGTTTAGTAGTGTCTGACAGTGTAGCTATAGTGGTTTTATAACAACAGAGGGAGATATTTGCTATGCGGCAATTCTATGGGATTGTGTTCTCTTTTATGGGTGGAAAAGAAACATCTGTCCTTTTCAGAGAGCCACATGAAAAGGTTTTCAAATGCCTGGACACGTTAAGCTGAAAGGAGCAAGGAGGAGGTAGCATCCTTTCTCCAGTAACCAGGAGACCCATGTCTGCCCTCTCTGTTTGCACACCACAGGTGCCCCGTTTTTCTTACATCAAAGGGATAGGCTAAAGAGGAGTGCTCTGGAGCTGGAGGATTGCTGCATACTTTTCCCAAGCAGTCTAAGAGGAAGAAATAAAAGGAGGGGAGGCGTTAAACCCTGACTGCTTCAATTCGTTCTTCTTCAAGAAGATGTGCTACAGGAGATGGTCTGATCAAGTTGCACTCATGCCTGAGAGACTCTGAGTAAAGATGAAAGGCCCGTCATGGCATTCAGATAGCGAATGCTTAAATTCCAAGGCAGATGTAATGGAAAAGGTGATCTGTTCTGGGAGTTGGTCCAGATGAGAGGGCTCTGCAGACGTGCTTTTGAAGGAAAGCAGGTGTCAAACATCCCACAAAGAGGGTTTCCCTGGAACTTTGTCCCATAACCAGACTACCCAGTGCCTATAGTCCCGACAGATTTGGTGATCAAACACCTACAGTCATGTCCTGACAGGGATTCTCCAGCAAAATTATTTTTTTTAGGTGACTCAGCCAATGTTCCCCCTGTTGTGACTGTAGGTTTGTGTCGAGGCTGCTGTCAAGCTGCTGAACTGTGAGTTGCCTCTGTGTCTGCTGAGTTTGCTAGAGATGTAGTGTAGGAAGAATCAGTAAGCACAGCTCTTGCTCAAGGATGGCTTGGATGTCCTCTGATCTTCAAGATAAAATCTTTCTGCCTGCATCCAGTGAGTTTGTGGATGCAGTTATCATGTCTGTCCGCATGCTTTTGGGAGCTCACAAAGCCCAAAGTCTCTTACTGTCTCACAAAGATCCCGAGCTGTTCTGTCATCAACAGGAAAGCTGGATGAAGCTGCTTGAGCCCTGTCAGTCTCTGTACCTGCAGTAGCTGTTAAAGTAATTGTTTTTTCTCTTTTTACCAGGTCATTGGTGTTAGGAGATCAGTGGATGTGAAGCACTCTTTCATTGAGATTTAGCTTGCTGTGGCTGCACCTGCCTGTCAAAGAGCTCATGGCAAAGGAGCTGCCCGTCTTGTATAGAGGAGATTTTTTTCTGCATGGATGAGCAGGAGTATATTTCCTGCTTTACAGTAAACATCCTTTCCTCTAAGGCAATGTTTTGTACTTCTAACGTCTTCAGACAAGACCTGTTTGGAAGACTTACAGTCCTTTCCTTTATTCCTCCCACAGTGTAGGAATGTATATCTTGCTAGTGCTTGTTAGGAATGAATTAATGATGTTAGAAGCTCTGCGTTGCGTACAGTGTAGAAGCTGTGGCTATGGGATGTAGCTGGAACCGGTGAAATCATTTCAGGTCAGACTGCTCCCTTACTGTTTTAACTGACAAGCATGACTCCTTCCACAGTGTCTTTCCAAAGAGCAAGGGCAAAATTTAAAAGCTCTGTTGGCTTTTATGGCATGGAGTAAATCTTTGTGTTTGAATGTCTGCCCTCAAAGGGGCAGAGATGGCAGGAAATTCTCTGCTTCTACAGCTGCAAAGCATCTATCAGCCTTACCACAGTGCCTATAGTCAGAAGTGTGTGCACATGAGCGTGCGGATGTGTATTGAAGCATCTACTCCTCTGCTGCTTGGGTGAGATCAGGAGGTAGTTCTGCTTGCATTTCTGTCTTGGTAATGCCTTACTTCATCCCTTAGAAAAAAACTGAAGACTTCTGTCTCATGTATTGTTGGACAAGGCGTATTTACTGACAGAACTAGGAGATCATAGGTGTAGGGTTGCTTTTCTCACTTTCTTTACCTTTTTTTTTCTTGGTGGTTTATTTTCCCCTCCTTTCTTACCATACTAGTTTTTCACTAAAATGAATCCTTAGTAGCAGGATTCTTGTGTTGCTCTGGTGAGCCAGTAAGAGGTAGAACATTTTGGATGGGCTGAATAAACCAAGAACTTGTGTTAACCACGTGTGTGGTTGTTTGCTGGAAGTAAGTAATTTTTAATAGTTTTATACTGTCAGGTGTCTGATTGAGAGCACTTAAAATGTCCTGAGCCCTGAGGAAATGTTGATGAATATGTTTGCTTTTAGAATTGTCTTGCACCAACAAGAACATACAGACCCATTTCTGAGGTCTCTCCAGACAGTTCCTGTTCCTGTAACAGATGTGGTGCAATAAGAGCTCAATTTCCAGGTTTAAGTAGGAACAGTGAAAAAATAAGATAATTTATTTCCAGATAAATGATTAGCTGGAAAAAAAAAAAAAAACCACTCGCCTCTAAACAGCAGTAATGTAGTTGCTTAACTGGTATAAGTTCTTAATTCATTGTAAAATCCATGCTTCAGCCTGAAAGGCTAAATTCAGTAATCCCATTTTAGGTGGGGATATTGTTTTACTCGCCACCTTTCTTTGTCCCTTCAGTCCTGCCCAGGTAGCTTCCTGCAGACTGCAGGGAGTTTAATCTTCTAGGCACTGCTTGCCTTTTCCCAGATGGTGAGGCTCCTTCTTACCTCTGCAAGTAGGAAACTGGCTGTAGGTTTTGATGGTAGGGATCTCTCTAAGCAGGGCCATTAAAACTGAACTGTAACCGAAGATAGAGCAGCTTGGGAAGGAACCATGGGTTTAGATGTGTTCCTACCATTTTCTGGCTGTTTTGTTTGGATTTTTTTTTTTTTTTTTTAACTTTCGCTTGAGAAAGGTGTTTGGAAGCAGAAGCAAGCCTAGTGGCACCAGGCATAGAGCATGGGAAATGGAAAAGAAGCAAATTCTGTTTGCTTTTATTCCTCAAGCCTCTGAACAAACAGAAATGTGTTGACTTGTTGACTAATACACCAGATCTTAATGCTGCAGTTTTCCAGGAGTTCGGTTGCATCTCTGCAGTTTGATGAAGCTGACTTGAAGTACTGTCTTGTGGACAGTGCTGGCAGTGGCAGAAGTGCAGGAGCTTGCTTTTTGCTGGGGTTTTGAATTGTTATCATGTCTGTCCTCTGCTCCCTCCTGTTTATATGAAAGGTGCTGAGCATCAGGCAGAGGAACAGTTTTACTGGGAAATGAGCTGAGCCTGGGAGGGTTCCCTTCCTGCAAGTGCTCCTGGCTTCTGTCCAACAAGATACACTTGTAAAAATATCTTTCTCATAGCAACATGTGGCACTTGAGACCTCACATGGTAGATTAATGGTCCTTTTTAAGGTTCTCACATGCTCTGGTCCCCTCTGATGAAGAAACCTTCATGATGGCAGTCTGTGTGCCCAGTGATTTGCTTTTGCTGCGCTTTCCTTCCCTCTTGCCATTGCTTTTTGCCATAACTAGGAATTTGCCAGCTGGGAAAGGAGTTTTCAGACTAGGTGTTGAGCACTGCCCATTAGTCTCAGGTGAGAAACACCAGGGCAGGTTTGCCTCATTGTCAGTGTATTTATAGACAGTGGTTTTTCATGCTGGTTTGGTCAATAATGCTCTGACCAGCTTTGCCTCCATGAAAATCCTGTGGAGTAGGATGAGCTGGCAGCTCTCTAGATCATCCCAGCCTGCTGACCTAATCATATTGCCCTCATCATATTTTCCATTGTTTACTTGATGCAGTGGGGAATGTGACCACTGAGAATAAGGAAAAGGCTGGGGTCCTCAATGCCTTCTTTACATCTGCCTTTAATAGGCAGGTCAGTTATCCTTGAGGCACTTTATGCCCTGATCTGGAAGTCTGGGTTGCTATGCAGAATACACCCCTGATGATTCAGGTGGAGACAGAGAGCTCCTTCTCCATCTGGACTGTCACAAGTCCATGGGACTGGATGGGCGTCATGCTAGATTGCTGAGGGAGCTGTTGGGAGTGATTGCTGAGCTGCTCTCAGCCATCTACTAGCACTCCTGGTTATCTGGAGAGGTCCCAGGATTCTTCTGGGGAAACTGGTTGCCCATGGCCTGGACAGATATACCCTTCTTTGGGTAAGGAACTGGCTAGAGGGCTGTGCCAAACAGGTAGTGGTTAATGGAGTTAAGTCCAGCTGGTGACCCGTTTCAATTGGTGTCCCCCAGAGCTCGGTACTGGGGCCCATCTTGTTTAATATCTTTATTGATGACCTAGACAAGGGCATTGAGTGCACCCTCAGTAAGTTTGCAGACAACACCAACTTGGGAGGTGGTGTTGATCTGCCTAAGGTTAGGGAGGCCCTTCAGAGGGATCTGGATAAGCTGGATCGCTGGGATGAGGTTCAACAAGGCCAAGTGCTGGGTGCTGCACTTTGGCCACAACAACCCCATGCAGTGCTGTAGGCTTGGGGGTGAGTGGCTGGATGACTGTGAAGAGCAAAGGGATCTGGGGGTCTTGGTTGATGCTCAGCTGAACGTGAACCAACAGTGTGCCTAAGTGGCCAAGAGGGCCAACGGCATCCTGGCTTGCATTGGAAATGGTGTGGCCAGCAGGAGCAGGGAGGTGATCATCCCCCTGTACTCAGCACTGGTGAGGCTGCACCTCAACTACTGTGTTCAGTTTTGGGCCCCTCACTGCAAAAAAGACACTGAGGCCCTGGAACGTGTCCAGAGAAGGGCAGCGAAACTGGTGAGGGGTCTGGAAAGACAGGCTGAGGGAGCTGGGCTTGTTCAGCCTGGAGAAAAGAAAGCTGCGGGGTGACCTCACTGCAGCCTTTCAGTACCTAAAGGAGCCTACAAACAGGAGGGGAATCAACTCTTTGAAAGGGTAGATAAATGCAGGACAGGGGAAAATGGTTTTAAGTTGAAGGAGGGAAGTTGGATGCCATGGAGAAGTTCTTTACAGAAAGAGTGGTGAGGTGCTGGAACAGGCTGCCCAGAGAGATTGTGGATGCTTCATCCCTGGAGGTGTTCAGGGCCAGGTTGCATGGGGCCCTGGGCAGCCTGGTCTAGCATTAAATGGGGTGGTTGGTGGCACTGCCTGCGGCAGGGGGGTTGAAGCTTGGTGATCCTTGAGATCCCTACCAACTCAGGCCATTCTGTGTGATTCGTGTGAAGATTTGTGGCTGTTTTGGTCAGCTGTGATTGTGATGTGTGTCTCCAGGTACCAGCACGTTGAGTGCTGAGCTATTGGGCAAGCCTTTTGGATTTGAAGTTGCTTTCAAATGGTTTTGTTTAATTCTGCAGTAATGCTCATACTCTAGCTCTTTGCAGCGCTGGAAATGCAGCCTGTGTGGGCTAGAGGGAAACAAGACTGTGGGCTTTCTGAGCTCTCCCACTGAGCACCATCATAACAGGTTACTCACTGACACAGCTACTGAAACACAGGGGCAAGAAGAACAGGTTCCTGCAGTGCCTCCATTGAGTGTTTATTGTTTTTCATAGAAATCATAGAATCATTAAGGTTAAAAAGACCTATAAGATCATTTAGTCCAACCATCTACCTATTACCAATATTGCCTACTAAATCATGTCTGTAAGTATTACATCTGTCTTTTCTTTAAATGCCTCTCGGGCCGGTGACTCCACTACTTCCCTAGACAACCTGTTTCAATGCCTAGCCACTCTTTCTGAGAAGAAATTCTATCTAATATACAATCTGCACTTCTGCTGATGCAACTTGAGGCTGTTCTGGCTTGTCTTATTGCTTGTTACTTGGAAGACCCCCATCTTGCCACATTTGCAGCTCTTGGGGCTTTGAATTACTTCAGGTTTCTGCTGTTAAATATTCTTTGGGATGCTAGGTGTTGACAGCACATGTGGGATTTGTCCTGTAGATGGATTTTTGATGTCCATCTTTAGTTGCACAGATTGCAGAACTCTAGATTTTGCCCTTTGGTGATAAGTCCTTGGTTTGTCTGGGGTATATCTTTGCTGCCTTCTAGTAGCAAAGACCTTCTAGTGGAACTTACTGTGTGTGTCTGGGTTGCCTGCTGGACAGGACCTGCCCCATACCATCTGATGTACTGTGATGTCTTGGACACAGCAATTGGACCTCAGGACTGGAAGGCTTAATAGTGCCAAATCTAGCTGACAAGGGGACACTGATGAAGAATGTGTTCTGCCAAAGTGATCCAACTTTCTAGGTTTGGTTCCATTTTCTGAGTGTTCTTGCAGACCTATGGGAGGTGGTGGCCGTCTGGGACAGCAAGAGGTAGTCAGCAGTCAGATCCTCATGCAAAACTTGGAGGCTCTGAACATCAAGACAGAGGGAATAGAGGCACAGGAGGCATTTACGTTTTGTCATTATGCTGTTTTGCTTCTTGCTGTTTTGTCTCCTTGGTCCTGGCTCAAGCAGAGGTTCTGTGGGCTATCTGACACAACCTTTTTGTTTTCACCCCAGGAAGCCTTCAGTGATCTCGCCTTATTCTTCTATGACAAGCATGGTGGGGAAGTGATTGCAGTTTTGTGGAAACCTTTGAGCTTTCAGCCTCAGCCTTTTAAGGTAAGTTTTTGATTCTGCTAAAGGCACGTTGCCTTTATACCCTGAAAGCTTGAGTCGCTTTTTCCTGCAGTTACTGTGTAATTCTCATCAGTCCCAAAGCCATTTTAGAAATACAACAAATACTTCTGTCCATGCCTTAGGAAAAGTGAAAACAGGACAGGGATGTGGCCACAGCTTCCCCACAATCATCAACAGAGTCAAAGGGGAACAAATTTACGTTCTTGGACAAGCCCTAGCACTGTGATCACTGTGTCAAAACAGAGTGCACTGTCCCAGGTGCTCTTCTCTGGTCTCCTTCTGGGAGATGGGCAATGCATTGTTTGCTAAAAATGTTTGCTCTGTGTAGCAGGCTGACCCGTTCTCATGGTTGTGGATGTCTCTTAATAGAAATATCTGGCCTGCAAGATGTTAAGGCATCAAGTCCAGCTTTAAAGTGCTCAAGTCCTGTAAATCTACAGAGATGCATTCCATCCATGCTGTGTGGGTTGGTGATCTCTAGAGGGTAATTAAACTAGGTGTGAGACATGTTGAAGTGATTCATGGTGCTTTCTATGAAAGAAAGACACAAAGAAACTGAGTAGTGATTCACAGTATGGAGTTGGCAGCCCAGTTCTGCTGTTAGTCTCTGGATGATTTATCTCCCCTCTTCATGGCTAGGGGGCATTGGCCATTCAGCCTAGCTGGGGTTGTGAAACCTGGTTGTTCATGGTGGTGAAATAATAGGAGGAGATGCTGGCATCTGTGTTGAGTATAGCTTGGTTAGACCTGAGGTGTGTTTTTTCATTTTTTTTCTTCTTTTTCCTTATCCTAGTGGAGCTGGCAATCTCTTTGAAGTCAAGGTTTTGACCTCCAGCTACAGAGCAGAGCCCAGCCAGCTCCTAATCCTTGGTCACAGTCTGGTGCCTGACCTTTGCTGTTCTCTGTCCTGTTTACACAGGCTTCTCCATGTGCCTGTGTACTTTTTTCCCATCTTCATCATGCTCTGGCAGTTGTTTCTCTTCTTCCCTTGCAGTCTTTGTGCTGCAGCTCCAATGGCACTGAGCAGTGACGGTAGCAAGAAGTGGTATAGAGGTGTGGTGGGGGTTGTATGTAACAAGGCAGAAGAGCAATTTACATCAGTTGTTTTGGGCTTGTAAAGGTTGCAAAGCAGCTCTGAGCTGGTGTTGCCATTTGTATAATGTTTGTTTATGCCCTGCAGGTCTCCAATATGAAAGGACGAACAGTGATAACTCTGAACAATGAGCTGGTTTGTGTTCCCAACATAGAAGCAATTCTGGAGGACTTTGAGGTTTTGGGAGAAGGCCTGGTTAAAAGAGTGGAAGCTCATACAGAGAAATGGACTGTCTGAGGCCATTAAGAACCATGAGAAGGACTTGTCCTGAAGCAGATTTTGTTCACTCTGGAGCCATTTGATTTTATATGTCAGTCCCAGGAAATGCTTTTGGCTTTTCACATCCCAGAATTGTGTATCTGACTGTATTTAACTTAGTATGCCTTGTCCAGAAAAGTGATGGGACCTTTATTGTTTTTAAGAATGCAATTATCTTTTTATTTTGAAGAAAATATAAAGATGGAATAAGTTTTTTGAAAGTGTTTCTTTTCATAAGAGGAAACTGTGTTCATAACTGTGTTCGTAAGAATACATCAAGGCCTGAAAATTCTGGCTGTAGTGTGCAATAGGACGGCAGCTTCCTAGATCATAGCATCTTCTGTTGCGCAAATAGCTAGCAAATCTAAAGAAGCCAACACTAAAAACTAAGCAGGTTATTCCCTTCTACTCAGCTCTGATGACAGTCAACTGGTGTGCTGTGTCCAGTGCTTGGCACCCCAGTAAAAAGAGATGGAAATGCTGGGGTGGGTCCTGGGAAGGCTTCCAGCCACCCAGGTGGCTTCCAGTGAAGATAATAAAGGAGTTGAAATGTCAGTTATACAAGGAAGCTGTATGAACTGGGACTGTCCAGCCTGGACAAGAGAGCTCAGGGGTATCTTACCAATACGTATAAGTATCTGATGAAGGAGAAAAGCAGGTGGAGCCCTGAGGAGCAGGGGGTGTTGGACTGGATGATTATCAGAGGTGCCTTCCAAGCCCCTGGCTGAAATTATCACGTGGACTTCTTATGGGGAAAAATAAATAAGAGAGTGAACTAGTCCCATCTGCCTCTTTTGATTTAGGTAGCACGTGCGGTGAACAGAGAAGAGCGATCACATGTGTCAGTTCACGTGTATGAGTTAAATGTAGGGTAAAGGAAACTGACTTGGTGATAGCAGATATTGCTGAAACCAAAAATAGATCAAACTTGGGAAGCCAAGTGGGTGTTTATGTAGTCTGATAATTGTAGAGTTGTTGCTTGATAAAGAAGCATTTGGGTGGGATGCTAAATCTGTTTTTTCAAGACCTACCGCCCTTTCCAGCTACGAGAAGTGAGTCTGAAGCTTTGTGGGGAAGACTTGCAGGTGTTTTTTTTTTTTTCTTTTTTTTTGTTTTCCCAGGCTTTCTCTGAAGCGTTTCAAAGCAGGCTGTGTCGGGGATGGGATACAGGGCTGATATTGCATAGCTAGTGCCCATTGGCCCAGTGTTTGGTGGCATAGTGTGTCATATGGGACCTAGATACTTATGTGTAGCATCCAAAAAGCATTTTTCTCTCTTCCTTGTGCCAGCAGCTGAGAGAGGCTGTGGGTGAAAACCTTTCGTAGAATCACAGAATTGTAAGGTTGGAAATCTAGTCCAACTGTCTTCCCACTACCGTTGCTACCATAGTGCTACCACAAGCACTAAGCCATATCTCATAGCTCCTCATCCAGACACCTTTTGAACACTGCTACAGATGGCAACTCTACCAGCTCCACTGGCAGCCATTCCAGTGCCTCTGTACATCTAATACCTGCAAGATCTTTGTGAGAACATCTAAACTGAAAACACCCAAAGTACTTAGTGTACCAAGCACACATCAAATCTGAGAACAAAGTGGCACTTTCTGTTGCTACTGTGACCCCTGTAGTTAAGATACTGATGACAAATCCATTAGCAAACATAATCCAGGCAGTGACTTCAACAGGTTTCAGAAGCAGTGAATAACTAAACCTTCTTTATCTTGTTTTATCATCCTCTAGGTGTTTTATTGCCCAGTCTGCCTATAGCAATGGCTAATCTTCCTGAGTACTCAGATTATTTCTACTTTTTGTGCCTGTATGCCTTTGTTCCAAATGTATAGTTTGACACTGTGATCCTGTAAGTTTGCCAACAAAAGTTGGACAGCACTCAAGTTGTTGCACTGGTTGCGTGTGCTGAAGTTAGCTTCCCTGTGTGCTCTGTTATACTCTTGCTTTTCCACTTACTGTATGTTTTAGATGTGAATAGTCTGGAACTGGGGCACTCTCTTTGCTGAATCTGTTGATGCTTTTCCTTAAGGCCCAAAGGCATGTGGTGTAGACCATGTTAACATGCAGGGGAGCAGAGTTCCTTCAAACCTTCTGCCCCAACTGGAAATTTCTGCTTCCCTCCTTTCCTGGGGTGTCACAGAATGGGTGTGAGGAAGTGCTGCTGCTTGCTAGCTTATTTCCCTGCCATGAAGAGATGCTTTTAGCTTTTGCAGCTGGACCGTTCTGTAGTCCTCCCTATCCTGGCCTCCCCATCATAGCAGTTTGTGAGATATGTAAAATATATAACCTATAAAGGAAGCTCTGCAGCACCTCTTCCTTTCATATCCTAGTGTTGCCATGTCTGATGTTGTTTTAATACTCCATTCCCTTTTTGCTTTTAGAAAGATGTAAAATCTTTGACTGCATGGCCATATTCTGCCCTCTTTGTTGTTGGATAGAGCATGCTGTTTGCAGCGTGCAGCAAAGGGCTGGGAAAAGTCCAGACTAGCCTTCTATAAAAATAATGATGCCAAGTTAACTGGTGATGAGTGAACTCACTCGTAACCAATCCCTCATGCAAGTACCAGCGTGCTAGTATTTCACAAGCTTATGCCACAGCAGCCAGCTGTGAGCTGAGGTCAGGCCTGTGCAGATGGCTGCTGCTTTGAATGTCCATTTTGGTGGCTGACATGGGTATTTCAATAGAGGCATCAAAACGTTTAAGATAAGCAACACTGGTCACTGCTGGCCCAGCTGTCATTACTTGGATCCATCTTTGAGCAGAAACTACTGAAGTACATGCATTAACCCAAGTAGCTGTGTTTCTCATGTTGCCGGACCAGTGACTGATCTATGGGCTCCTGCCTCCTCTTTTAGAGGAAGAAGGAAGTCTTCAATGTCCCAAATCCTGCAGTATGCAAGTATTTAAAAGCCATTATCATGTTTGCATAATCAAACATTGCAAATGCTTTGGATCATGTCACCAGCCAGAGTTAGTCTTGTTGGCCAGTGATGGTGGACAGTGACAACCTGGAACACTGTCACGCTGGAGTGCTTAGACGATCATTGTGTGACAGTAAGGGGGTGATAGTGGCTTTGCTGAACAAACCATTGTTCTGTAAAAAACTCGTATAAGAGAAGTGGGAAGGGAAGAGAGGAATGTGCAAGCAAGGTTAAGATGAATCCCCTGCATTGTTGTTATGGCCTCCATGCCCTGATCTGGTTGGCACTCTTGCTTCAAGAGCTAGATTTTCATGAGAGGATTTCGATACCAAAACTTGCTGGGTGCAGAAGTGGTCTAGGAGCTATGGTGCACTGGATCAGCCTCAGCTTGGGAGATGATGCTGAGAAGCATGTCTTGGGGTAATGGGGTGAGTGAGAGGTTGTTTGCTTGCCAGGGTGGCAGTCTTTCTTGAGGTAGGCTCATTTACTTGACCAAACCAGCTCTGAAGTTTCTGGAAACTCAGATGTTTCCTAAAGGAGATAACCTGGAAGGAACCAGTGAAGCCAAAGGATCTTGAGGCCATGGCATCGTTTTCTGTGGTATTTTTAGGGACTGCAGTTGATGCTCTCTGATCTCTTAGGCAACACAAACATAAGAGAGGACAAGTGAGGCCTCCCAGACTCCTGTTGCCTGATTTACGGCTCTTGGTTTGTCCTGATAAATTGTTGTTGTGAAAGCTGGGGTAGGGCCTGGGTTACTCAGAGTGTGCCTGATGACAAACTGTTCTGGGTTTCCACTTCCAGTGAGTGGGCACTCAATTGCTTGCAAGTTTGTCTGTGTTTGCTTACTTGTGGTCCACTGACAAACAAGAGCTGCATACAGAGCTGCCCTTTGAGAGCCATGGGATGGTGCAAAAGGCGGGACTAGAAGGAGGGAAGTGCTGGAGCTTAAGTTGATGGCAGTGGGTTTTAAGATGTTGTCACTACTCTGGCACTGAGTGTGCAGGCATTGCTGCCATGTTAATTCTGAAAAATGATAGGAAACCTTAGAAGTTCTTCTCTGAGAGTCTTGTGCGTGGTGGCTGAGAACAAAAGGGGACATGCTTCTGAATGCCAGGCTAGGCTGTGATGAGGGGATGTTGGTACGTTTAGCGAGTGGATGAGGTCAGCTGAGAGAGATCTCAGTAGTGTCTGCTTTCTAGCAGACATTGCCAAAAGCTGATGTGTCTTACCTGGCCTCTATCTGAGCTTCAAGCTAAAAGGGTCAACTCATGTTTTGCCAAGTATATGCTACAAAAAAGCAGTTGCTGGGAGGCAACCGGTGTTGGTTTTGACGAGAGGATGAGGGGCAGAACCTTTCTGCTTGCAGCAAGCCCCTGTTTGACCAGTGTCCCTCATAGCTTTGAGCTGCTATCACAGGATTTTTCAAACAAAACTGGGGAAACAAGCTGACAAGATACAGCTGGAAGTGGGGTGTCTGATTGGAAAGATGATGAGATCATCCAAGCAGTTTGACTGCTTGGGTTTGTGGGTCTGCTGTACTGGTCAGCTCTTGCTGGTCTGGGCAGCTGAGATTTTTCTGAAAGTGGTGCGGGTCTCTATGGCTGACTGCAGGACGATGAGAAGCCTTGAAATAAAGGCACTTGCAAGGAACATTTTGCCAAAATCACTGGTTGTTCTTGAAACTACTTAGTCTAAGTTGCCATAGCTGGCTTGGGAAAGAGCGGTTGTCTGGTTTTGGGCATAAGAAATGAAACAGGAACAGGCCCAGGAGTGCAGCAACGTATAGCAGCTTGGGGCTGGCTTGTTTGATAACATTGCATTCTCAGGAATATATTCTGAACCTGAACCTTCTTTCCTGGCCCAGGTGGCTGCTTCCTGGGAGTGTTAATAGCCAAGTGGCTCTGGCATGTGGCAGTGGTTAGCAAGCCTATGTGGTTTTGCACGGTGCTGACTGCTACTGCTCTGTCAGTTCCCAGGCGCTGTATCAGCTGCTGAAGGGCTGTGGTAGATGGGGCCACCCCAGTTTTGAAGGTCCAGTGGATTTTACTCTAGGAATGGGGCCAGTCTGTGCACAGATGGCCACGAGGCTGGTTAGAATTTCATGAGCTTTATTGTGGATTGTGGATGAGGGATAGACAAGTGTTTCATCCAGAAGCTGGAGACATCTGGGCAGGGGCTGGCAAAGTAAAGGCAGTTTGGTAGTGGGGGAAGTGATGCTGCTCTCTGGCATCCTGTCTGTATGCTAGAGCAGGATGAAATTGAGTTTCTCAAAACCACTAGAAGCAAAATGAGCATGGTGGGGAGGTGTTGTGCATGGCTGGAGGTACTGCAGTGGGCTCTCACAGAAGAATAACTTGGGATGCTACTTGGCCTGCATCTCCCCTTTGCTCCACTCTTCCACTGAGCATTGTTCTGGGTCTCTTCCCTCCAGAGCACTGGTGACTCTGCTGTGGCAATGTTACAGAGCACAGCTGGAGGGACATCCTACAGCTTCTCTGTAGTGCCACCAGGCAACTGCATACCTGGTCCTGAGATAAGGGCACTGCACCAAACACAGGGGATGGAGCAGATCATGCTGGCTTCCTGCACCCAGTGGGATCAGGACTTGTAGAACTGGTGTGAAGGCCATCCTGCAGCACATGGCGAGCCAGCTCTTGTTACATCTTGTCGATGGGGATTAGCTTTCCTAAATGCTCAGCCAGGTGGAATAATGGGCAAATGAATCTCATGCTCTCTCCTGTGTCAACCTGGGGCTCCTGAAGGGATAACCTCCTCCATGTCTTGCAGCTGGTAGCACCGGACCTGGGCCTGGTCCCTTCTTTTCATGGACCTCTCTTTTCTCTGTGCCCTTCAGAATAGAACTGACGTGTCTCTTTCTTCCTCAGGATAAGCCTATGTCTCTTGTACTGAGGTAGGTATGCCTGCACCTTTCCCATCACCATCAGACATGGTAACTGGAGGGGCGTGAGAAAGGGGTGCCCCCTGGGAGGATTGTGGGGAGTCTTGGGGGAGAGATTAGGTGGCACTTCTCAGTTCTGCTGTGGTGAAAAGTCCTAGAATGACCCACTGTGGAGTAAACTTGTCACCCAGAGCAGGAGGAGCAGAATCACAGGATGGCTGCTGGTCTTGCCTATGCTGAGTCACACCAAGAAGACTTGCTGAGTCCTTTTTTCAACCGGTTTGTGACAAGCACCATAAAAATGTAGCATAGCAAGGGTCTAGCAGTGCTGGGACACACTTGTCTTTATCTTTCTATCTCAGCTGGTGCTGCGAGGCTTGGGGTGTGCCACATGGCAAGCACCAGGCAGTGGGGAAATGGTTCAAGCCACTTGTCCTCTCTAGAAAAGGATCTGAAGCTGGATGAGAGATTTGCAGTATGGGAAGAACAATGCAGAGTTTCACAAACAGCTCATTCCATGGCATGACAATATTTAACTCACTATCATTGCTGTTGCACACACACAGTGCCATTTGCAGCAGCCAAGAGGGCTTTGTTCCTGGGGTGCGGAACTGCTGGTGCTCAGGAACTCTCTAAGATAAACTATCAGCCAGCAACACACAGACCCTTCTGAGCAGCTGCTGACGTGGCTTTGTGCAAGTGGGGCACCCTAACACCTGCTTTGCTTGCCCCCAAATTGAGTTTACAATATACCGGTGCCAAATTACCAAGAAAACTTGAATTCGGGCCAGGCAAGCAGCCACACAGTGGCAGCTGCTTGGTGGACATAGATTAGCTGGGAGAGGAGCAGAGAGCTTGCAATTTCTGCTTTCCTCATACTACTTTCATTGTATCTTCTGTAGCATTTGCCCATCCCCAGTTAAACTCAGGCTCCACAAGGACAGGCTGAGTGTGCGTTACCCACAAAAGTCCTGAAGAGGAGAAACTTATGCCCAAGTTGTGCCCATTTTGCTCACACCTTGAACCCTCTGCAGATCAATGTCATCTCAGGTGGTGAAGCAGCTGGGCGGGCTGGAGGTCAGCACCTGCCTGTCCCCATCCTGTCGCGGTGAGTGTATCCTGGTCCTGGGGTGTGAGCAGGACCCCTGCGTCTTGTGGGTCCCACTGACACCAGTAGTCATGGTGACTTACTTCTGCATCCTGCTGCATCTTATGGGACAGCAGGGAGAGGCTGGGAAAGGCAGAATGGGAACCTTCTCTCTGGAGAGCACAACGGATGTGGGCTGCTCCAAGGGTAGTCTGGGGTTTTGTATTCTTGTGGTGCATGTGTGGCTGTAGTGTGACAAGTTCCTCTGGTCATCTTTACTTCATACAGGATTTCATCACAGAACGATTTCTCAGTGGACACATGAATACTACCTGTGTTCTATGTGCAGATTTGTTCTGACCCTAATGAAGTTAAGGTGTCAAAGGGATGTTGTTGAACGTCACACAAAGCATGCAGCTGGGGACCATGTATGCCACCAGCTGTTCTCTGCTGTTTGATCCTCTGGGGCTGAACTTTGGATTGCGTAGTCCTTGTAGGCTGCTTCTTACCCTGCGCTATCCCAATTGCATTTTCCCTAAAGGGAAAAGCTCAGGGACTTAGTGAGTTTGTTGCAGGTCAGGACCATGGAGGGGACTTCCTAGGGAACCACAGGGACTTTGAGCAGAGGCTCTTTAGGCTCTTTTTCAAGATGGTGAGCATGCTAGCACTTACCTGGATAGCTCCTAGCTATCTTCTCTCTGCTTGTGCTGGCCGATAAATAATTGCATTGCACTTCTAAGGCCAAACCCTTAGCAGGTCTGATTCATGCAGATCCCTTTTAAGATAGCTCTCCTGCTTTTCTCTACTCTCTTTCTGAGCATCTTGCACACTAGGGGTGTGGAAGCCTGTGTATGGTGGGGGGGAGATGCCCCAGCACGTGTTGGTCAGGCAGAACTGGTCTCAGTGCACTTTATGCCATGTTAGCTGGCGGCAACTTCCATGTCCAGCACAGCCATGGGAGATGTGGCCTTTCAAACAAGGTCTCTTGTTGGTCTGAAAGCAAGTAAGACCCTCTTGGCCAAGCAGAAAGTAGAGGCTTGGGCAGGAAATGTTGGGTGTACAGCTTTTTGATCTAGATGATGCTGGAGGTCAGCGCTGATGGTTCTAGACAGATCTCTGTGTGACAGTGTTTGCTCTGCAGGGGTCAGTGACAGTAATGCCAGGAATTGGATGTCTCTGGGTCCCCTAGGCTGGACTGAGGAATCTGGCCCTTGAGCAGGCTTTCCTGCTCATGCCTTGTGCTGCCCACATCATTGCTTCATCTTGCTGCCTCATTGCCACACTGCTTCTCCCCAGGTGATCCAAAAGATGTTCCTTTCTTCAGCAGTGTGGTTGGTGGAAGAAAGACATGAGACCACCAACTTCACCGGGCACCCTCCCCACCTCGGCACTTCTCATGGGGTTCAGGTGACTCTCCTTGACTCACAGAATCACGGACTGCTGCAAGTTGGAGGGGGCCTACAAGGCTCATTGAGTCCGATTCCTGGCTACACACAGGACCAAAAAAATTTCAAACTCTGTGTCTTGGAGTGTTGTCCAAATGCTCCTTGAACTCATTCTTCCCCCAGTTTTCTTGCTGTAATCTTCCCTGCCATGCTGGACTAAAGAGGAGAGAGACCTGATACTGCCACTCTCCCTAATTTGAGAACTCCTCATGGCCCATGAGAGATCTGGGCTATGTGTGATGGATTGGCAGATAGCAGCATTCATACCCAGCTATGCAGAAGGTGGTTTTGGCCAGGGCAATGTGCTTGTTATATGTAGGCTTAAACATTGCAGGAGGATCTTTTCAGTTCCTCCTTGCAGGTTACAAGATGCATCTGGATGAGTAGAGAGTGTTTGTACTTAGTGAGATGAGCTGATCTTTCGTAAGTTATTGTAGCTATTTATTCCCCTCTTTGATCATTTTGATGTGAGAAGCACCCAAGCCCACAAGCAGAGCCAGGAGGGTGCACATCATAGAATCATAGAATGTTATTGCTACATTCACCCAGATATACACACATATCGCTTTTTGTTGCCATGCCTTAGTTAGACTGCTATGCCTTAGTCAGTTCCTGGGATGCGGGAAGGAAAAGCAGTTTATTCTGGCAGGGTCTTTGGATGGAGGGAAGCTGTTTCCATGCAGAAAGCAATTTTGGCCTCACAGCATGGACTGGCCTCCAAGATCTTCCCATGCTTTACCCTGACTCCAGTGGGCAACTTGAGGCATATCTGGGCCCAGAGGAAGGTGGGTGACTCCAGTGTAGCTGCACCTCCATCCTGCTGCTGAGATTCTCTTCGGTCAGCCCATGGCACAGTTCCCTCCTGGCAATACTTCCAAGGCACAAAGATACTGTGGGGAAGGGTACTGCTTGTGACAGGCCAACCTCCAGTCCCAGTGACCTTTTCCATCTAGGAAAAGCAGGATTAGCTGCCCTGGTCTTTGTGCAGTGCACAGCAGAGGATCCACGTTACCCAAATTCACAAGGTTCTCCAGTCAGAGCATGGAGGCGTTTGAGCCAAATGCCTGCCATCTCCATCCTCCTTAACTCCATTGAGGGAGTGACCCCTGCTGTGTACATCATGGCCATTGCGAGCTGCCCATAGTGCCAAAAAGCCCTGCAAGGCATCACCCTGTGTGTCAGATGGGGAATCTGGGTTACTCAACTTTCCCTAAGGCTTGCCAGGACCAACTGTGAGACCATTTTGCCCAAATCTCTTGTCTTTTGTTTTTTTCTTAGGCATGAGATTTGTGTTAGTAAGAGCTTGGTGCCTGATATTCATGAGAATAGCGTGACCTGTGATTACCTACCTGCTCTTGTGCAGATCCCAGAGCAAAGCCTGTTTGCGTTGGTAATTAGTGGGGATCTCCTGAACACAGGATTTGTCTGAGAGGTGTGGGTGGTAAATCTGTCTTTTTTGGGAAAGCATGAGCAAAGGTGGCTGTTCAACAGTGCTCCATGCAAAAGGAGCATTTGTTGTGAGCACTGCCACTGCCCGATTTCCATGGTCCTGCTTCAGAATCAGTTTGCCAGCTGGAGGAGCTGGAGGAGAAGTCAACAAGAGCATCTCACAGGCATGTCTCATCTCCTCCAAGGGAATTTCATTTCGAGTACAAAAGCTGGCAGCTTTCTGCCAGTCATCATCGGGAAACGCACACCTTATGCAAGAGCTTGCAGCTCACTCCCTTATCTCTTGCTGCCACAGATTTGCTTTCCATCCAATGACTCAGTGAACTAATGTTGGCCCAGAAGGGCCTTTGTGTACTGAATAACCCCTTGCTAAAACCATTCTTTGAAGAAAAGGAGGGTGGGTGTAATGAAATGCAATGGCCACCAAGCTCAGCAGGCATCACCTTTATGAGTTTTGCCTTGCTCTGTAGCCAGATGCTGGCATGTGGACGTGCTCATGGTGTCTGCGCTCCTGAGGACTTGTTTGACCCAGACTAGGGAGATCTTGGCTATAATAAGGCCTCCTGAATAACCTTCACCATTCCCATTGCCCAAGGATGGCAGCTGGGATCCCTGCTTAGCCTGTGCATGTTTGCACGCACAAACTCTTGACTCATTCACTTCTGCAGGAGACCCTTGGGAACTCCCCAGGGAGGGAGGGCTCATTATGAGGAATAGGGAAATCGCTCTGGGTCCCCTTCCAGCTTTCCAGCTCTCAAAATTTCAAGCTGGGAATGGATTTTAATTTTTCTTTTCTTTTTCTTTTAAACCCCAGATCTGTTGCTAGTGATGCTGGGAGGTCCCGCAGAGGTAAAACACCACTCCACTTTTTGGCCATCTTAATGTTCCCATGTATAAATTTGGTGCGAGAACCCCAGGCTTTCCTCATGGTCTTCCTCATGGGAAGAGCTGCTAGATGTCACCTGCCTCCAAGGCTCAGGAATCCCCTGCACCACCCATACTATTCTGTACAATTCCCTCTTGCTTTTCAGAAAATCACCTTCCATTTAGAAGCCCATCCCAGCAGCAAAACCAGTCCTCAGGGAGGATATTTTTCATCTCCTGACACCTTTCAGTCTCCCTGTTGGCATAGGAAGCTTCTCTGTAAATCTGACACAATGGATCAAGCAGTTCCCAGCTTTTCTTTGCCTCTGGGCCTTTCCATGGTACTTCAAAGCACTACTGTTTAATTTAAGTGTATCTCCTCTCCTATAGATTTATTGCTTTTCCTTTGTACTGTACGCTGTTATCACTAAAAGCAACAGCAACAAGTTAACTGCCCTGAGATCCCTGCTCATTTGGTCTGGTGCTGCTGAGGCACATTGGAATCTTTTGCAGATATTTCCTGCCATGAAGTGCTTTCAAGCGCAAAATCCCATCCAAAACCAGTCAAAGCTACCAAAAAAATGATACTTAAACCACATGTAGCTTTATGATCTCCAGAAGAAGGAGAGGGTCTCTCCTATTATCCCAGTGGTGGATTTATTGGAAGTTCCAGGTCTAATTTTATAAGGTTCTTTGGCTTTAAAATCTACGAATCCCAACTAATTTTTCTGGAGAAATCTAAATACTAGAGCATACAAACAAGTCTTTGGCTTTCATTGCACAGCTTGTGGGTACCTCTGCAACTAGACTGAATAGAGCATTCCCACTTGGTTTTGATTTCCATCTGTTGGTACAAAATTTGCTCTGTTGCTGTCAGAATCCAAGCATTCCCCATGGTTACTACCTGCTGGTTTGAAATCAGGAAGTTGCAGAAAAGCAAACCAGAACATTTTGAACAAAACCATCCCTGCAGCTCAGATATCCTGCAGGCAGGCTTGGAGACAAAAGCTGGGGTTTGGCTGGGTGCTGCCCTTCTTGGGCACTTGGTGGGCCCATTTGCCATGTGTGTGCCACATAGCTGCTTCAGAGAACAGCATCCTCCTTCTACTGTTCCCCTCACTGCTGCTCCTCGGATTATTTGTTCTCAGTGTAACGGAGCTGAGTGTGGTTGATTGGGACGTGATCTGAGCTTTATATAATGCATTGTGCAATGCACTTTATGTAATCACAGTTTTCTTATGTAATTTATTTGCAGGGCATTCACTGAATCAAAGACCAATTCCTTGTATGTGGGAGAAGGCTAAGTGGATGGCCAGGGATGTGTTTGTCATTTCTGGTCTGCACACTGCCCAAGAGAGTATACAAGAGTGGTGAGGCATTGGAACAGGCTGCCCAGGGTGGTAAGTGGTGGAGTCACCATCCCTGGAGTTATTAAAGAAGTATGGAGAAGTGTTACTGAGGGACAGGGTTCAGTGGGCAGCATTGGTGGTAGGTGGACAGTTGGACTAGATGATCTTAGAGGTCTTTTCCAATCTTAATGACTCTATGATTCTGTGGAATCAAATCCATCTAGCCATGGGTTCATGGGCTCTTGGTCCACATCCATCTCCAGAAAGTTCTCCTCAGGAGGCAGTAAATCTCTTTTCCAGGATGCAGAGCAGATGCTGGGCTGGGAGGACTTGTGTTGGTCCTTCTGAGGGCCAAGCCTGGAGGAGACCCAGCTGTTACCACTGCTTATAGAAGGAAGCTCAGGCACAGTCTTCCTCCTGGCAGCATCAGAGAGGCATTCGGAGTCAGCCCCCACCTCTTCCTCCCTAAGAGGGCTGCAAGTGTAACAGAATTGGATCAGGACTGTGAGGTGGGAGAATGAGGATATGATTCAGGCTGTGAGCTGAGGATATGACCCCTGTGGAATGGGATTAAAATGCAGTCCCTCCTGGCGGCTATAGCCTGACTGCACAAATTGTGTCTGCTGTTCACGTTGCCCACTGAGGTGGTTAATCCATGAATGGGGCCTCATCCTTGCCTGAGGAGTGGAAGCATCCACACCCATGCTGTGGCAGAACAGCTAATGGGCTGGAAACAGCAAATGTAGATGCCAAATGAAAAAAAAGAAATAGTTATGGGGCCCCTGGGCTCCTCTGATTAAACATGCTCTGGCTCAGCAGCGCTGCTGGGCCTTCATGCAGATGTGCACGAGCTGTCCCAGGGCTGAGGAGAGCAGTGATAAAACGGGGCAGTGCAGAATCCCACAGCTTCCCAGAGCTGCTAGCAGTGCTCTGCAGCCTTCTTCTCTTCCTCTCCCCGGTGGAAGAGGTCAGGTCCTGCTGAGATAGCTGGGGATGTGTTGACAGTGTGGCCTTGAAGTGGGGTGGGTTGCACAGCTCCATGGTGCCCCGGGGCCCTCATCATTCTCCTTCATGTTGCAGAAGCTGTATGTGGAGGAAAATGGGGCATGTCATATTCTTTTGTACGCCCTGAAATAAGAAGTATTTCACAACGGTGTGGAAGGAAAACCTGACACCTGGCTCTGTGTTAGCTGGGAGGTTGGCGGAGTTTCAGGCGGGCGAGAAGTGTTCTGTACAAAAAACAACAGTGAGGAGGGCTGCAGGGCTTTTGGGTGCTAAAGTACTCACCCCACAGTAGCTGAAGCCTAATTAGTAAAGAAGATCCTAGTGATTACGAGAAGCAAAGAAGATACACTGATAATTAGACAGGCTTTTGCTTTACCTTAATCTGTGACCTGAAATGTCTGAGAAGCTTGATGCAAGTTAAAATATTCTTCAACGTAAAAAGAAATCAAAGAGGGAAATTTCATGAGATGGGCATTACCAGATGCTTCATGGATCTGCTTGGCCTCCTCCTCTGCAGGAGATGGTGTGTTCAGGGCCCATGTGGGAGCATGACGTGTGCAGGATACCCCACGTGAGACACCGCACGTAGCTGTTGGCCATTTGGCATTTCAGGTGCACAGTCAAAAGTCTCCAGATTTTATTTTTTTGATGGAGCTGGACAATTTCTGTGACTTCCCCTTCACCCATCCTCCTGTTTTCTTGCTTCTCTTTTGTTTGGAATTTCAGCTGCAGCTGAATCATAGAATCGCAGAATAGCTTCAGTTGGAAGGAACTGTTAAAGGTAATCTGGACATGAGCAGGGACACCTACAGCTCTATCAGGTGCTCAGAGCTCCATACAACCTAGCCTCTCCAGGGAGGGGGCATCCTCCACCTCTCTGAGCAATCTGTTCCTGTGCTTCACTACCCTGAAGCATAACCTTTTTCCTTATGTCCAGTCTAAATCTCTCTCCTTTTAGTTTGAAACAATTTCCCCTTGTCCTGTCACAACAGACCCTACTAAAGAGTCTGTCCCCTTCTTTCTTACAGCTCCTCTTAGATATTGAAAGGCCACTCTCGGGTCTCCCTGGAGCCTTCTCTTCTCCAGCTGAACAACGAGGTGTTCCATCCTTCAGATCATTTTTATGGTCCTGCACTGGACATGCTCCAGCAAGTCTGTGTCTCTCCTGTACTGAGTAGTCCTCATCTGGGTGCAGTACTCCAGATGAGGTCTCACAGAGCAGAGCACAGAGGCAGAAGATCTGAAATACATATGAAGTGCCAGGATGACCCTCTGAAGGTTTCCTGGTTGTGTACTAAGAAACACCATTGCTTTTTTAACCACCTTACCCACAAAGACACAGAGCCTCAGAAAGGTGTTGAAGCTCCGTCTTTCTGGGAGCTTACAGGGTCACTACCCTTGTACAGGTGAAAAAAAAGGTTATGTCAAAGCCAGATTTCTTTGTTGAGTATTGCAATCGGGCAGGTTGTGCTGAGTAATGGCTCAGGCATTAGGCTTTACTCATCTGCTTCTGGGAATCTCTGCATGAACTTCTATGCTCCCCAAAGATAGCCTGAGCTGTGTAATGCCAGCATCACAAAAACAAGTTTACTTAGTTTACTTGTGCAGGTTGTTATGAAACATGCATTCTTTGGCCATCATAATCCAAAAATGAAAGAATCAGAAGGTGTTGAGAGAATATCCAGCTTAGAAGTAAAGATTGAAATAAAAAATAAGCAGTGTGACTCACTGCAGATGGAACAGCGTTTGTCAGTGCCTACTTCACTGGTCAGGTCTCTCTGTGGAGTGATTAAAGTAAGCAGAGTTCTGAATAATTCAAAAGCTGGTTTTTTTCCTTGTGGATGTCATTACAGAGTTCCATCTGTTGGTGTTATAGGAGAAACCATTGTACAGTTGCTGTACCCAGCGTTGTCAGTGATTTGCTCACTATTTGAAGCATGTCCTAAGAAGGAAAAAAAAGCTGCAAAAGGTCTGGAGCACAAATCTTACAGGGAGCAGCTGAGGGTACTGGGATTGTTCAGTCTGGAGAAGAAGAGGCTCAGGGGAGACACCATTGCCTTCTATAACGACCTGAAGGGTGTTGTGTGAGACGGGGGTTGGCTGCCTCTTCCGTGTAGCAGTGACAGGACAGAAAGTGATGGCCTCATCTTGCTCCAGAGGAAGTTCAGGTTGGATATCAGGAAAATGTCAGAAATTGCAGAGGCATTGGCACAGTTAGTCCAGGGAGCTGGGGGAGTTACCATCTCTGGAGGTATCCAATAAACGTGGAGATGTGGCACTGAAGAACATGTTTAGTGGGCATGGTGGGGATGGGTTGTGGTTGGACTTGGTGATCTTAGAGGTCTTTTCCAACCTTAATGATTCTATGGCTCAGCATTCAGCATGGATGCAGGAACTGTCCCTTTTACAAACGGGGAAAGCAAGACAAGCAGTTTGGAAGACTGCAGCTACGTCAAAAAGGCTTTGCAAGTGCTATAATAATTATCTGATGACCATAAGTCAACAGTGTCATGGTGTTGCAAAAAAGAAAGGAAAAGTTAAACATCCCTGGGAAGTGTAAACAGCAGCATTGTTCACAGGACACCTGAAATAGCTCCAACAGCCTGTTGTTGTAGGCAATGCCTACATTTTAATAATGTGCCCAGCTCTGGGCACTGCCCAGAGTACAGGAAAGATATGTACCATTAGGAGAGTGTCCAGAGGAATGTGACTCAAGTAACTGGAGGGTGTAAAACATGACGCATGAAGGGGGACTGAAGAGGATGGGGTTGTTTAGTCTAGAGCAGAGATTTTTCCATCTCTAGTCTGTTGTCTTCTGGTCTATTTTTAAAGGGTCTGGGAGAGGTAACTCAGAACAGCATGTTACTATATGCTATTGATCTGTCTACAAATACAATATCTATAAAATGGTCTGTACTTGCAGAAAAGCTTCTTTTTGGTCTAACGTTGAACTCAGAGATTGCAAACCATTGCTGTTGTGGAGGTGGCTTCAAGTGCAAAATAGTGCCTGTTTTTGAATACATGAAATGTGATTGATGGAAGAAACTGTCCTCCTGGTGAGAGGGTCAGAAAGTTAGGAGAGTGCACTACAGAACCACAGAACAACAGAACTGTGGGGGTTGGAAGGGGCCTCAAAAAATCACTGAGTCCAACTCCTCTGCTAAAGCAAGCTTCTACAATAGGTCACGCAGGTAGGCATCTGGATGGATCTTGAATATCTCCATAGAAGGAGACTCCACAACCTCTCTGGGCAACCTGTTCCAGTGCTCTGTTACCCTTACTGTAAAGAAGTTCTTCTGCATGTTGGTAGGGAACTTCCTACATTCAAGTTTTAGGCCACTGCTTCTTGTCCTATCACTACACACCACAGAGAAGAACCTGGCCTCACCCATTCGCCTCCCACCTCCCCTTAGATAAACTTTTATCACATCCCCTTTCAGTCTACTTTTCCAGAGGCTGAACAGACCCATGTTACTCAGCCTTTCCTCATATAGGAGATGCTCCAGACCCTTTATCATGATTATGGCCCTCCGCTGGACTCTGACTAGGATACCCCTATCCTCTTCGAACTGGAGAGCCCAGAACTGAATACAGCATACATTTGGCCTCACCAGGGTAGAGTAGAGGGGGAAGGTCACCTCCCTTGACATGCTGGCCATGCTTTTTTTAATGAACAAGATATTACTGACCTTCTTGGCCTCAAGGGCACACTGCTGGCTAAAGGCATACCTGCTGTCTAACAGGACCCACAGGTCCTCCAGAATTCATCTCCAGCAGGTCAGCCCCTAACCTGTACTGATGCATGCAGTTATTCCTTCCCAGGTGCAAGACTCTATATTTGCTCTTGCTAGACCTCATCAGGTTCCTCCCTGCCCAAGTCTCCAGTCTGACCAGGACTTGCTGAATGGTATCAGTGTTCTGGTGTGTAGCCACTTCTCTCACCTTTGTATCATCACCAAACTTGTTGAAGGTGGACTCTAACCTTTCATTCAGGTCACTGATGAAGATGTTGAACAAGACTGAACCCAGCACTGACCGACCCCACTGTAGCGGAAGAGAAGCAGGGGGGAAAAAGTTAAAGACAGCAGGACTACTAAGTGCTGGAATGCGTTAGCAGGGCAGTCTGGAGATTTCTGGTATAGGGATCTTAAAGAAAAGGGATAAATATCTCTCACTAATCTGGCTTTCAATGTTATCCTGCATCTTAGTTCTCTATTATTTTATAACTAGTGCTAATTTGCAGTTTCTGATATTCAATATATTCATAAATGTTCTTGAGAAGGAAGTGAGCAATGATCAAGTAATCACCTAACTGCTTGCTTCCTTTTCTGGATTAGCAAAAATGTATTGAGCAACACTAACCCACTAATCCAACCCCAAGTATCAACAAATTGCTGGGCAGACCTCCCTATGTCTATTATTCTATGATTTTGCATCACAAGACTGGCATGTTGATCCTGAGAGTTAAATAGAACGACCTCATATTCTCTTTGTTTGCAGCATCTGATCTGAGGCTAATTTCTCATAGTGCTGGCAAAAAAAAACCTGGAGCATTATCCACCTCTCCTCTGCTTCGTGCTGTCTTGCATTTGACCTGGAAGCAACAAGAGAAAATGTGATTAAAGGAAGGGCAGGCAGAAACTTTGGCTGTGATGCTTTTGGTGCTGTTAGATTAAGATCCAATTCCCCCCCAAAAACATTTGCTGTGGTTTGAAGAAAGCAAAAGCTGCAATTGTTCACAACAATATCGGTACTTGATAGTGAGGAGAGAGAGCTGAAAGAGAGTAAAAGCCTTGTTGTGCATGTAGCTTTGTTAGAAAGGCAGTGCACTGTGTGAGGGACCTTACCAAGAGGCAGGAGAAAGAATGGATGAGCTGATGGACCTGGAAGGTGGTTTGAGGACAGAGTATCAAATGAGAATGAGGCAGATGAGGTGAGACCCTGGCACATTGCAGGAACAGGTTCAAGAGCTCTGAACAGTGCAGGGGATGGGGCTTGCTTGCATTGCTTTTTTGATTCAGATACATTCGCTGCAGTTCACCTGCTTCTTTTCTTGCTCACTTCTTGTCTCTGCAGTCCTTGACAGCTGTGTCTGAAAGACTTTGAAAAGTTGTAGCACAGTTTAGCAGTGGGGCAGGTGTTACATTTTCATCATGCAATAACTCATTGCCTCACACTGACTTAATGGTGCTGGCGCATGTGAATCTTACCTCAGTGCAGACACCACTGGAGGCAGTTCTATGTGCAGCCTGATGTTTCTTAACAGAGTCTCTTTTAACCCTGATTCACGCAGAGGGTTTTCCAATCCAGAGCGTTTCACTCGTATTCCTGACCAGGACTTCTGTGATCAAAGACAAAGATATTTTGTAGGGTGATTTGTTGTTAAAGCAGACAGAAAGCAGTGTTTCGCGCTAGCTGCTAAGGTGTGGCTCCAAAAAGACTGCAGGGATTATGGCTCTGAGCAGTCTCACCTTTTAGCCCGAATCAGTAGCAGATGCAGCATGGTATCATCAGAAGCTAAAAGGGTTCTCAGACAGCAGTATCATTTCCTTGTTGGAGAATCCTTGTTCATGTCAAGGATCCTTGGGCAAGGATAAACTCTTAGTTTCAATGGAGAAGCATGAGTGCTGTTAATCATTGTCATGAAATCAAAGAACTTGTCCTACCCTGTTATTGAGAAAGAAGTCATCTAAAAATATATCTTACAATGGCAAATCTCAGTAACTAGCCAAACTAACCAAAGCCTACTGGTTTTCCTTCTCACTGAAGTTTTGTTTGTTTCATCTCAAGGAAAACATATCGCGTACAATCAGGAGATTAGCAGGAAGGCACTGAATTAGATAGAATGTTTTAAAAACTCATTAACATCTATCAAGATGTCAATCTGATTCTTGGGCAGAGTTTAACATCTCTGACCCACCCGTACTGGAGAAGTATCCAATACATCATTTTGCTGAAACTTTGCTGAGTCTCACAGTTGTGCTATGAGATAAACCCATTTATTTCAGTTGTTCCTCCTGCCATGGTTGTTTGCAGAGAGGGTGTGTTGAGTGCTGAGGGATGAGGATTGAGGACACACACGTTCAGTTCAGAGAGCTTTTTACAATCACTTTTCAAGGACCCACAGAAGAAAGAAAATACAGTTCTTTTCTGCTTGTCTGGATCTGAAGCAAACTGTTGTGTTGCTTCAGTGTCCTTATGATGACTCAGTGTTCTCATGGGATTAAGTTGAAATTTTCAGCCCATGGCTTTTTGGACTCTTTCATTCTTGCAGAAACAATTTTTGTTTCCCTTTCTTCTTGAGCAGAGAAATCATGAGAAAGGATTTCAGTTGGTGAGGTGTAATTCTGGACCTCTTAGAGTCTCACAGGTGTGGAAATTATATTATTTGTATAAAAATCCTCCAGCATGCATATTTTCTTTTTAATGACATTAGTTGGAGAAGGTCTTGATACCAAAATCCTTCTTAAAGGATTT
The DNA here is from genome assembly GCF_951394365.1 of Tetrao urogallus. Taxonomy (NCBI): domain Eukaryota; kingdom Metazoa; phylum Chordata; class Aves; order Galliformes; family Phasianidae; genus Tetrao; species Tetrao urogallus. Next base: position 68,034,045 of record NC_136816.1, read on the forward strand.
TACTTTTGTAAACTTTTTCCTTACTTTTGTTTTCCTGAAGTCCTTCAGATTATTCTGAATTTTCTAAGGAAGTTGTCTGCACTCCGCCAAGCAAACAATTTCCTGATTCAAACAAATTCTCTGTATTCTGTTAGTGATCATGCTAACAATTGTTCTTCTAGGGAGTTTGCCATATGAAATATAAAGCTTCCTAGATTTACATAGTCAAGCAATGAAAGGGTAATTACATGAATGTATTTGCATCAGGTAAAAAAAAATCCACACTAAACTTCTACAAAGGGTTTTGTCATCATGGTCAATTAAGGAATAACCAAGGGCAAATAGAATCTTGAATCAGAGAGGTAACAAAATTCTGTAGAGAGTTTGCCGACTCCTCCTAGTTTTTAGATATTTCAAGGCTATTTCTGCTCCTCTGGCAGAATATATTTTTCATACAATATGTGTTTCCTTTCTTAAACTACTGTTTTTCTCTAACCAGCATCTTTCTCAAGAAGAACGTGGGCTTGTGTTTTTTCTGACAAAGGTAATGACTCTAATAACACCTTCCTACATCTTTGCTCCCAGCTAGCAAGACATGTAATATTTCTTGCACAATAGGATCTCATATCTTACAAAGCTTGTTTTCTGTATGTAGATGTTGTGTCTTTACTAAATCTGATGTCCGTGTAGGAGTTATCATTCCATAAGATGACATTAATTAATTGTTTCCTTGTCTTTTGGACAAAAGAGTCCCTGGTTTTAAAATCTGCTATGTTTACAAGTTGCATGTAAAGGTTATTTTTTGACTTGCAACCACATCCAGGTTAATGTCTTGATCTTTTTTTTGCTCTGCATGCCTATCAATACACACTCCAGCTCCATGTCTTGACTAGGAGGTAGCAACTAATTTAATGCTTCCCAAACTACATCACAAGTCACCTGGGGTCATTTGTGTTTCTTTTGCTATGTGGATACAAAAGCTTAAATTTTTCATGGTTTCCAAAATCACCTATACAGAAGCAGTGAGATTTCAAGCCTCTCCTAAACATTCCCTTGTTTGCATAAATGCCCTGCCTCTTTATGGGATTTGGAGAAAAAGGTTGGACTGAGCAAGAAGAATTGCTAGGGAAAAAAGGAGGAAGTGACCTTGGCCATCTTGTACTTGAGAGAAATTTCAGCAGCCCAGCTAGCTGTGTGAGTAGGGCTGAAATTCATTTTCCAGGCTAATGACTAAATCCATCAACTTTTGGACAAGAATGAGCAAGAAAGGTCCACATTCAGGACAAAGGAACTGTGGGTGTGGTGGTGAAGGATGTTCCACAGACTGCCTGTAAATTCAGGAATTGAGAATAATTGGATAACTACTTCCACCTCATAAACAGGGGTACGGCAAACCATGCTGAGTGCGCTGAGGGGTCTGTTGTGGTTTTGAAAGGTGGTCTGAAAGATGGTCTGAAAGATGGGCATGCCCACGGAAAGTCTCGTTGATGAACCTCTTCAGCCTATTACAGCAGCAGCCTGACATGACTCCTTCAGCCGCAAGAAGACGCAAATCTTGCCTAAGAGTCCCGTCTCATGCATCTCATTGCCAATCTCCCCGGAGGAGGGAACAAGCACCAAAAAAAATCACTGTGAAAGTAAAACCTCATTTCCTTTCTCTCAGCTGCCAAAGAATAATTCTCTTGCATCCTGAGATGATGGGGTCCTTTTGGCATGGGGTGGCTGAGGATGAAGCGGGTGGGTACGGTGCTGGGGGATGGGTGCGTGGAGGCAGGGCCTGGCAATGAAAAGGGGATGGAGTCCCTGTGCTGGGACTCAAGCAGAAGGACGCTGTTAACAGCCCAGTAATGTTGGTACTGTTCTCACTGAATCACCTATGTTGTATCAGCCAGGGCATTAGTCAGAGAACAGGACTGAGGGGCAATGGTGACTCCTTGCTCCTTCCTTTTACCACACTTTCCTCACTCTCACTGGCATTCTGTTGCCCTGTATTGCCCCAGCCAAGTGCAGGCTGTTGAACACATGCATGTTTCTGGTTCCCAGTGAGGAGATAATGCCTTTGGGTTTATATGAGGAGGCAGGTCTGTGTTTCTGTTGGGTCTGGACTGGTGGAAACCACAGCGCCTATGTCTATCTGAGCAAAGACCTCTCCCATGCAAAGCCCTTGTACGCCCAGTGCTGATTCCCCCTACATTTGCAGCAACTTGCAGCAACTTTCATCTGTGAAAGCAACACCAGCACATGCTAGAGCTGGCAGACCACAAATACCAGCATTAGCACCTTGGTGGTGACTGTGGACCCTCACTCTCCCTGAGAAGCATTGAATATGCTGAGTTGGAAGGGACTCATACCTGTCATTGAGCCCCCTACTTCTGTAGGTTTCCCAGCCCTGTCTGCATGTCCATCCTCAATTCCCCCAGCTTGTCTGGAGTTGTAGAACATGCAGTGGAACACTGCAATACAGCTGCAGCCTCATCAGTGACAGGCACAGCAAAACAGTGACTTCCTGTGCCCTGGATCCTAGGCTCTCAGATCCATATTACCCACAGAAATGTTACCTTTCTTTGTGCACCATAGCCTTGTAGTTTGTGAGCAAGCTCACTCTGTCTCCAGATGCTGCTTTTGCTATCTTGCATCTGGGTCATCCTCTCCAACTGTGGAATTTGACTTTCCTGAATTTCCTTTGGCATAAGAAGGTCATTTTTATCTTACCCAAACCTGTTCTTCAGATTCCCTCGTAAGCATCCTATTTTTCCACCTGTGAATTAATAAAATCACAGACCAGACGGCTGCTCCCATCTCAGCCTTTGTTCGAGGCATTCCCAATTTGAGAATGCATTGTACATCGATATTTCTGTGCGCAGACTTTTTTAACCAGAATTGCAGCTGTGCTCTGTTGATTTTCTATTAGAATTTCATGCAGGACAGTGCCAAGAGTGGTATCTCATCTCCAGATTCCTTCCAGAACACAGGGTAATCTGCCAGGAAGCAGGTTTGATTGCATGTGATTTCTTCTCGGCAAACCCATGTTGGTGCAGCTATCACCTCATTGCTTTCCCAGCACTTACAAATGGAGCACATAATAATGCAGCTGGGGATCCTTCCAGGTATAGAGGGTAGCTTGACTGAGCTGGGTCTGCTGATGTCCTCCCGGGCCTGTTTTTTAAAGATAGATATTGTGTTTACCTTGCAGCAGTCTGATGGGAATGCCAAGAGATTTCAGAGATAATCACTAATGGGTCCAAAGTGTCTCCGGGTGTTTCCTTAAGTACCGTCAGTTTATTAGACTCTGCACACTGGGATTCGACTTCTGTTTTTCCTGCTCTGGACCCTTCTCCAATCCTTTATTAACAATTTCAGTTGCTAGCAGCTTGCCCCAGTTAACCTTTTCCTATGTGTGAAGAACAGTGTCGGCTGCGCTGGCTTTCTCTCACTTCTTTACTATTCTTTTTTTTTTTTTTTTTTTCTTTGTAAATAATGGGTCTGTATTAATTCATCTTCTATTTATTCCAGTGTAATTGAAGAATCTTTTCTATGCAGCCCACCATATGTCTCACTAGTTTATAATCTTTGTCATGCATTTCAACCTATCTGAATTTATCCTTGCCTGCCTGGGCTTTTTCTTTGTGCTCATCACTATGTATATGACAGCATTTCCATCTGCTGTACAATTTGCTTTGTGATTCCCATGTCATCAAGTGGCATCTGATGCAGTCACTGTAAACTCTTCATGTACTTCCTCTGTTCCCTGTGCATCAGGACAGTTTGTTTTTGTGCTTAACTAAGGGCATATTCATGTGATTGCAAGGGAATTAAGTCAACACATCATAAGAAATTATTACCTGTCAGCTGAAATATAGTAATTGACTCTTACCCTGTGTTTGAGCCTGTCCTGGTTGTGAAATTAAATGGGCTAGTTTAAGCACCTCTGTGTCTGGGTTAAGCAAACCCATTTCATTTCATTTACAATGGACTAATCTTTTGCATATAGTCAATTGTCAACCAGATCATTGTCTGTAATGACTCCTGATGCACTAATTGATCGCTTGTGATGATGTACAACAGTTCATAATATCTTTCAGTAGCACACAGGCTCTCTTGCACTTGCTTTATTGACATAGGCTTTTTTTTCCCTAAGATAAATTCCCCAAGTTTGTTCATAGCTCCTTTAAAAAAACCCAAACATTATCTATGTTTGGATATCTTTATCCAAACTTATCCACTCTTTGGAGTCTCTGTCCTTATTCTGCTACTGCCACATGAGACCCAACTGCACAAGTAACGCAGGTAGGCTGGCAGAGGGCAGTTCAATTTGACCTGGCAGAAAAGCAAAGAACTCACTGTCTTTTCTGTCATTGCCTCCTCTGGCTTGCAGAGCGTGCAAGAGTTTCTACCTGACATGCTGCAGGCAGCTGTCAGTCCCATCTGTTTCGACAGAGGCATCTTCCAATGCGAACTTATTAGGAGAGTCTTGAGATGTCTTAGAAGAGGAAACTGTGGGATCCGATAGATGGTGGAAGATGAGGATTAAGTGGCCTCACCTTCACAAGGCAGCATTGGTATTTCCTTTCACCTCCTTTCCTCCCTGCATATGTGTTTTAACTTTCACCATGACACAAAAGACAGCTAGAGCAGAGTTTGGATATTTGCATGTTCCTGACAAGGGTCCAGAACAATTTGCAGGTGTTCTTTTCTAAAATATGACTAGATCTAGCATGCCTTCATCAGTAGGTTTGAGTTGAACACAGAAACACTAAAAAGAGGTCCACTTTTAGGGCTCAATGTGTAGCGCTGCTGAGATATTTCTATTGGGATCTCCTTACAAGGGGTACTGGGGGGGTTCAGCTTCTCTGAAATGAACTGAGGTCACCTGTTTGGAAAACAGGGATACAGGGAACAAGATGAGATGCAGTGGGTTGTGTGAGAGCACGTAAAAGAAGTATGGGAGCCAGGGTAAAAGAGACAATAGATAGACGGGGTGGAGTTGTTCAGATGGAAATCTACCTCTTCTTAGCTGGAGAAATATAAACAGGAAGATGCTGTGACTCATCATTTATTTACTTTTGCTTATTGTTGGACAGTAAGAGATAGATTGGATGTCTGCAATTTACGTTTTGACTCTGCATTCACTGGGGGATCAGGCAAGTTCACTCTTTAATGATCTTTGCTGTAATCTCAAGATCCACACCCTAGAGTCAGAAGTGTTTGTGGCCACTGGTATGTCTCCTGTCAGGACCTCCAGGCAGAACAGACAGAAGAGGATCAGACTGCAGGTCCAGAGTTGAGTGCAACGCCTACCTTTTAATCCATTCATTTCTCTTTAACACACTTTGGTCTTATTTATACTGAAGTCATTAAAGCTGTTGGCCTAGATTTCGTGATTGAACTAGTGTTAAAGCATGGACATGACCCAGATTCATTCATGGCTACAAAATAGATCTTGCAGGAGGCTGCTAGAATAAACTCTGCTTATTAAGACTTAGATTTTCTGTCAAAACAGGTAAGGGCACTCAGGTTGAAAGTAAGCAACTGGTTTTCATGAGAAGGCAACCAATAAACTTCAGTCCTTAATGGAGATCTGGGCCCGGGCATGATTGTCAAGACCTTAAAAGCTTGTTTATTGAGGTGTTTTGGAAGTATTTGGTTCCAAGTGCTTTAAACAGATGAGTGAAAAAAAACTGTAGCCATGTAAAATATGCCTGGAAAGTCAAGCCATCTTCAAAACATTTGTTCTCTGAATAATTAAGTTCATCTCAAACCTTCAGTGGGATCCTGGGAGTGCAAGAGACCTGGTGGAATGTCAAGGGGATTATGGAGAGATGGAGGTTTGATAGCCATAAGTAACAAGGAACAATATTGCTCCTAAAAGCAGCATTGCAACTGAGAGCAAACAGTGATTCTGAAAGCACCAAAGTCACCAGCAGAATATTTATCTAAACATCTGGTATACTCAGGATGCTCAAAATTATTTCACTATAGCCAGGAACACCAGGGAGAAATATGTACAATAGGCTGAAAAAACAACAGTGTGCTGGTTCAGGTTTCAGACAAAAGATATGCGTGTGCCCAACATTGACTAGCTTTGGACAGGTGCTGTGTTTTGTCTGCAATATAAGAAGGAGACTTCCCAATCAGACTGGGGCCTTCCAGACTGATCATATCTCCCAGACTCCCTGAAGTATAAGTGTATTTCCTTAGGCTCTTGTTGGAGGTGGGGGTAGAATCAGGAACTGGATCCTGACATCGCTAAGATATGTTCTTGTATCGTTGTGTCTCAGAGAGCAACAGTGATTTCCTGATGGGAACTATTTGTTAGTTCTACATTTCTCCTGAGGAGCCAATTTCAAAAACAAGAAGCAAAAAAAAAACAACCAAAAAACCAAAAAACAAAAAAACAAAAAATTATTACTGTTTCTTTGGCAATCATTCTCATTAGTTCTCCACCATTGCTGAATGATGGATGAGATACACAACTGCTCAGAGTATTGCAATGACAGCTGTGTCACCATCTCCAGACCAAAACCGATGGGCTCTAGCATGTCTTCTGGCCTTGATCTCTGGCTGGTAGTATCAGTAGGACACTTCTTAGATTAGGTCTGATTGGTTTGGGGGTTTGAAAGGAAAGGAAGAAACTGCTTGAGGGCCCATGGACTCTTGGCCATGAGGCAGTTTGTGACCTGCTAATACTTCTACATGTGAAGAATGCTGATGGCCATTGCCATTGACTTCTAAATATTCCTGCTCTGCATCTGATTTCATGTCTTGTCAGCAGTCTCATCTTTCACATTACAGAGTAGCACCATCTTGTGTAACTCCTTTGGACCAGTACATTATAGTCATTTATACATACAAAAGACCCCTAACAGCAAATGAGCTTATAGGCCTTTACTTGTAGCTTAGAACCCTTTCTATTCTCCTAAGGACCTCTTCAGGGAAGTTTATCTGTCTGCATCTTGTGCACTTCCCTGGGTATATGAGAACTGCCCAGGCTATGTGCCATATATGCATCTGGGACTGAACAGAATGGCAGAGAAAGTGACCACAGCTCAGAGGATCCAGGTGCCCTGCAAGTGGCCAAGCAGGAGCTGCAGCCATACGATTCCAGGTTGCTCGTTCATGCCCTCATTAGGAAAATAATTTTGCACACCATTGTATTAAGTGCTAGGCTGCAATTTGAGGTGTTTAGAGATGATAGAATACCTGAGAGATATAGTAGGTCCTCTGAGATTGCACAGTAATTTCAAGGTACCTATAAAATCCCTGGAAGCCTTTGCACCATATAACTCTTAATTGCCTATGACATGTGTTTTCCAAATTCAGCCTGTGCTTTCCTCCAGGAATCTCTAGACCCCATCCACCTCAGTGAGCTTCATCAAGCCCAGCACCACCAATTCCTCTTCAGAGTCCTAATCTGTCTAACAGAGCTCGATTAGATTTGCATCTTTATCAATAAAGTCAGTCACTTTTGTTCTGTCACGCTGTAAGCGCTAAACACTCATTAATCAGTGCATGCCACCCATTTGGTCCTTGTTTGTAGAATACCCTCCCTGCTCCTGTCCTCTGACCACAAGCCAGATGAGTTCAACTCAAAATTCATTTCTGTCATTCTACAATAATGTGTCAATTCATACCAATGGCAAAATATTCATCTTGGTTTCCTTTCTACCTGTCTATCATGTTCTTCATTCCTAGATTTAGTTCTCCCTGTTTCTCTCCTGCCTTTCGAGAAAGATGTGGAGGTTTTGGAGGAGGGCCATGAAGATACTCAGATAGCTAGAGCACATCTCCTATGAAGACAGGCTGAGGGAACTGGGCTTGTTCACCTTGGAGAAGAGGAGGTTCCAAGGAGGCCTCACTGTGGCCTTCCAGTACTTGAAGGGAGCATATAAACAGGAGAGAAATCAATTTTTTACATGGGTGGACAGTAATAGGACAAGGAGGAACAATTTTTAACTAAAAGAGATTCAGATTTAGATTAGATGTCAGGGGGAAATTTTCCACTGAGAAGGTGGTGAGGCGCTGGCACAGGCTGCCCAACAGGCTGTGGATGTTCTGTCCCTGGAGATGCTTAAGGGCTGGATGTGTCACTGGGCAGCCTGGTCTGTTGTCTGCTTTAGTAGTTGGCAATCCCACTTGTGGTGAGGAGGTTTGAATTTGATGAACTTTGAGGTCCCTTCCAATCCAATCCAATCTATGATTCTGTGGTTCCAAGCATGCTGTAAAGCTAACTTGTGTTTACAACAGGTTTGTAGTCATTTGCAACATTTTTTACAGCCTTGATTATTGTAATTCTGTGTGTCATGTGGTCTCTCTCTCAAGGACATCATTTTAAAACACAGGAGTCATTGCTAGACATGCATTTCTCCAGTGAGCTCGTTGGCAAGATGGACTTTTGCTCATCTCTGTGGACTTTCAGTGTGCTTACAGCTTTGACATCTGTGTGGCCCAGTTTGGGCTTGGCCTTGGGATGTCAGATGCCTTTGCACATGCATACACACACATATGAATGCACGTGTGTCACTGTACAGGATCATCTGAACATCTATCAGTATTCATCTTCTTTCTGAGTCATGGCTGAAGCAGATAAGGAGCTGGTTTTGCTATTGGCTTCACAATAATAAGTAAACAGGAATTAATATTTTGCAATTATGTATATCTGCATGAATTGGAAGTCTGGAAGAACTTACTTAACATTAATTAGTCATCAATGCATAGCCCACAAGAAGTAGATAAAGATTTATGGTGCAGAAGGTGAACCTGAGGCAGAAAAGAATATTAGGACCAGACGTGAAACTCTTGTCAGAAAGTTTTGCGGTGCCTCTTAAACCCTGCTGCAGACCCAATTTGAAGACAGCAGAAGTGAAACTGGGGCTAAAATGTTGAGGGCAAAACCCTGCCCATTGTCCCCCAAAGTTCAGGACAGAGCCTGCCACGATTAACTGAGGCCCCAGCTCCCATAGATTTGTTTCTGTCCTCTGCCTTGTCTCTTCCTACTTTTGCTGCTTCTTGGTACTTGGTTAATCACTAAGTTCTCAGTGCAACAGCTATGGCAGGCATCTAACAGAGCCAGAGTAGTGGAGTTGATCTGGGTCTTGGCTGGATCTGACCTGATACCTATAACATTTTCCAGATCATCCAAATGACTTAAGAGTCAAAGACCAGCTGAAAGAACAGATATAGATCAAAGTTTTGAGTAAAGAAAGATGTGACTAGACAAACTGCATAGGATTTAAAACACACTGATACCTCACTTTTAAGGCTAGACTTGTTGCCTAAATGTAGGTGCATAAGGCCCTTTGAGATGTCCTCGTTGTCCTGCATGACATCTGGCTGCTGTTTGGAAAGACAAAACTCTCCCAAAGGTCTGTTAGATCTGCCGATGGGTTTGAGTGGCCAGGGGCACACAAGAGACATTCAGTTTTAGATATCTGAGCTGTGCCCAGATGTCCAGCCTTACAGCCTGTGTTGTTGGTGTGAGTCCAGCATGTGGTTCATACATTCAAGTCTGTTTCTCTAGAGATGGAGCCCTGTCTCAGACACTGAATAAAATGATGTAAACACGCTCAGAAAGACCTTTGAAGTTCTCTGGGTGAGAAGAGGAACAGCCTCGCTTGCAGGCCCTATCATTCCCATCAGAATATGTGGTCCCCCTGTTATCATCTTCAAGGCTCATTGTACCTTGGACTTCCCTTCTACTATCATTCTCATCCCAGTGTTGGCTCTATTGAAATCAGTATCACCAGGAGGATTTATACCAACAGCTCAGATACTGGGCCCCTAAAATTTGGTCGTTGTTTCCTTGAGTGCCCACTGATGCTGACTTTGATGCTAGCTGACTTGTTACTTACATATGCATCTTGCCTGAGCAGGAGAGGTCTGCATGACAATGGCATGAGAAGATCAGAGACAGCTCAGTATCCTTGCACTTTGTATGTGAGTATATCTAAGTATTGGGTAGACCTGCTGCCTCCTACAGGAACTCCTCTGTGTTTTGATGATCTCAGCTAGAGCAACACACATTGCTTGGAACCTACCCCCTTTGATGTGCACTGTTTTCTTTTCCAGGTATAAACCTTCCTCTCCATTGATTTATGTGACCAAGCACTTCCAAGAGGATTTAATTTGTAAGATTTATCGTAACATTCTCATTGTCAGTGTACAATACTGGGTGACAGTGTGAGCTGAACTCGAACCAAGTACAGCACTGAGTCCTCTGAAAAAAGGAACATGAGGGGGAGACCTACAAGATTTTACTCTGTGCCGATATGGAGAGGGAATAAAGTCTCCCTCCTTCTGTCCTGCTCCAAAGACTCAAGGGAGCCAAATGAAGTGCTCCTGTTGGAAGGTAGTGACTGCCTTGGGAAAGCTGAGGTCCTGACGGGCCTTGGATCTGTGTGTAGACAAGTAAGGAGCAGAGAGAGGAAAACAGAAGATGCAGGAGCTGCTCACAAATTGAGCAAAGCTCACCGCATGCTCTAAATGAGTGAGAAATGGTTGGAGCGGCAAGGCTGGGTCAGTTAAATTCAGGTTAGCACTTTTTAATGTAGGGCTGGACTTTAAAGCCCTAAAAAACTTCTTTTAGTATGTGCTTCTGGAGCAGTTCTCTGTGGCTTAAAAACACTCAACTGATCAAAACTCAGTGCTTACTCAGTCCTCATGATTCACCACCACCACCTTCTTTCAGCTGAGTCTCAGGAGCCTAAGATGAACAGTTGGTGGGAAGCTGTGGTTGTGCAATGAAGTGGGGTTGAAACACATGCTGCATAAAAGTCTTCTTGAGTATTATTTATGGCAGCAGAGGACAGAATGAGACTCAGGCTCTCTTAGGGTTCAGCAGCTAAGCCTGTAGTGGCTGATAGAGGCTTGTGTTCTTGGATTCATAGAATCATAGAATGGCCTGGGTTGAAAAGAACCACAACGGTCATCTTGTTTTAACCCCCCCCGCTAAGTGCAGGGTCACCAACCACCAGACCAGGCTGCCCAGAGCCACATCCAGCCTGGCCTTGAATGCCTCCAGGGATGGGGCATCCACAACCTCTTTGGCAACTTGTTCCAGTGCATCACCACCCTCTGTGTGAAAAACTTCCTCCTAATATCTCCCCTGTCTCAGTTTAAAACCATTCCCCCTTGTCCCATCACTATCCACACTTGTAAACAGCCGTTCCCCCTCCTGTTTATATGCTCCCTTCAATTATTGGAAGGCTGCAATGAGGTCTCCCTGGAACCTTCTCTTCTCCAATTTAAACGAGCCCAGTTCCCTCAACCTTTCCTCACAGGAGAGGTGCTCCAGCCCTCTCATCATCTTAGTGCCCTCCTCTGCACCTGCTCCAAGAGCTCTGCGTCTTTCTTGTGCTGGGGGCCCCAGGCCTGGATGCAGTGCTGCAGACAGGGCCTCACAAGAGCCGAGTAGAGGGGGACAATCACCTCCCTCTCCCTGCTGACACCCCTTTTTTAATGCAGCCCAGAACACAGGATTCCTTCCTTTATGGAATGTCTCTTCCCATTTGTTCCACTCTTTTTGCCTTCTCCCATGCTTCCCTGCCCAGTACAAGGCTTTCAGTCCCTCACACTCAAAAATGGTGTGTGTTCTGCTCTTTGTTGTATTTCCACTGAGACTCTCCACTCTCCTTGTCTTTAACTCAGACTGTTTTGTTACTGACCCTCAGTTTTTTCCTTGAGTTTCTGGCTTAAAATGCCTCTGCACACAAGTGATCCCTGCTGTTTCTCCCAAGTCCCTTATCAGCTGTAAGCATGCCTCTGACCTGGCCCCAGTTGCAGACATTGTGTCCCTGATGCCAGCTCTCCTTCAGTCCTCCCCATCTGCCTCTCACGCACTCCACTCCCACCACCTCTCCTGACTGGCACTCTTGCCTCATGGTCCAGCTACTCCTGGATCCCACTGCCCTCTTGTCTGCTTTGGTTTCTCTCTGACGAATCATGAAGTGGTTTCTCCAAGAAAAGCTTGCCCTGTTATCCCATACCACCCTCCATCTCCATCCCCATGCCCATTCCTCTCTCCAACCTTGTCTCCCTTTCCAATTCTCTGTGCTCTTTGTGGGAAGAGATCTATTTTCTCGTAAGGGTTGGTGAGCAGACCTGTCCTTTCCAGGAATTGCCAAAATATTAATAAAAGAGGTAGAGGAATTTAAAAATTTCAGGAGACTTGATGACAAAGGTCATCCAAGCTCTGCTGAGGACATCTGAGGTGCAGCTGGACCACACTGTGGTGGATTTTCATCAGTGAGCAAAAGCACATACCTACATGCCTTCCTCCCAGACACATTTTGAGTACAAAATCCAAGGCAGAGTCTTTCGCAGAACTTTTACAAGTATGATTTTAAGATGGAAAAAGAAGTATATTAATTACTAGTTAACTTCTGGAAGCACTTGAAAGTGTCTTGGCAGCTAGAGGTGAGTATATGTGATTTAGGCAAACAAACAAGACAGAAATCACTCAACCCACAGCAGTGCCTGTTTGGCAATGCTGTGAGCAAGCTGGAGAGCAGAACTATGAACTAGCAGAATAGCAGAACTATGAACTAGCAGAATAGCAGAACTGCTATGCTGGCAGCACGCTTCACATGTGAAACCACTACCAGCCTCTTTCCCCAGAAGGTGCTTGGTCCACGGCTGGTGTGCAGGGACACCTGCATCCAGATGTGGGCAGTCTGACCATATCTGGCAGCATATGCATGGCAAGAAGGGAGAGAAGAAAATGAATAGGAGATGAATGCAAGGGCTCAAGTGGAGGGAATAAGGAGAAATATCAGCTAGACCTGCTGGGTTGGTTGAAATTCTTGTTTTGGGCTTGGACAGGGTGTTTAGATACATTCCTTACACTGCTTGTGGGAGCAGAGAAATGTCTTCCACCTCCAGGCTTGGCCCTGCAAATGCATCCTGTCCTTTAGGTGGGAGGACCGGGGTGTCCAGCCCTGTGCTGGGGCAGCGCCTGTCCTGTTGCTCTGAGGCTGCTCTGCATCGTGCAACTCTGTAGTCAGCAAGAGATGATTCGCTGCAGGCGCTGCCGTTAGGTAAGGGAGGGGAGGCAGGTTTCCCAGTCATAAAGGTGTTGCACAATTTATTATTCTGGCTTGGCTCCACATCCCTGGAGCTCCAGGATGCCACACAACATGACTAGTGCAGCAAAAGGGAAGGAGCAGCCCAGCTAAGCCCCAGGCTAGCAAATCACTTCTGCTTGCGTCTCTCTTTCCAATGGAGTGAATGCTCCTTTTGTAAAGGGACTGATGGAGCATGTTCTGGAGAAAGACTCCCTGCAGTATACGGGCAAGCAGGGAAGTCTTCTGGCCCTGTGAGCCATGTTCTTCCTTCCCTCCAAGAGACACTGCACTGCTGTGCCCACCTACCTGCAGCACTGCTCCAGGGAAGTGCAAATCCCTCGTGCCTGGGCTTCTCGTTTGTATTTGCCTGGATCAAGGCTAAAAGTCATTTGATTTGACAGGTCTTTCTCCTAGAAATTAAAGACCTTGTATTTTTTTTTTTTTCCCTGCAGTGGTATTTGTTCTCTGTAATCAAGCTAACTCTCCAACTTCTCTCTGACTGGCTGACCATGCTGAACTCTCTGAGCTTCTTACTGCAAGAAGTGTTTCCTTCAGCTCTCAGGTGATTTTCCTGGGTCTGTCTTCACTGTCCTATAATTTTTCAACATCCTTAAATATATATATATATATATGTGAAAACCCAAACTCCATTGCTCTACACTCATCAGAGCTGGGTACAGATACTTTTGTGTCAGTCATGTTGAACTGCCATCATGAGAGGATCCCTTCCCCTCCTCTCTATGTTCTCCAACAAGCCTCCTACTAGTGGGCAGATGAACAGTGAGGAGTTCTGACATTGTAATCACAACCTTTTCCCTGCTACAGACTTTCAAAAGCTGGGCAGACCCCCTAGGCTGTGTACTGGCTGTCCAGCTCTCGCAGTCTCACACAGATGGAACAGGCAGTCCTGATGGGACACGCAGATGCAGAAACAGACCATTTTTTAAAAAATTCCAGCATTAAGAAGGGCATCTAATATCCATACAGACATATGCCCCATCCCTGGAGGCTTCAAGGCCAGGCTGGATGTGGCTCTAGGCAGCCTGGTCTGGTGGTTGGCGACCCTGCACATAGCAGGGGGGTTGAAACTTGATGATCACCTTGGCCCTTTTCAACCCGGGCCATTCTGACTCTGATTCTAGGCAGGGCTCCTTGAACTCTGCTGTAGCTAAGATCTCTAGCTAGTGAAACTCAGCTAAGGTGTGCAGAAAATATCTTTCTTTCCTCCACCTTCCCATGAATCGAAGCAGCCCCCTGGAGATCTTCAGAAGTCCTCTGGACAAAGTCATGGGCAACCTATTTGACGTGCCCTGCCTGAGGAAGGGATTGGAGCAGATGATCTCCAGCAGTCCTTTCCATCATCATCCATTCTGTGAATCTGTGATCTACCTGAAGTATAATCCCAGACAGTGACCGGCGTTCTTAGAGCTAAAACAGATTAAAATGCCTTAAAACTTCTGGAGTGTCACAGGCTAATGATCCAGAGTGCAACCAGAGCAGCATCCCAGGACCAAAGGCTATCAAATCTCATGGGTCAAATGCTTTGCTCTTGAAAGCTAAGATGCTCCAAATGACACACAACGGAGGATTTAGCCTAGTATTTCTTGTTACATAAGCTAACAATAATCTTTAGGTGTTGGTCAGAAGGACATCCATTGAATGATGTGTTTTCCTGGAAACAGGGATGGAAAGTTGCCTCTTAATCAAGCAGCAAAAAAAAAAAAAACAGTGATGAAGACAGAGAAGCAACCTGAATTCAGCAGCTCCAGAAGCTGGAAGTAATAATGACAGATGACATCTCTTATCACAGAGGTCCAGGAGCTGGTTTAGAGTTTCATGGCCTAGAGCCATCCTCAGGGCACTGCACATTCCAGAAACATCTCCAAAGCACCTTACAGTAAATGGTAAAGAGCAGAAAGCACTCAGGTGCCAGGGGAGCAGCTTACTTCCCTGACCTCTGAAGAAGCTCCATTTCAGTGAGTAAAGATTAATTCATTTCTAGGTACAGTAGGTATGGCTAGGTAACTCCAAAAGAGTTATAAGCAATCAGCTCCAGTTCCTAGACTGCCCTCAGCAGGGCTTGCTGTAGTCCAGCTAGAAGTAACTCTAGGTTGTTCAACCTAAGCATATATCTGCACATCCCATTGGCACAAAGGCATTCTGCCTCTGGGACATAGACTTGTTATCTCCTACTTGGTGTGTTTTTGAAAGCTACATCCTGGCTGAGGGGTACTTTGCTGCTCTGGCATGGGTGGCATGGGAAGGAACCATCTCCAAGCCTCAGCCATGACTACTCCTGGGGGCAATATGAGGCATGACAGGGAAGGGCTAGAGGAGATACATCCCCCCAAGAACAGGCACCACCCTCTGCAGCTGCTGGGTCCTACCACTTGCCCTAGGTCCACATCCTTTGTGGGCTACTCGGATCCTACAAGTCTAAGCTGAAATTCCAATGGTATTTGCTGGCTCTCCTTGTGTGTTGGCTCTGGAGAACTTGAGTAGATGCCTGGTGACCACAGCCACCACAGTTATGTCTGGATGCTGTGTCCACACTGTGGAGGTGACACATGGTGGCAAAGCTTCTTGCTCTTGAGCTGGGGTAGCAAGCCATACCTGAGGAAAACTGATGCTTTTCCTCCCACGCATACACACCTTTGCCATCCTGGAGAAGAAGCAAGGCAAGAAGTTTTCTAAATAGGTTAATAACAGCCTTGAGTTCATATTTCTCATGATTTCTCTGGCAGGAGCTGGAACCAGGCCCTCCTGGCACATCCCCTAAGGAAACCGCCCAGGAATGACTGACACTTATTTTTTTCCCCCCAGTGATCCATGCTGGGGTATCCCACCAGGTTTTCTCTGTCTCTTCATCCTGTCCTCACCATTGCTGACAGCAGCGTGCCAGGTCTTCCTGGGACATGGGGCATCCCTCCATGCATCATAATTCCTGCCAGCTGAGTATATTCGTAGTGGGAGGGGTGGGAGAGCATGTGTGGAGCTTGGGCTGGTGCATCTCACTGAGGATTTTGCAAGCTGATATCCCAGCCAGGTTCATGCAACAGATACACCCCAAACCACAAGCAGGATGAGTGTAAATGATCTTATCTCATTGCTCAGTAATAGGTATCCAATTTGCTGACTCCAGTTGCTTAACTCAAGTCTGATTCAGGTGTCTGTGGGCTTCCTGCAGGATGTGATGGCAGGAGAGGTAGGTGTGATGTCTGAGTGGCAGGCTTGGGAAATGAGAGGTGGACACTGAAGACTCACCATCTGAGCCTCCCAGTAGGTCCTAGGGGGTTTGAAAACCCAAGTCTGGAGATGAAGAATGTACATACTGATGTGTGTGTTAAGAGGCAAAGCAGGAGAGATGCTCCTATCCCCAGAGGGTGGAGAGTGCCTGCATGGGGACAGGACTCTGCTACTAGGGTTTGCTGGGAGGGCAGGAGATGGAAGCTCAGAGCTGGAAGGACAATGGAAGCTGTTCTCTCTGCATCCCATGAGAGAGAGATGCAAAACCTCTCAGTGAGGAGAAAACTCCTTGCTCATCCCTTCAGTGCAACCATGCTTGCTCCTCCTGGGGCTGCTTTCATGGCTCATCTTGTCCTCCCTGGGCACTGGCAGACAGAAAGGCTGTAGGAAAAACAGTCTTCTGATCCTAGGAAGATGTGATTGCATTTGGGAGCAGCTGCCAAACATTGGCTACAAATGTACCAGTGACTGATCAGCTCCCATCTGCTGGTTTCTGGACCCAGATTCCTGTCCTGCTCTGGTGGAGCCACTGGGACTCCTGTGGCCTTGGTGCTGGCTGCCTTACATACTCTGTCTTGGGTCACAAGGCAGAGCAGTACTTGGGTCCCTGTGCCCCCATATGGGAACTATCAGACGTATTCGGTACAGAATTAGCCATATTTCAGAGTTCTGGTTCAGACCTGAAATTCTGAGTGTTTCCTACATCCTTTTTTGGCACCTACTTTTACAGACTTTTCTTAAGGCTCTCAGTGTGTAAAACCATGTTTTTTCCTCCTTCTGGACAGATCAAGAAATAGAGGCCAAGATGTTTTTCCTAAGGAGATATTGGTTCTTCATCTCTGAGATATTCCAGCTACATGGTAGGGCCAGTCAAGCCCCACTGTAACTCAAACCAGAAGGAGGGAGGGGAAGACAGTGCCACTCATCCTAACATCATTAAAGTCCAAATCCTTCACTTTTCCCCATCAAACCTTCTCTGAAGTCTCCAGATCCAGTTTAAAAGCAATGGCCCCAAACCACCCCATGTCCCATCACTGCTTGTGTTTTTCAATACAGTAGACATCAGTAGAGGATAATCTCCATTCCTTTAGAAAGGGGCTTTCCCTACTGAACTGGGAGGTGGGTGTTTGGGTCCCTACAGGCTTCAGATGCTGCACCCACAGGAGGAGGCCCTCCTGTTTACAACCTTGTTATCTCCACAGCTGCAGGCAAACCTCTCTCAGGTGGCTCGTCCTTGCCAAATCCCTGCTGCATAATGGAATCTCAGAAATGCCCATTACAATGAAGTTCCTTAATGCTTGCTTGGTTAGGGATGATTTTTAATACTTAAACTAACCAGGGGAAAAATAAAAGGGGCCAGTATGGTAATTCCTCCAGGATTCAGGATGATGCAAAACCAGCTGAAAGAACGAAAGTCCCAGTGAGGACAGCAGGCTCTGTTCTCATTTGCAACAAATGTAAGCAAGAAACATTGCATTTACTGAGATGGATTTAGGGAGAATCCAAGTGAATAGGTGGTTAAAGTCTCTGACAGCCCTGAGGTCATAAACGACAGAGAGTGTAGTTTTCTCCATTGGTCCTTTGACATTGGTTCTCTCCTCTAAAAGTGCAAGCTAGCAGGAATTTCCTTTCTGGGACAATATGAGAGCAAGCAAGACATAGAATTGTAGAATCGTAGAATGGGCTGGGTTGAAAAGGACCACAATGATCATCTAGTTTCAAGCCCCCCTGCTATGTGCAGGGCCACCAACCACCAGACCAGGCTGCCCAGAGCCACATCCAGCCTGGCCTTGAGTGCCTCCAGGGATGGGGCATCCACAACCTCTTTGGGCAACCTGTTCCAGTCCCTCTGTGTGAAAAACTTCCTCCTAATATCTCCCCTGTCTCAGTTTAAAACCATTCCCCCTTGTCCCATCACTATCCACACTTGTAAACAGCCGTTCCCCCTCCTGTTTATATGCTCCCTTCAATTATTGGAAGACTGCAATGAGGTCTCCCTGGAACCTTCTCTTCTCCAATTTAAACGAGCCCAGTTCCCTCAACCTGTCCTCACAGGAGAGGTGCTCCAGCCCTCTCATCATCTTAGTGCCCTCCTCTGGACCTGCTCCAAGAGCTCTGCGTCTTTCTTGTGCTGGGGGCCCCAGGCCTGGATGCAGTGCTGCAGACAGGGCCTCACAAGAGCCGAGTAGAGGGGGACAATCACCTCCCTCTCCCTGCTGACACCCCTTTTTTAATGCAGCCCAGAACACAGTTGGCCTTCCGGGCTGTAAGTGCACACTGCTGGCTCATGTCCAGCTTCTCATCTGCCGGGACCCCCAAGTCGTTATAGACATAAGGATGTAGAAATGTATCAGGGCACAGAAATGAGGGAAGGAGTGTTAGCTACTTCACAGAACCCCATGCCTCCTGTCTGGAAGTCACCCCATTTCTAATTCAACCTTCTGGTACTTTCTACCCTTGCATTTCCTGGAAAAGGAACATACCTTCCTGCAAATGGAAAATATCAACAGGACATCCATGCTCTTATGGTTTCTACTCTCCAGTCTAAAATTATTCATGGCTAATTTATCCCTAGTTGCACTTGTGCCAACACTAACAATTCTTTTGCGTCGTCATGTACTTAATAATGGTGGTATGTCTTGTCTTGGCCTTGAATCACAGAATCACAGAATCACAGAATTGTAGGGGTTGGAAGGGACCTCCAGAGATCATCAAGTCCAACCCCCCTGCCAAAGCAGGAATGTGCTGCATTACCTTATTTGAGCACTTGTAGTTCATACAGGGATGGAGAGGCTCAATTCACCTGCTTGGCCTTCTGATTCTGACTGCACCACTTCCACTTTCAGTTTGTCTTTCTTTGCGCAGGTGCCTTGATCAACACATGATAGCACAGGGGAAGCTTCTGCTGTGCATGGTGGCACAGTGCTGAAACTTCCCTGTTTCTATTGCAAATTCCTCTTCCATTTATGGTATAAATACTTTGCTTTTAGCAGGTCTGCACCTCCTTAAAGACACCCATCTGGGTTACACTGACTATGTGTATCTGCCTTCAGCTGGGCTAGTTGTTTTAGGTTTCTTTTATAGCCAGTAAAGAGAAATAGATGCTTCTAAAGTGAGCACATGGAATGAATGTCCAAAGTGACATCCAATTGTATTGCGCTTCTGAAGTGATCATTTCTCTCCCCAGGGCTGTCTGTGCTGGGGCTACCTGTGGTTAGGTGGGAAAGCAGTCACACTCCTCATTCTTGCGCACTTTCTCACCTCGTAGGGAAAGTTCTCATCATTGTCCTTGACTCACACTTGGAGCTGGCTGGGTTTCATCCCATTTTTGTGTCTTCTTCCTTCAAGGTCTTTGAACTCTCCTGTTGTGGTGCTAAGCAGTAGCAGTGTCTCCAAGCCTGGACAGGCTCTGCAGCTCTCAGAAGAATGACTGTCTACACAGAGTAGCATATGGGAGAAGGTGCTGCCAAACACCCTATTTTGGGAGACCTGTTTGTAATAGCTTTCCTTTTAGACGTGTTATTAAAAAGCTTTCTTCTGGAGCAATTGGTACCTTTCCAGTGTACAGTAGTTCCTTGGTATGCAACTACTTACTCTGGAAAATGGCTTCTCTGTGGGAACAGCTTGTCATGAGCGATGTTTATTCCTTGTAAATAGGGACCAGCTTTGTGATGAGAGTTAAATCAGAGCAACAAGGAACTGCCATTGGCAACAGGCTATGTTCCTCAAAGTAACTCTGGGGGATTCAATCCTATGAAACTTTTCTGAATGATGTGATGTACGGAGACTCAGTTCAAGGTTACATTTTGGTCCACTTGGCCCTCAGCTCTAGACTTCATGAAAAGAACTTTTCACGAATTTTAAATATTTTTCTCATTGTTATATCGTAGTTCAAAGTCCAAACCTAGTTTTCCAGCTTCCACACCTCCCCTAGATGTCTGAGGAACCTAAATTAGAATTGCAGTTTCACCTTAAGTTTCTCCAAACACAAACGCTGTCAACAGCTTTCAGCTCTGTAGACTGTTTCCTGGAGGAATTTCTCTGATTTCTAACTCATGAGAGAGTGCTAAGTAGACACAGACATGAAACAAATACCTGGCTCTGTAAACCTGGAGATCCAAGTCAGGATGTTGAAACTATTGCACTCAACCCTCCAGTTAGAATCACTTATAAGGCTTACAAACTTCCTACTCACTCACTTCCTACCCTGCCTTGCTAGGCAAACTATAATTTTTATTTTTAATGAAATCTTTTGAACAGGTCACCATATTGCTGTCAGGTGGTTGATGGGAAGAAGGTGATCAGAGGTGTCTTACAAAGGCAGATTTCACTGAATCCTGTCACACTTTGACCCAGTGACCTCTCTTGGCATAACGGCTTTTGCACCAGGTGACCCAGGCACCAGCACAATGACTGACTCATTGCTGATTTGTGTGATTCATGCTTTTCTCCTTATTGGATTGCACCACACATCCTGGAATGGATGAATGAATTTGGCTTGGAGAAGATGTGAAACCCATTGATCCGAGATTGTCCATTCAGCCGATTAAGGAAAAGTCAGGTTACTCTGTTAAACTCGATTTTTAATAAGAAAATTACACTGCTGGAGGCTGATTCAGCGCTTTGCAGAAGTCAAAGAGTTTACAAGTCTGAGTTTATTCTGTGTCAGTAGAGCCAGCAGGAAAACAGCCAAAAGGAAGCAGCTAGGGAACGAGCTCTTCTTTTAAAATTTCACCTGTCTCTCTCCCCTGGAGCAGAGTGAGGAGGGAAGGAGCCAAGCGCAAAACAAACAGCAAATGTGGAAATCATGTGTTGGTTTTGGATCACGTCTAGAAATAACAGCCTGAGCACAGAGAGTATCTCATGGCAGGTAGCAAGGTTCTGCAAGAGAGAAAGTAAGGGAGTGAGAAAGTGACAAACATTATGGACAAGTTTTCTCTTGGACTGCAGCAGAAGGAATAGGTTCAGATCTTGCTTTATCTTAGCTACTCCCATACTTTTGGGCAATAGAAAATATTGGAATGGAAGACTGAGATTTACGTAGTGAACTCAGTGGAACAATGTTGTCACTGATTTCCCTGCTGAGGTGAGTTTCCTTTTTCTCTTTGAGCTTTCCCCTGGGTAATCAGCGTTTTCCACAAATTAAAGCAATATATTGCTCTTCCAGTGCCTTGATTTTTGACGCTGTATGGATCAGAAAGGGTGAACTCACTGTAGTTCACTTGATGCTTGAATCATGCCATTACTGACAATGGAAGACCCTTGCTAGGGCTTCAGCACATGTGGCAATAACATCAGGAGGTCAGGCATGACAGAGGTTTGGAAATTTACCTTTTTTTCAAATCCCTGTGCTGTGAAAGTGTGGTTTTGAATGTCCATGCAAGGCAATGCTGATGATGTGGTCATCTTGCTATGCCCAACACTAGGGGATGGCCAGCAGCTCTCAGAATATTCTATGCCATCAGTCTTACTTCTGCATCCTTCTCTGTTTACTTCAACTGATTCAAAGAAGTGTGTCGGTACCTTATCATAGAATCATAGAATGGCTTAGTCTGAAAGGGACCTTAAAGACCATCTACTTCCACCCCCCTGCCATAGGCAGGATTGCCAGCAGTCACCAAGCAAGATGGGCTTTTTTAAAAAAAATGTGGCTGCCAATGCACCTCTTACGTTGTTCTGTGCTTGGATTTTGTGCCCCTGGAATCCAGCTGTCCTGGTGTGGCAGGGAAGCTGCTGCCTTGGCGCATGAAATCTCCAGAATTGGCCCCTTCAGGTCTTATTCACACTTTGATTAATTATTGCTTCTGAAAACATCTTCCACTTCTTCCAGCATTGCCTCACTATCTCTTCCTCAAGCTCTCAGTTAATAACCTGGCTCTTGGGAAAGCAATTGCATAAGAGTCTATGGCTCATTTTAAGTTGCCGGATCCTGGGCTGCGGTGAGTCACGCCCACAACGCCCTGGGAAGGGAATCCAATGCCACTCTCTCCAATTTATGGATGGAGAAGTTTTTTAGGCGTGGAAATGTACAGGATTTGCTCAGGGTCAGGTAGTGAGTCAGGCATAGTGGCATAATGTCGGAATGCCCATTCCACCCCAGCTCCTCAGGCTCTCATCTGTCTAGACTTTTCCATGCACCAGCTTTGATGCTGGTGTTACCACTATCTTTTGTCATTGCCCTGGGAGCCCAGACATCTCCTCTCCCTTCACCAGTCACGACAACATTTCTGTAGTCTTGAAAATGACTTGTTGCCAGTAAGGATCAGATGCTGCATGGAGGGGAAGTGTGTTTCTGCTTATATGGAGAGCATCACATCTCCATGTCCCTGTTGTTCATCTGTTGGCTCTCTCTGGTCTTCCTGCTTGCTCCCAGCACAGTGGCCCTGTCCCTGCCATCAGGAAAAGAACAGGATCTAGGACCCTGTGTAAGTAAATCTCCATAAACCTACACTGCGGTGTCTCCCCACTGACAGTTCAACAAATGGCAAAAAAAGCCATAGATCTTAGCTTAGGAGCTGCCAAAAGAAAAAAAAGAAAGACACCACAGCTTCATTTCTGGCTGTGGTGTCTTCTAAACCATGTCAGTGTTTAAAGCACAGAGGGGAGTATAAAGGAAGGTGAGAAGTGCAGGATGAAGTGGAGTGGTGGCTCCTCCATTCCTTGGGTGAGGCACAGTGAAATAGACAAAGGCAAAGGAGAGAGAAAGGAGAAGTTGCTATCCTTGGCTCTGGTTGGCAAACCCCTTGCAGCTGCAGTTTGGAGGACCTCACTGATGTTGGTTAAAGCAAACCAGACCAAAGCCCAAAGAAATGAGGGATGTTTCCTGTCCCTGCAGTTGTGTTTGGACCTAAATGTTTCCCTGCATTTGATTCCTTGCACGTCACTGCTAGCTGCATTCCTGACTTGACTCCTCGGGCTGGCTGTGGCTCCTGTGGGGAATAAGAGCCCATTCATCACCACTCTGTTTTTCCAGCGGGAAAGCTGGTGGTTAAACAAGGGGAAGAAGAGAGGCTGGGAATCTGTAGTTTTGCAGAGGAGTCAAGGAACAAATCTTGGAAGGGGGTCCATCCATCCTGTGCATTCACCCACTGCATTGCATCAAGCCTGGGGAATTTTTATTGCTGTCTTAACAGAAACCAGACACCACAAGTGGCACTCATCCTGCCAACAGCCCCAGGGCCACAGACGGGGACAGCTTTTCATCCAGGCAGTCTCATCCTGCTGGTGGGCAGCAATGCCTCTGCCGTGCTGCGGTGGGCTTTGGAGGGAGTGCAAGCTGAAAGCTGGGTAGTGCGATACTACAGACGGGTAAAGATGTTTGGTCCACAGGTTTGGCTTTTTGGACCTTGGTTAAAGCTGAGGAGAGGCAGTCACGGCCTCATGCAATTGATGGGATTTGTGTTTGGGTGGATATCTCTGCCACATTTAATTCCTCCTTCTGAAAGTCTCTTGCTCACCTACATGGGCAATAAGGACAAAGAAGAAAACAGCCCAGCCCAACTCATGCTGAAAAGGAGGAGGAAAATGTGTTTTGAATAGTGTGGAAGGGGTGTGGTCACTGGGTGGGGGTGTGTCAGGCACCGCAAAACTTATTTATAAGCAAGAGCTGCTCTGCTGGAGAAGAAACCTTGCTGAGGCTTTGTCAGCTACTGCTGGTCCCTGACACCACTGGGAGGACACATCTGCTGCGATGGGGAGGCAAAAGGACGTGCTTGCTACCATCGAGGAGCACCTGAGGATCCGAAATAAGTTGGTGCGGCAAGCGCTGGCTGAGTGCCTGGGGACGCTGATCCTGGTGGTGAGTCTGTGCTGGGGCATGGGGACGTCGTCCTGGTGTGGGGACATCGTCCTGGTGCAGGGACTGTGCTGGTCCTGGCACTGTGCTGCTGCTGGGAATTGCAGGTGAATGAGCCCAGCTCCCGTGCAACCTGCCTGTTGGCACAGCCGTTATCCATAGAGGATAACCTTGTGCTGTAGGGTGAGCGTTAGGGCTGCTGGCAAGGAGTGGGCTCTGCAGAGCTCAGCAGGTGTTGCAGGGCTGTAGTGTGTCTGTGTGTTCACAAAGCACAGGGAGCAGACTCAGCACTGGAGCAAGTGTTTTGCTAGAGATCATGCAAAACTTCCTTCCCCACTCTGTCTCGGGGTATTGTCTTGGCACTGAAATAGTTCAAGTGTTATCATCCAGGCAGTGAAAACCTCACTTTGTTTTCTTTGTGCATCCTGTGAAGAAGAAACAGGCAGAATTTAAGCTGTTCCAGCAAAATTTTTTACTGCCTGCTGCAGGTCCCCAGGGGTCTTATCAGCAGGGCTGCATGCCACCAGGACAGCCTGTGCTGGCAGCTGATCCCGCCTGCGTGGAAGTGCAAGGCTGTCACTCCCACTACAAAACACATCATTTGTAAATGATGACTGCAACAAAACTCTGCTGCCTGCTGTACTGCTGGGTTTCCAAAGGGACAGGATATAGGGGTAGATATCTTTGACGCTGAAGCCTGATCTGAACAGGTAGGACAGCAGTGAAGGATAGGGATCACACAGTAGTGCAGCAACACTGCAGTGGGGGTATCTCTTTTTGGGTGTCCAAAAATGCAGGACTATGCAATGCCCAATGATTTGGTGGTAGCACAGCCAAAGTGTGCAGGTGAAACTTCATCTGAAGTGGTGTAAACCCATGTGGCAGAGTGACTGTGGGTTTATGCCCTCTGTAACTGGTTGTCTGAGGAGAGCACTGATGGACTGAGGGGCTGAAGGCAGAGGAAGGCTGATGAAGCCACATGTGCTCCTGGGGGTCTGACACACTGTGTTGTGCTTTACTTAAGGGGAAGAGGGGACTATTGAGTCTTGCACAGGGGGAAAAATATGACAATAAAATGCTACCACTCCTGAAAGAAAGCAGCTCTGCACAGTGCAGTGGCCTCATTTCCAGAATGACCCAGCTCTGATGATTTTTAGGATGTGTTCTGTTGGTTTCCTAGGAAGAGTTACTTGGGATAAAGGCGATAAGAAGCTGATGGGAATGCAACCAGCAGAAGGTCTCTGCAGTGAGTCTCAGGATAGATGCAAGGTAGTGCTTGGGGGAAAGATAATGTCTCCTGCTAGCCAGGTTAGTTCTGTTAGTTCTACTGGAGAAATGAGGCACATCTTCAGCTGTGCAAGCTTTCAGAAGGGCTTGTGGTTAAAAAATAAATTATTCTCTCTGCTGACACAATTTTCCCCTATGGTCTCACTGCTTTGAGGCAGGGAGGAATAAGAGTGTGCTCAGAGCCCCAGGAAAGGTTTGGTCCCACTGCTTATCCAGACTCCAAAATGAGAGTGGGCACCATTAGCCTCAGGGAGCACCACGCTTGATCTGTTTTCATGCTTGTGTGCAAAAGCAGTTTCATCACCTTGTCCAGGACTCCCTGAGCTGGTGCCTGGGAACAAAGAAAATGCTGCTTTTATTGGTGCTCTCAACTCTGTCCCAGAGTGATCCAGGATCTCTTCAGCTCCTATGCAGTGGGACCTCTGTGCTGTATGGAAGCAGATGCAGAGGGAGAACTGGGAAGTCCCACGCATGTCGAACCCTGCCTGGCTGTTAGCATGGAATACAGAGAGGGAAGTTCGTTCCTTGCAGCTGTCCCAGTCTGTTCTTCTGCTAATAAGGAGCTACGTACTTTATTAAAAATTAAAATAAATATAATACATATATATATAATTGCTCCCTATCACCCATATTCCTCTGTATCTGTTTTATTTCATCAACTGCCCTGAAAGCAGAAGCAAAAGCCTTGAAGTTGTCCTTTTCCTTATCAGAAGACCTTGATAGTGGATTAAGCCAGATAATCCCAGGATAGAGATCCTGATCCTGCCTGGAGGGAAAATGGACATTTCTATCCTGCAGAAGTCCCAACAGGCTGACCTGAGAGTGAAAGCATTCACCTGCAGCTGAGCCCAGCAGGCACCTCTTGTGGGCTTCAGAAAATGGAATCTATGAAGCTGCTTCTGTGGAAGATGGTGTTGGCTGCATATGAATTTCTTTAGAACCAGGCAATATTGGGGATGGATTTAAGGCTTGGTATCATTCACACCAAAGTCAACTTCCTGAGTCCAATGTTTAAGGTTTGCAGCTTATTTAAGATTGCACTGTGTAATGTAGAACTTGTCCCGCTGTGGATATTGGAATGGCTTCAGCTTCTTCCCTCCTCCCCTTCAATTGCATAATGGCAGCTCTCTAAAGCTCTTCTACAGCAAAGCCATTTCAGAACCCCACAGTTCTTACCTGCTGGTAAGAGTTATAAAGGCAGCAGAGTGTTGCCTAAGAGAAAATACTGCCTTTTTGTTTAAGGTAAGAAAAATAATCCAACTAAGCAGCCAAACCTTGAAGAGCACAAAGGAGTTGCAGTTGAGTTGCTCTTGCTATGTGCCTTGCACAACAGAGCTACACTCTGTTGCTTGCGACCCTCCTGTTACAAGAGTTTACTGCTGCTTCTGTTTCCTTTGATAGTGAAGATGGCAGTCCCCTTCCTCTCCCCCCAGCATACACTTTCAGACGTGTTAGGTTTGAACTTTCTATCCATGTCAGAAGCACCTCTTGCTGGAAATAGTTAAGCAATGCAAACACTGAAGGCATTTTCCGACTCACTTGCTGTTTGTGTTATTGCTGTAGCAACTCACTAAAGCGAGATTTCCACCAGCAGGTCTCCATGCTTTCCTTAAAGGCTTGGACTGTTTGTCTTTGTCTGCTGGCTGCAAATACCAAAGCTGTCCCTGTTCAGTTTTAACGTTTGCAGAAGTAATTTGCTATTGTAACTGATTTCCAAGTCAGACTATGATTCACTGCTGCTGAGGCACGAGGAAGGAACAAAACAATTCCTAATTGCTTCTCAGCCAGGCTGTCCTGCCTTTGCGGCCAGGTGGGAACTCTTTAGAATCTGAGTGTGCTGCTAACCGCAGAAGCCAACATAGTAAGGTGGCTGGGATGATCAAGGCAAGGGGAGCCTCATCTAACTGCTGACAGTGCTGCTGCTCTCCACCACCTCTTCCACCAGAAGAGCTCAGAGCTGTTTGTTAACCACCCAAACTATAGCCTTGTTGCTCCAGTGCAGGAGCAGGGCAATTTCTCCTTCGCACAGAGATGAAAGCTCAGGCACTACAGCTTGCCCTGATGGGACACAGCTTTCTCCAGCAATGCCCAACACTGTGAGTGAAGCCCAGGTCTTTCCAAGAGCTAAGGCTTCCTTATCTGATGGACATCAGGGATATCAGAACGTGTTCTTGCTTCAGTACACATGGGGACGGAACAAACTAAATAACATCTCCCCGCCAATGCCCAACTACTCTGCTGTAGGTTGCTCAGCTTTTTTTTTTTTTTTTTTTTCTTCACTGAGCTCTTTGAAGTGGTGTTGTAGCCCACAGTGTACATATGATGTAGCTTCCCTCAGCCCCTCTTATCTCCCCACTCCTGCTGCCTCACTTGGCTCCAAGACAGCTCTCGGTGCAGAGGGAGCTGTAACATTACAGACCATCTGAGCCTGGCTTTTGTTCCTACCCAGACTGGCTGGTAGGTGGAGCTGGTAGGTCCAGCAAGGCTGTGGAATATGATATTTCTCTCCTGTTTAGCAACCTCTAAGTCACGACCCACCTATTTGTTCAAGAGATGCTGCAGAAAGGCACAAATTTTTCTCCTTGCACTACCCCAGTGGCTTTTGGAGGGCAGCAGGGGCTGAGCCACTCTTCCCATGCACTTGTTTGCTTGTTTTTTGCAGGCTGAAGGGTAAAGTTGCAACTCAGGTAATAATAGTCCTGGGCTATGCCAACAAAATTTTCCTGTCTTGATTTGGATCAGTTGGTCTGAAATCCAAGAACAAATCCATTCAGGCCTTTTGTGTTTGTTGAAGGTGTGAAAGAGCACCAACAAGGGAAAGAGGGCAGGAGAGGGAGGGAACCTGGCTGCTGTGCTGTATTCCAGCGGAGTTCATGAACAGAACTGTTTTGGTCAGGATTTGTCCGTGAACCCAGTAACCCTTAGTTCTTCATTAGCTCTTTCACTGTGTTTGTGTCCTTCAAGGCCCCCTCCTAAGAGCTGTGACTAACTCCAGGGCTTCTCTGCCAGGGAAGCTGTGGGTGGAAAAGCCACACGGCCTATCTCAACCACAACCTGGACGCAGGGAGGTTGAGTTTTTCCGAGTATGAAGTTACACCCAGCAACGTGCTTCTGGCTATCTGCTCCCTTTTTCGACCCCTGGAGTCTTCCAGCCCCTTCATCCCTGAACCAGTTCAACTCACTGATCCTGCAGAACATGGTATGTTCCTATTGATTTTCTGCAGTCTATCAGGTTGGATCAGCTCAGGAGGAAAGAGGAGATGAGAAGCTTTCCTGTTGGCCATGAGAACCATTAGATCTGCTTGAGACAGTAAGATGAAATTAGGGAGCTGTTTTCCATTAACATGGTTAATGGTGCATCAACCTCAACTCCTGGAAGAATAGCTTTAATACGTCTGAGTAATGGCTTGTTGCAATCATTTTATTAGTACTTAAAAAACACTTGTCTAATGGGTCATGGGGATAAAACAGCTGACGGCTGCATGCTGCCTTGTGAGGGACTCACCTGAGTTTTTGCTGGTTGAGATGTTTTTCTGGTAATGTAAAAACTATGTGTTGGCAGCAGATTATTAAAACCAAGAATGAAGGATCATATTTCCTTGGGTGTGCACCACTCATATCCATTGCATGAGCTTAGGTCCATGGATTTAAATTGAATAAATGCTGCTGTATTTTATATAATCTTCCTTGTCTTGCAACTCAAGCTAGATGCTCCTGAACACTGTAAGTAGTGGAAAACGAAGACTTAAGAAAATAGAATGGTCAGGGTATCCTGTCTTGTATGGCTTGAGAGAAGAAATTGGAGGGAAAGCTAACAAAGAGTGGAATTGGAAATGGCGCAATTGTAAGTTTTATGTCACTTATGTCACTTATGTGGTCATTTACCACAACTAAACAATAGGCACCTGGCAGTGCAAAGATTTGGAAAAGTGGATCATGCCAAAATCTGTCACAGAGGATGGTGAACTTTGAACTGTGTCCCCATGAGCAGCATGGTAGATCACAGTGACATGTGGCGTGCTTCAGGTATGTCATCCAAGCTCTGACATATCTGTCACTGCTGTCTTTTTAGGGGTCTTGAAAGATAAAGGAGAGTGTTACTGAGTTGATGGGATTTGTTCTGCCTAAATGTAGACAGGAAAGTTCAGAGTTGGCTGACCTGAGTGCTGACTACATCAGTGGGGAAAATGAGACCCTAAATCAAGCCACTTGTCTTGATTTAGACACCCATGCTGGGAGGCTGGGCTCCATTCCATAAGCTGCCATTTCTCCTCACTGCATGTGAAGGTCATCCAAGATGACTGTATCAGTCATAAAACAAAATGACTAAAGGTGCAAAATAAATCTCGCTGCAGGCTATCATATATTTTACACTTATCTGATGATAGTAACTGTAGATTTTGCATCTGCATAAGCAAGGATTGGAACTGTATCCCTCTGGACAACAGAACCACCTGGTACATGTATCAAAGCTGCCCCTACACCTAGCATATGCAATTGTTTTGTTGGCTGCCACCCAGTGCTGCCGCTTGTATCAGATGCTCTCATGTAAAACCGTTTGTCACAAGAGCAGGGTTGAGCATGATTTGGATGTCATGTATGGGAATGCTTAAAGGACTCCATTGGTGCGGGATGGGATTGCACATAAGCATATCAAACCTCAAATTTGTCCCTAAATATTACCTTACTTTTTTATTTTAATCTACTTAGGGTCATTTTTTTCTATTGTTGTGCTGAATTAAGCCAAACAAGAACTTAGGGCATATCTGATAAGTAATTGTAATGTTCCTGTGGAGTGGCTCCAGGGTGTTTTTGCATGGCTCATAGACTCTCTTCTGAGAAAAAGCTGGGGAGCTCTTGCTAGGTGTAGGATGGCAGAGAGGAGAATGGAGAATAGCCTCTTGGGAAACACCAGAGCTGGAATTCCTCCAGTTTGAGAAAAGACCTTTGTGAATAAGTGCGGTCACAGATAGTGGAATGGAGAACTTGTGGTTTGTGACCAAAAGTTATGTGTGTCTGATGAACCAACCACCATCCACCTGCAGAACTGCGAGTTCCTTCAGAGTGAATAACACAGATTACATCATCAGTGGGAATAAGCTTGATCTAGTGGGTAGCAACCTTACCCACAGCAAGAGACTGGAAGTAGGTGATCTTTAAGGTCCCTTCCAACCCAAGCCATTCTGTGATTGTATTACTACAGTTTACAGAAAACTGAGGCCAACCCTACCAAACTCAGCTGCCTTCTGCAGCTTTTTCTGGGCTCACCTCCTGGTCAGACTGATATGCTTCATGGCTGTAGAGAGACAAACACCATAGCCAAGTACTCTGTCCAAAACTCTGCCTAATGTGTGCTGAGACTCCTCTGGGAAGGAACAGATGTCACCCTGGTCATTAGCAAGTTTTTCGTTGCTCACTTGTAGCTATGCTTTCCTCATGGTTTGGACAAAGCTGGTAACGATAGCTCTGTTTGTTGAACAACAACTAATCTTTTCTGTCCTCGCACATGTGTGTCCTCTGCTGTGGTTTTCCAAGTGAGAGTCTTGGTATGAGGACAAGGAATGGGCTGCTATGTACCCAGTAGAAAGCAGTATTGGATATCACTTTGCTAACTAACGAGTTCTACAGGTTTCTTTGTTCTTCCAACAGAGGGTCCTGTGCCAAGAGGTACCTGAGTACAGAGTGTCCACCTCATGAGTCAGCCTGCAGCCTACTTGGCCACTCCTTTTCCAGCAGATTAAGTGCAATGTTTTCTTAGTAATTCATCAGTCACTGAGGGGATGAACTAGCTGTGTTTTGGCTTTGCCCTTCAACTGTATTGTGTGTTGCTCAACAGGTATGTCCAGCATTGGCAGAAGAGGTGAAGGGATCCACTCCTGCCTACCTGATGCCTATTTGGTGGTTTATCCCCTAACAGCAGATATTGCCTTTGTGGCAGTTGAGTAATCTTGGAGTAATGGAATTTGCAGAAGCAGAACATCTTGATAGGTGGACAGACACAGGCACAAGTTCTAGGCACTAGCCTTGAGGATCTTGAGCAAGATGTTATCCCTGTCCTAGTTTAAGGATGCTCTCTGTATCTAGTGATGAGATAATCCCTGGTATACACTGAGAATCTGTTCAGGTTAAGCCAGTGGAAGATAAAAGCATACAGAAGATAAGGACTAGGGCTCCTTAAAATATATGGTGGGTAGTGGAGGGACATGGCTAGGCAGGAGGCATCCATCTGGATGAGTGATGAACCGAACAGCCAGGGGAAACTGGTCTGGGTTGATAGGGGTGAGCATAGGAAGTATGGCTTTTGGATGTGATTGGGAAAGGAAGAATTGCCCACTGAGAGCTAACGTCTTTCAGAATGAGCACATACTTCCTTTAGCAATTAGGCAACACTACTTATCACCCAACAAAAATAGGTTGTTACCCAGAGTGCTTGATGCTTGTTGGTGTTGCAGAGACAGAACAGTTATGTTGCCCTGATCTCTTCCTACATGACGTTGCCATAGGAAGGATCTCATTGTGTTGAGGTGGTGTGGGCTGTGCTCAAATTGCCCATGGCAGGGAGCAAACCTTGGGGATGAGACAAGCATAGGTATCTCAGCTCAGGAAGGCAACCTCAATCCCTCAGCCATGGCTTGAAAGGAATGTCCCTGAATGCCAAGGTGAACAATAGGCTTCTTCAGCCATGTCTTTACATCCACGCAGTAGCAAAACTGTGCCCTGCCAATCTGTGTGCTACTGTGTCAGACAATTATTAGCCCTTTTTAACAGCAAGGAGTTTAGGTCCCTTATCTGAGCAGTGATCCTTCTCGTCTACCTTTAGCCACCATACATTTGGATGTTTGACAAAGTTGTCCAGTCTCCTGGAGATGTGAAGTGTGAGCTGATGTATCTTTAACTTTCTTTTGGTCATGGATTCAGTTTACCAGCCAGGAGGCAGGCTTTCCTTGTGACTTTTCTGCAGCTGAATGCTGAAGCTTCGAGTTATGAGTATGCTGCAACGGTCCATGCAGGTGTAAGCAGAGCAGTCAAGAGTGTCAGTCAGCAGCTGGCCCTGGTGTAAATCACAGAGGGTAATTTCAGTCTGTTCTTGTCTTTCAGCTCTTCGGCTGTGGCTCTGTTGCGCAGATCGTGCTCAGCAAAGGGACCCATGGAGGTTTCCTGACTGTCAATCTCGCCTTTGGCTTTGCTGTGATGCTTGGCATTTTGATCGCAGGCCAGGTGTCAGGTATGTTGTGTCCCTGGGTGTGGGCTGGATTTCACTTGTGAGAACTTGTGATACTTGTGTGGGCCTACATGGCTGCACTTTCCCTATATGGCACTTCTCCCATGTGGAGACTATTGTGCCATGGCTCATCTCTTGCGCTCAAGTTCTGTCCATAAAAGTGCATAAACCTTCTGTCTTTCTGCAGGTGGACACCTGAACCCAGCTGTCACTTTCGCCATGTGCTTCTTGGCCCGAGAGCCCTGGATCAAGCTACCAGTTTATGCCCTGGCCCAGACACTTGGAGCTTTCCTAGGAGCTGGCATAGTCTTTGGGCTCTACCATGGTAGGTGCAGAAAGCATGATGTGAATGGGTCTTTGCTGTCTAGATTACAGCATATCTCCCAGAAGTGTTGATGAAACAATAGCAGTGATAGAAACTTTACATCTGTGCATTTCTCCAGAGTCATTTTATCTTCATGTTTTTTGTGTAATAAATAAAGACTTCACTTGAATTTTTTTCTGCATAGTCTAAATACTACTGTGAGACAGTCAGACTTCTAGCAACTTTGGCAGCCCTTGTCAGGCTGATTCTAAATCTTGAAAAACAACCTGGAAATTCAGTTACTCATGAGTGTATTCCTCTTTTCACTGTGCTCCTTATTACAGCAGGAGATAAGAACTGATGACTCTGTTCTGATCAGGAAAATGTTTAATACTGCTAACTCCAGACAAAGCAGTGCTGCTGTAATTCTGTAGCTTAAACAAGCAAAGTAATCAGCACTTAGCAATGTTCAGGATATAATGAATGCTAAAGCTAGTTGGTGTTCCTGATGGAATGGCATGAGGAGAGTGTCAATGGGTATGAAGATACAACTCCTCTGTAATAATGAGTTTACTGCAGTATGGAATCATAAAAAATCCCGAGTTGGAAGGGAGACAGAAGAATCACTGAGTCAATCTCCTGGCCCAACACAGGACGACTCAAATTTTGTCTGAGAGCATTGTTCAGATTGTTCTGAACAAAATCTGAGATTTTGACTTCTGTAGCACCACAGGCATTTAGGCACCTTGTAGGGGGAATTAGAATTCAGATTAGTATTTACTGGCTCTGACTGGTGCTTTTTCTCCACCTCCAGATGCCATCTGGGCTTTTGGCTCCAACCACCTGTATGTAACAGGAGTTAATGCCACAGCTGGTATCTTTGCCACCTACCCATCTCAGCATCTGAATGTTGTGAATGGATTCTTTGATCAGGTAAGGAGGAGCTTGGAGGGTGCCAGAACTTCAAGAGAGAGATTTTGGGTTTGTTCTGGCCCTCTCATTTAGTCAGAGAATGCATTGCAGCTTGAAAGCATGTTCTGGAAGATGTCTTCAGCTGATTTGGCTGCTTACGCAGTTACTGATAGCTCGTCTGTGTGCAGGGAAGAGGTGTGGGCACAAAGGAACTTATCAGCTGCTAGGAGGAGCGTGTTCCATCATCCCTTTCCCAACTGGGCACTCAGTCTAATTCTGTATGACAGTGCCATGAGATGTTTTTATTGTAGCTTTTCCACTTTAGAAAATGAGTCCTAAAACCATGGAACTTAAGAAGAGTTAAGTAACTTGGTTAAAAGATCAATATGGATTAAATTCTTCTTTCTGATTTTTCCTTTTACAGTTCATTGGCACTGCTTCCCTGATTGTTTGTGTCTTGGCTATCGTGGATCCTTACAACAATCCTGTTCCCACGGGGCTGGAAGCTTTCACAGTTGGCTTTGTTGTCCTTGTCATTGGAACTTCCATGGGCTTCAACTCTGGCTATGCTGTCAACCCTGCCAGAGACTTTGGGCCTCGTCTCTTCACAGCCATTGCTGGCTGGGGTACTGAAGTGTTCTGGTAAGAGCTTGCCAATGAAAACTCTGTGCATCAAGGGGGAAAAAAGTTACAGATTCAAGTAGGTGGTACCTGTGATGCCAGAGAGAATCTTAGCACCCTTATGGTGTCTTTGGAATGTGTAAACCTCTTTACAAGACACAGTTTGCTCTGTTTTGATTTCTAAAAAAATCATGGAGCTACAACAATTTCCAGCAAATTAATGAACGTGGGGAGGAAATCTCAGAGATGAGAAGCTCAGGTGCACCTTGAACATGATCTTATCCACTTTTTTTTTAATGGAAGGAAGTGCAGGTCCTTTGTTATGTTTTGTTGAACCTGGAGAAAACTCAGAACTATGAGTAGTAGAGGCTATGTGCTATAAAGGAGTACTTTCCTGCAGGCAGTAGGAGGGAAGTGAAAGTGCCTAGCTCAGACAGTGATGGTTTCTCTAATTTCTTGGTGGAGAGAGAGTTCTAGAAGTCCTGGAAACAGCTGCTCTGAAGTGCTTATCCCCAGAACTTGCAGCAAGAGGCAACAACTGCCTTGGATGTTGCTGTGGACATAGGGTTGCTGTTGTCTTGCATGTCAATGGGGATGTTTGCAAATAATCAGATTTTGCGTTATTCCAGACTGAAACAGAAGTATCCTAATGCTTAAGCTGCAATTCTTAACCATGTGCATTTCCCTTTTGTTTTCCAGGACTGGTAAGCAGTGGTGGTGGGTTCCAATTGTTGCTCCTTTCCTTGGGGCCATTGCTGGAGTGATAGTCTACCAGCTGATGATTGGATGTCATGATGAGCCTTCTCCACCTGCTTCTGAGCAGGAGACAGTCAAGCTGGCCAACGTGAAGCACAAGGAAAGGGTCTGAGGAAGCTGCCATTCAGATGTGGCAGACGTTCATTACTCAGGACTGCAGCTGGTGAAGAGGAGGGAGGAGTTAAGAAGAGCTTCAACAAGAACAGGAAGAGTTTTTTTCCTGTCTTGAGTTATTCTAGCCTTTGATTTTTTTAATTTTTTTTTTTTTAAATATCCGTGATGCACTTGCTTTAGATAGTTTCCTATGTGCCTTTTCCTTCCATGCAGTATCATATAATCTTCCCATACTTCTCGAAGGGGGTTGAGAGTTTTAGGAGACAGGAGAGAGGTGAGCATTGCTATCCAACCACTCCAGCATGAGCCTCATGAATCAGGGACTCTATTGGGCTGCTTTGCTGTCTTGGCCATTGAGCTTGGCAAACTGCTTCCCTCTGAACATGTGCCCCATCTGCAGAGTGGGGACCATGCAAAACATAAATTGTTTTTCTAGTGTGGAACTGAAATTCTGATATCCTGGGAAAAATTTGCCTGCAGTTCTATGATGTTCATGTTTGGTGTTGCTCCATAGTCAGTGACTTGACACCAGGAATGGACCTATCTACAATATTTTAATTGGCTAAAATGTTCATTTCTCCGATGAGCTCACAGAAGATTGTATCAATTCACTGATCCATGAGCAGAGAGTCAGAGCAGGTAGTGAGAATGCATTGGATTTTAATATAATACTAAGACAAAAAGTTTACAAGCCACTGCACCCTGGTGTTCTAATCACAGTTTTCAATCTTGCCAACTCATGGAAGATAAAACATAGGAAATCCTTGTTTCAGTCGGGGGATAACCTGGAAAGAAAGCTTGGCTCCCTGTAGCAGCCCTTCTTATTAATCAGCTTTGTATATAAATTGCAAGCAGCTAATAGCCAAGTTCCACTGAAAGCATGGTGTTGCTAAAGTTGTGTGTGTTCATGTAAATTTCACAGTAGTATTTTTTTTAATAGAGATATATAAATGCACTCCTTAAAAAGCTATTACTACAAAACAAGATGGGGATCATTTAATTTAAAGATGTGTGGGAACTGCCTATTCTCTGACAGCTTTGAGGTAACTGTTGGGTTTGCCCAAGATGGCCTTAGATTTTGGCACAGTGTGATTGGAGCATTTAGTTTTTTACCTTGCAGAATTGTGGGGGCATTCCTGGCACTCAGGACTCTTCTACCACATCTTTTCTGGTGAGGGTTTGGCTGCTATGGCACCTCTGGCTCCTGTAGCACTGGTGTGTCAGAGGATGGCTGGCTCTCCCAGTGCTATACAGAGTGTTTGAAACAAGCAGTA
Source organism: Tetrao urogallus (assembly GCF_951394365.1). NCBI lineage: Eukaryota > Metazoa > Chordata > Aves > Galliformes > Phasianidae > Tetrao > Tetrao urogallus. The sequence goes on from NC_136816.1 coordinate 68,070,613, forward strand.
TCAGTTGTGAAAGAATTTGTAGGTCCCATGCCTCTGCATTAGAGAAACTCTTTTGAAGGCAGTTTCTTTAATGAGTGAATTCTTTGAAATATGTAACTTTGTACACATTTCCAGTCACTAAAACGATGTATTCTTTTTTTTTTTTTTTTTTTTTTTTTTTCCTTTTTAAGAAATAAAATGTTAATACCCACATTGTAAGATGTCAGCAGTGCCTGTTTTATTTTTAAGCTCTGGACAGTAAACTTTGCCATGGAAAGGAAGTTGTCAGGAACAAAAGCTTCCTCAAACCCCTTTCCTCTCTGCAGCCTGCATTAGCAAAAGTAAATTAACCCTTCAGGCAGTATATCCATATGCACTGCTGGTGCTGTATTCCTTTCACTTTGGGGGTAGGTAGGAGAAGATGCAGTGCCTGAGCTAATTACTTCCTTGCACAATGTAGAGAACATAAGTAATGCAGACCTGAGCCCACTGCTCAAAGAACTGCACAGTCCTTCCTGCCTATGTGCTCTGTAAATGCAGGTGTTGTTCCTGATTTATGTCCTGCTGTGTTTTTCCTCTGTCAGCTGTACAGACTTGAAAAAAGTCTATGGCTTTCCACATGGTGCCATCTGAACAGTTCAGTGAGGTTGGATTAATGTGATTTCCTTCAATTCACCAACTAGAAATCAAGTGATTTTTAGCAAGAAATCTGTTTGTTCAGTATGCTCTGTCCTTGTCCCATTTCTGCTGCTTTGTTCCATTTCTGTCTTGAAAATTAATTCCTCAAAATCTGTTTAAAAGCCTTGTGTACTGTTGCAATCAATTCACGTAGCTGCAGGGATCACTTTTCCTTTTTCTCTGTCCTTTTCTCACTCTTCCACCACTTCCGTTAAAATTCTTACTACAGACATGATGACTGTGGACTCCAGAATTGCTGTTTTTCTTTCAGTATGTACTCTGTACCGTTTCCTCCTGCTTCCATCTGAGCCTTTTTCTATAACTTTGCCTTATTTTTGCCTCAGCGTTCTATTTTGGAATCCTTATTAAAACTGTAGCAAAATACCAACCTCTTTCAGGTCAAGTCTTGACTAACTTTTGTCTTAGCCATGTTCCCACTGCGTAGGTCTTCTCTCTGGGGATCTGTTGGAGTGCCAAGTGCAGCTGAGCAGACCCTCAGTCCAAGTTGAGTGGATGGGAGCTAAGTAGTTTTATGTCCCTTTCCAAAAAGGTCTTGCCCATATTATCCACACATGGGGCAACTCTTTGCTAACCCTGTGAAGAAAGCACTGCATTGGGTAGTTTCATATGCTGGATTTCAGGAGCTGCTATTTGAGTGTGGGGAAGAAAAAACAAGGTTAATTGCAGTCAGCAGCATCCTTGGCAGTAGGCTCCCTTAAGTTGCTGCGAATTGTGATTGTTTGTTTTCAGTTTAGTTGCCTAATGTTTAATTTTTGTCCTTTTTCTAATTTTTCCCTTTCCCGTGCCTAAACTTCAAAACAACAAATCATCATTTTCTCAATACTGTGCCTTTGCAGTTCTTGGAGAATTTAAGACTCATCTGGCCAAATAACGACTGCTAGGTTTTAAGTCAGAAGAATTCCAACCATCGGGCTATTGAAATATACTTAGTATGTAGGAAGAAATAAATCTACAATTCAAACTATTCATGCTTGACAGGGAGAGTAATTAGTCACTAGAACAAAGATGCTGTGGAATGTCTATTGTGTGAGGGTTTCAAATTAAGACTGGCTGTCTTGCAAAAAGGTGTCTCACTTAAACAGCAAGCCCTTCTCCAAGAGCAAGTCCCTCTGGAGGAAATTCCCAGACATCTATATTACAGAAGGTCAAGTAGACAGGAAAGGTCCCCTCTGGCTTTAAAACCTATTTATAAGGAATAGTGGCCAGGAGTTCAGTTCCTCTTGTCAGCTGAGACTGAGTTCTTTGCTGCAGGTGCTGTAGTGGGGACAGGAGTAAAGCACTGACTCCTCCTGTGCTGCTTTTCTATCCCAAAGTGAGTTTCAGCTCTCATCTGCCAGCAGTGAGTACTGGGGATTTAGGAGCTGGCTGGCACGTGGCTGATCTGGTGGCACTGACCCAGGGCAGGTTTCCACTTAGGATCAAAAAGAATCAGCATGGACACTTCAGCTGCTTGCTCTCTTCCCTTTTCCCCACCACCTTCCCCTTGGTTCATGTCATCCTCTTCCATCCAAAAGAGATACCTGGTAACTCTATGAGAAAGTGGGACTGAGACAAGGTCACCGTGTGGGAGAATACCTGAAACTGTTTCAAGGCTGCTATCTCAAGACAGGCCAACGGAGAGGAGAAAATGAGGCTCTATTGTTGGACATCACTGGCAAGGACGAGGCGTCATTGGCAAGGACTGTCTTCTCTATGTCCTTGGCAGTTCTGCATGCTCATGTCATGCTTGGACTTCCATGAGCCCCAGGTTTCTGCCCTCATCATGTACCTCAAGGTAGAAAGCAGTCTCAGCGCACTTACCCGGTTCTAGCACAAACTGGTTCTGGTGTGTCCAGGGTTTCTGAGCTTGTGGGCATCATTGTAAGAATCATTGAATCATTAAGGCTGGAAATGACCACAAAGATCATCTAGTCTGACTGTCAACCCACCACCACCACGCAGGAGCCTCTGTAGGCTTGTAGGTGCCTTCGATGTGTGTTTCATTAAGCCACCTTTTCATTAATTGTTTACTGTGAGGTACAATAAAAATCCTTCCTGGCAGCGCAAATTCCATTCTGAGCAGGAAGTTCCTCTTCACTTTGCCCCATTCAGCTCCAGTTCAGGAGCAACAACTCCCATGAAGGGTTTCTCTGGATGCAGTGTGTACGTGAAGGAGAATGAAGAAGTTCAAGGCAAATGATGCAAACCAGCTGCTGTCGTGTGGCTTCTCACTGCTGCAATTCAGCTGAAGAAATGAGCATTGCCATCTCACTCCAGGGGGTTGGAGAACAATTATGCAGCCAGATGAGTTTATCAAAATGAAAATATTTTCGTGTGTAGCCATATAATGGCAATTAAAAAGCTACACTGGAAAGGCAATGTCAATAGCAGAAAGATGGGAAAGACACACAGAGAGAAACTCAATCATTTTAAAGGGCAGTGGTTTTGTTTGAGAAGTAGCTGATACCTCCTGACAGCAAAGTTTTGCAGCACGTGTAATGTGTTTAACCTTATTGAGTGAGAGTGCAGAAATGTATTTAAAATCCAGTATAAAAGCACAAGGGGAGAAACAGTACTGCACACTGCACACACCTCAGGAATGGGATTTGGATCCCAAATCCATCAATAAATAGTTGAATCTTTACAGTTGGAAAAGACCTCTAAGATCTAGTCCAACTATCTGCCCATCTCCACTATGCCCACTAACCATGTCCATCAGTGTGACATCTCCACATTTCTTGAAAACTCCAAGGACAGTGACTCTGCAACTCCAACCTTCACAGGCTTTGCTTCCTGGAGACTTTCGAGGACCGACTGGACCACACTCTGAGCAGCTGGCTGAGCTGTAGATGGCCTTTAAATGTCCCTTCTAACTCTGAGGATTCTGCGATTCTATGATATGCTTGTGTTGCTCTGCCAGTGCATGTGGCTCGAATCCCAGGGACCAAGCAGGAAACTCAGCTCTCTCTGCTGATCAGTGTGAAGGATGCCTGTTCCTCTGGAGCATGGCCAATGGGCATCATTTATCTACTGTCCTACTGGCTGAGGCTAAGTGACATTGACAGTGAAGAACAGTTTTCCTTCAGAGCCACACTGGGGAACAGATTGGCTCAGCGCATTTCTGCAGCACATTTCTTTGTCCAGAAAGAGCATGGGGATCAGCAGAGGACATAGGAAGAGTCTTGAAGCCTTCACATGATCTGCAGCTTTTAGTTTGGGTGAGATCTCTCCAGCAGACACCTTTTACTTAATCTTGATATAGTTGCTCTTCAATGTTTGTCTGAGAGCAGATCTGAAGAGAAATGCCCATTAGCATGGCACCTCCCCAGCAGAACCTGTCCAGTTGGGGCTGACCCAAGCTCTGTCAATGGAGGTGAATGGAAGAAAATGAAATAAATGGATGGAAGATGACAAAAAGAATAAGCTCTCAGGTTCAAAATGCCAACTAGCACAGACTAGCACAGAAATGTAATATGAAACATGCTGACTGAGATACTTGTTTAATTGGTTATGGAATCATGGAATCATAGCATCGTTTGAACTTGAAAGGACCCTTAAAGGCCATGTAGTCCAATTCCCCTGTAATGAACAGGGATGTCTGCAGCTTGATCAGGGTGGTCATAGGCCCCTCCAGCCTGATCTTGACCGCCTCCAGAAAGGAGGGACTGAAGGATCATAAACTAGCTTAGTACCTTGCCAGGGAGTTGCATACTTCCCATCTACCCCATGTTCTTTTCCTCTTCCTCTCCAGGATATGCACTTACTTCCTACTCATTTCTGCTGCTGGCCTGGAACAGACTGAAACATCTTTTTGGATCTGGAATATCAACAAAACATTCCCTGCTATCCTGCGCTTCGTATGTGTCTGCAGCTGATCATCGTGACCTAAGGGTAGAGGAGGAGAGTCCTGGAACCTGGGGTGTGTCCTGCCAATTGCTTATAGACAGGTGAGGACACCTACCTGCCCCTGCTAGCCCTGCTGGCAATGCTGTGGGAGCCCACAAGAAGGTAGCTGTAGGGTGAGCTGGTGCCCCCCTTGCGTTGCTCTGTGTGGTGGCTGCTGAAAAGCTCCATTCCAGATATAAGACATGAGACCCAGTACAAAACACAAGACATAGGAATGGTCAGGATGGAAAATGCATCTCAGTAAATACAAGTTAATAGATGTGGCACACAAAGCCTCCTTTATCTTCAAGCAGCAAGATATGAAGTCAAAACTTAGCACACCTCTAACCCATGTTCCCTTTCCCTGAGTCCAGAGGCTGCAAGAGAGCTCAGCAGATGTCAGGCCAGGCAGCCTAGCCCCGCAATGTGCAGGTGAGCAGCTGAACTTAAAAAACATGTCACGGTGATGAATGCTCTTGATATGGGGATGAAGACGACTGTGTTTGTGCCTCCAGGTAAAAAATGTGAAATGCTGAGAACCTCTATGCTGCCTCCAGGGGATATGGAGCGGGAGGACAATTGCACAAGAGTGTTCATAGATCCAGCACAGAGAACGTGTGCAGGAGATGATTGTATCTGAGTCCACAGCTGCAAGATAAAGGTACTGAAAGCTGGGGGAGGTCTGGGAGCCCATGACCCTGCTCAGGCTGACAAGTGGTAGTATGAACATTCAGTGAGCATTGGGTGAGCAGGAAAGAGGACAAAACAATGATATCCTCACCATCACTACTTTCATAGGGACTCCAAGCTCCATTTCCTCTCCATGTGCATGCTGGTTCTGTTGTGCTAAAAGAACACAGTCAAGGAGCCTAGAGAAATGGTCACCTTGTGAGTCCATTGTAGTGGGGGCTGAATTGCTTCACTGACTGTGTTAATGATGGGCTCAGCCATATTTCTAAATGGAGGTATGTGGAGACATTTGAGGTGCAGGTCTCCCCCAGGCCCTATGTCATAGAATCATAGAATCACAGAATCGTAGAATGGCCTGGATTGATAAGGACCACAGTGGTCATCTAGTTTCAACCCTCTGCTATGTGCAGCATTGCCAACCACCAGACCAGCCTGCCCAGAGTCACATCCAGCCTGGCCTTGAATGCCTTCAAGGATGGGGCATCCACAATCTTCCCGGGCAAGCTGCAAGCCCTGTGTAGATGTATTAGGGTGTCCTCTCTCTGTATGACAGGGTCATATCCTGGAGATGATGGAACTTGAGCTGAATTCCTCAACCAGGAGATTATGGCTTAAGCAGGAGCCGAAACTCAACAGATCTCTATATTTCTATTTCATTTGTAGTAGCATATCCATTTCCATAGAGACATAAGAATGCACAGGAACCAGACAAAAGCTGTGTCTGTCTCTGTGCTCTGTCTCCAGCAACAGTCTCTTACACCTCCCTGCCCTCGTTAGAAATGCTGTTACAGGGAGCAATAAAAGGCATACAAATGAGGTGGCTTTTCAGTTCCCAAATATTCTTCTTTGTTTGTTTTGAGCTATAATAAAGTTGGTTGAAACCAACTTTCTTGAGGAGCCAGAGTAAAGCTGCATTTGCATCATAACTGAAAGGAGTTTGTTGGTTTATACTGGGAAGGGAAACCTCATCCTCTGTCCTAAGGAAAAATTTTGATGTAGTTTCATAATTAAAGCTTTCCTTATTCTAATTTCCTTACTGGAAGACATCTTCCTTGCCAGACAGGCTTGCATTGTCCTAGATGGTTTTTCACTGTTCCAGGTTGTATATGAGAGTACGGCAATTCCGTTCTGGATGAACCTGAAGGGAACTACATAGATGATTCATCTTTCTGGCCTCCATCAATGGGAAATGGTCTCAGGTGGATGTTTTCTGTCAGATCCAGCTGCCTGGGCTATCAGAGCTAAAGATGTCATAGTTCAAGTGAATGCAGCAGGCTGGCTGGTGAGGTCTGCACCAGGATTCCCTGCCCTCCAAACCAAGCACAGTAAGGCATCTGTCACTGGAACTCATCATTTCACGTCAGGCTTTTAATATGACTGTGCACTGGCTCTGGCCATGAGAGGCAGATCCAGAGCATGGGGAGCTAACCTGCATGGCTAAGATCAGGGTAATACTTTCCATTCAGTATGAGTCACTGGGGCAACTTGTAGTAGCTGAATTTTGTGTCTTAGCTGGTATCAGCTCAGTCACTAAAACAATTAAATTTTCATTAAACATCCTGCGCTTGCTTGCAGCTTCTGAACCCCACCCAGCATAGAAGAGCAAGTTTCTGTTGCCCTTTAACTTTGCATTCCCTTTCTTGTTTGCATTGCTTTAGGTACTCTCCAGCCAAATTGTTGCGTGCCTGAGTCCTTTCCTCTTTTATATTTTGTGCTCTCTCAGGAAATGCTTACAGTGCTATTGGCCCCTCAGGAGGAAAGAAGCTGATGGGAGAGGAGAGGTCAAGCTAAGAATCCTGCTCTGAGTTGGAGTAACAGAAATAATAGCATCTGATCCCCAGGCGATCTACAGCTCAGTGCATCCTAGCACAGCTGCTGCCCGACCAGCACATCTGGCCTTGGCCAAAAGAGTCTGGCTCTCCCCTCAGCCCTCCTGCATCCATAAATGATGTGGTCCGGAGTAGGGTTGTGGGATCACTGATTACCTCCTGTGCAAGCATTTTCTCTGGGTGACAATCTCCCACCTTCCCTCCTACTGAGGCTGGGTTTGCTGGGAGGAAAACCCATGGGACAGAAAGCAGCAAAGCAGGAGAGACTCTGGTCCTGAAGAAATGGTTCTTCTTCATTTCAGTTCAGTGACTTTAAAGCCTTGAATCCTATTCTCAGTGTGAGGGGATGGGTTTGAAGAATCAAAAAGAATCAAAAAAAGAGACTCACACAATGAGGGAGACCTCATTGTGGCCTTCCAGTATTTGAAGGGAGCATATAAACAGGAGGGGGAACGGCTGTTTACAAGTGTGGATAGTGATGGGACAAGGGGGAATGGTTTTAAACTGAAACAGAGGAGGTTTAGGCGAGACATTAGGAGGAAGTTTTTCACACAGGGGTGATGAGGCACTGGAACAGGTTGCCCAAGGAGATTGTGGATGCCCCATCCCTGGAGGCATTCAAGGCCAGGCTGGATGTGGCTCTGGGAGCCTGGGCTGGTGGTTGGCGACTCTGCACATAGCAGGGAGGTTGAAACTCGATGATCTTTGTGGTCCTTTTCAACCCAGCCCATCTTATGATTCTATGATGGTACAATTCTATGATCTCCCCTGAGCTATACAACCCCTGACAAACACCTAGGATTGAGTCCTGAATTCCCTTGCAAGGCATTGCTTCAAAGAGAAATACGGGGGTAAAAAACATTATGTATTTATAATCCAGGGAAGAATAAGTGGGAGCAGAAAGTCTCAGAGTGGCAGTCTGTGGGTCCTCCCTCTTGCAGGAGTTGTGTTGGGGAGGAGCGCTCTCCCTGTTTATGCTATAGGGCACACCCGGCCCCTGCCAGCTGCCTGGAAGTGAGGAGTACCAATGCAGAGCTTTCCCACGCTGGAGACCCTTTGTAGGTCTGGGCAGGAGCCTGTGTGTGCCTTCAAAGCAGAGAGAGCAGCAGCACCGCCCTGCCCCTGGGCGGGCAGGGAGAGGTTGTGTGCTGAAGATAGTGTCATGTACTACAGAGACAGACTGTACAAAACATTTGCTATTCAATCATTTTGGTATTTTCCCTTCCCATGACCTGTTCTATGCTCAGCCCTCATATGCATCTCTTCCGTATTTCAGTGCCTTTGAGATTAATTTGTCTTCCATGTTTCATCCTCTTTCATTAGGGCATTCTCCCTGTTGCTTTTCTTCCTCTTTGGTCTTTTTCCCTCTGCCCTCCTGTTCCTTCTGCCTGGTGATCCTGCAGAGCCCCCGGCCCCTTGTCTGCCTATGGCTCACTGGGGATAGGATAAGCTGCTGTGGAACAATCCAGGAGCTGGGGCCACGTGGGAGCTGGGAGCTCTTGCTCTGGGCTATTATCCAGACACGTTTTGCTGAGGTGTCCTCATAGTACATTCCCAGCATTTTATCAAAGAGGTGACGCTGTCACGGGTTTGTTTATCATTTCCCTTCAGGGCATGGTCTCTTCATGGCTTCTTCCTTCCATTTTTGAGGAGGAAATGTTTGCAGTTCTGTCAGCCCCTGGGAGGAAAGTAAGTTACAAAGGGAGCAGGGCTAATGAAAGTTTTTTCCTGAGCAAAGGTAACACTGCTTTATGGTCACCTATGCCCTGAACATGTGGGAACAAAGCTCAGCACTCGAGGACACTGAGCGGGGAGCTAGTCACCAGAGGAATGAGCAGGGCATCAGGGACATGGCCATTGTGCAGAGACACTTTTGTCTGTTCCTCCAGCAGCTCCTCTCTCCACCACCCTTCGTGGTCTCGGACACTGATGGGTCCTTGACTCCTGCCATGTCCAAACCTTACGTCTCTGACACACCTCCTCCTCACACGCCTCCTGTGCACTTGCTTGGCTGTTTCAGCTGAGCTTCGAGCAAATCTGTCCTGCCCCTTCCTTCATCTTCCTCTTTTGTTGAATCACAGAATTGCAGGGGTTGGAATGACCTCAAGAGATCATCGAATCCAACTGCCCTGTGATAGCAGGCTCCCTACAATAGGTTGCACAGGTAGGCATCCAGGCAGGTCTTGAATATGTCCAGAGAAGAATACTCCACGGCCTCTCTGGGCAGCCTGTTCCTGTGCTCTGTCACCCTTACAGTAAAGAAGTTTTTCCTCACGTTCATACGGAACTTCCTGTATTTCCTTTTGTGCCCGTTGCCCCTTGTCCTATCACTTGGAACCACCAAAAAAAGCCCAACCCCATCCATATGACTCCTGCCCAACAGATATCTATAAGCATTGATGAGATTCCCTCCTCACCCTTCTCTTCACAGCCCCAGCTCTAAGCTTTTCCTCATATGGGAGATGCTCCAGTGCCACAGCCATCTCTGCGTCCCTCCACTGGACTCTGCAGTAGTTCCCTTTCTTTATGAACTGGGCAGCCCAGAACTGGGCACAGTGCTGCAGATGTATTCTCACCAGGACAGAGAGGAGGAGGATCACCTCCCTCGACCCACTGGCCATGCTCTTTTTAATGCATCCTAGGATACCATTGGCCTTCTTGGCCACAAGGGCATACTGCTGGATCATGGGCTCACTGAAGACAATGCCAGTGTCAGGGAGTGACACATGAAGGACTTTCTTTATACAGAGGGATGTAACCCCCGTCCCATGGTGCTCCATGCTATGGCTGTGACCTGGGGCATGCAGACCCCAGGCTGCTTTCTGCTTTATTTATTCCAGCAGAAGATCTGTATCTTTGTCACTGTGTCAAGAAGACTTGCACATGTATGAGTAAAACAAAACAAAAAGAGACTCTCAGGGTCCTTTGAGAGGATTTGCATTTTGGGAGTCCTCTATTATTTTCTACTGCATCATCTTTTCCTTCTGTACCCCCTAATGTCTGCACTGTTTTGGGAATATCACAGAACACTGCACTGAGGAACTCACTTAAGAGCCAGGAGAAAGAATGTAAAATGCAACAAATGTTGGGAAACAAGGAAATCTTGTTTCATGATGTGAGTCCTTGCTACTAATTTTGGCCTTCTATTATTCTCAAGTTTGGTGTCATTGATGTCCTGTGCTGAAGGGGGCAGATAGGTGACTCTGGGGAAAGATGTGGGTTGCAGATAAACTCTTGAATATAGCTTGCAGCACAGGTTATAGACCAGACCCTAGTCCTGGATGCTGAGCTAACGTGATATTCTTCCTGTCATGTTTTTGCCACCTGTGCTTTCCATGAACAGGGAGGTTAGGATCATAGAACAATTAAGGTTGGAAAAGATTGCTAAGATCACCTAGTCCAACTGCTGACCCATCACCACCATGGCTACTAACCCATGTCCCTGAAGATACCCACACAGCAAGTGGTCGCTCCTGCAAGGTGTGACTTTGCTGTTGGACACCTGCAGTGAGGAGATGACTTCTGCCTGGTTTTCTCAGGAACGCAGGTGCAAAATAGCTTGTTTTTGATAAGAGACTCTGGATCTCCTGAAACCTCTGGGAATTGGAAAGATGAATTAGTCACATCACTGTTGTATAAATCCTCCAGGATAGTACTGGAAAGCAGTCAGCTGTGATAGCAGGGCTGTAGATTTCTGAAACATTTTTTCTTGGAAAATTGTCATAGAATCAGAGAATCACTGAATGAATGGGGTTGAAAGGGGCTTCAAAGAGCATCCAGCTCCAACCCCCTGCTGTGGCAGGGTTGCCAACCACTAGATCAGGTGCTATATCATGTTGCCCAGGGCACCATCTAGTCCTCCAGTTTAAAATGGAATTGATGAAAATATGGCTGGGCTTTTCAGAGTGAAAAAAAAAAAAACACCTGCTTTGGCTAAGCAGGTTGCTCTTTCATGGAGCTCCAATCTGGTTAGATACAGTCCTCTCAATATTCAGGTGCTGATTGCTGTGGTTCACTTTTTATTCATTTTCCCCTATGTGGAAATACACACATGGTGGGGAGAGAAGTGAAAAGGAAAAGAAGAATTACTGATAGCAGCTTTTCAGTAGCTCTGCAAAGAAAAACCTCTCATGGATTTCTTTCCTTTTACTAGGTAAGGAATTTATATTACTTTTAGCCTTAAAAGCCAGAGCATATGCTAACTTGCCTACTTTTCTGCTCAGCACCAAGCCCTTCCCATTCTCAGATCCTCCTGGTTGTTTCGGGGTGTCATTTGCCTCTCAGGCAAACCAGACTCAAATACTTAATCTTGATTCATTGCTTTTGTCAGCACTGAAAATTGAGCTCTGTGTGTCTGTGCTGTTACTCATTGCTGAGAAGGAGAAGATAATTATATTGGTATTTCTGGTTTTGAAGGAAAATGTGTGTTGTTCCAGGGAGTAAAAAGCACTGGTGCAAGATCCAGATGCAGACTCATAACCACACGCCCAGAACCTGGAGTTGTTAGATGCCTGATTTGTGTATCCTTGGTGCCGTTCTTATCTTGCACGTTTTTTCGTCATCTTCGTTGTTCTGTCTCTCACGAGAAATGAAAAATGAGCAAGGAGGACAGGGATAAAATCTTCAAGGCCCTGGAGAACTTGTAGGTGAATCACATCAATTCTCTCCAAACATGAGGCAAACACAGTGCTGTCACTAGGAGAGACGCTGGAGAGGTTATGCCAGGAAGAGGCTGGTTTTGTGGGAAGGATTAAATGAAGTGAAGGATCAGGGTGGAGAAGGAAATTGACTTTCTTGATGCTGCTTCCTCACCCAAGTCCTCTCGTCATCCTTCATAAGGGATGTTAGGCTGTGGTGTTGATGGGTCTCCTGTGCCTGTTATCCCAGGCATAACACAAATAACTTACAATTTGTGCTAACACATGGTTAGTATAAGGAACACTGCCATCCACAGGAAAGGCAAAAGCCACAGGTACAAACCTCTTCTCTTGGGTGTGGAGAAGGTGTTTATTCCACACTTCCCATTACCAGGTGCCCAAGGCCATGGCCTCAAAGCTGCACCTCCAGAATGCTTCATCTCTCTGCGCAAAGGACAAAACTGTGGCCTCCTCTGCTAAGTGCTTGGTCTTCAGGTGTGTTCACCAGCCCCTAATTCACTTCGGCCAAAAGACCTCAGGTTTGTAATGAGATGCATGCTTTGTCTAGAGATCATCTGCAGTGATGCCTATGGGTAGCTACTGGCTGACAGTTGTGGGTGTCATTCAGTGAAGATGTGGGATCTGGTGTAAAGTGACAACTATCCTTTGTTCTCTGCCATTCTCCCCACCACTGTGTTTTTCATTTTCTTAGTTGATCTTTCCTTTCCTTCTTTCCATTCAAGGCTGGACAAGTTTCCTTTTGGGGCAGCTCCCTGTCTGGCTCTTTTATTGATCAAGCTCCTGAGGTTCCAGAGACCTGTGGAAAGTGAATGTGACATGCAAAGCCTGTGCCAGAGAGCACTATGAGATTACTTGCACTGCATGTTCCAGCCTTGCCAAGGCAGAATGCCTCCTCGCAGCATGGCTTTGTAGGTGGCTTTATGGACTGGACCTAGCAGCTAGAACTGATCCCATGTGAGTCATTACCTGGCTCCCTCTGTGCTGAACTCCAGAGATGTGGGCAATCAAGCTTTTTGCAGAATTTTCCAATTTCCTAAGAAGCTCACATTTGGCTAAAAAGTGTAAAAATATTGATTCACTCTACTGTTAATTGTTGCCTATCCAACCAGAGAGGCTTTGAGATTCCTCCTTAGCCTTATTTTCCCTAGATTATTGCCAAAGTGTTTGTCTATTTCTTCCCTCCCTCTTCTTTCTGTTTTCATAATGCAGAACAAGACAGTCATGGATGTGGGCTTTGCTGTACCTCATGGTGTTGGGGGACACAAATCTCTTCCACAAGGCACTGAGAGCTGAAGGATCAGCCTTACAGGCAGTGGTGTTAACCACTGCAAGGAGAAGGGCAGAGGATGGGAGGTTTTCTAGGGATCTTTTGAGTGAACTGCCCCATGAGTAGGGAGCATGGAATAAAAGATGACAGTACATCTTTGAAAACCAGTAGGTGATGTTGAAGTCTACCTGTGCTACCCAGGGTTGGGAGCCTGCTCCTCTATGGTAACCACTGTTGGCTTCCCAGTGGAGTTCGACTGGCTGAAGGAAGTGAGTAAATGTCTTCATGCCTGAAATAACTTCCCATCACCTCAGTGTCTCACAGACCCTTCCAGCTCTATGCTCAGTCCTTGGCAGTATAGGCATAAGGTCCTTGAAAGTGCTGCCAGGATGGGTGCTACCATGCCAAGTCTTTGCTCAGCTTCTATGGCACCATTCACCCACAATCGGCTTTTGTTCTCCCAGCCATGTTTAGACACTTTTTCTTTGGGAATCTGATTTGGAAAAACACTGTTTTTGTCATTGCTTTTCGTCTGGTTGGACTCAGGCATGATGAGAATTCAGATTTCTTGATTTTCTTTCCCCTTTGATACATCCCGGGCTACAGACATGTGAACAGCAGTAATAAAGACATTACAGCTTAATGAGTTGTGGCGAGCTGTGTAGTCCCAGCCCATCCAATGATATGTCAATACATAATTTGTAGCTGTCTGTTTATCTGTGGATTCACTACACCAATAAATGATCTGCTATTCCTGGCTAAGGCAATGCTCTTATTTGGCTTACACTGAGTAAAGGTGTTGGATGAGAAACCCACAGTTTGCATCTTGATGCTGTTCCAAATGGAACCAGAGCCACTGCAGGTCACTGGCTTTGTATAAATCAGAGTACAGCTTCCCTGGGGCCCCTGGGGACTTTCCCTAATCTTACTGCAATTCAAAGAGCTTTTTGGGCTAACATGTCTTTTTCACATTCTATTTGCATTACGTGCACATAGCACAGTCCATACAGGTGAATAAAGTACAGCTTGTAACACTTTCGTTCCCTGGACTATTGTGATATCATGGGCAGGAGAGAGCATTAGCACACCCATTGGCACTGCCTTCTTGGGGTGACAGTTAATTCAACAAGAACTGCAATGTTAGTCAAGCTAAAGAAAAGTAAATAAAGAATTCATCTACAATAGCCAAACAAATATAAGAGTTGAATAGGCTGGAGGAAAAGATGAATAAGAGAAACTCACACTTTGTGCAAGTCATCCCGAAGTTTGCTTGCATGAACTTTCTCACTATCCCAGCATCTATTTCTCTACCTACTCTGTTGCCTCTCTGCTTATGCAAGCTGCAACAATTGCTCAAGGGAGCAAATGAAGATCTCAGTATTCATTTTCCTTTTGTACCCAGACCCAAGGCCAAGTTACATTCAGATTCAGATCTTGCTTCCTCTCTCTGCAAATGACCTTGTTCAGGAAGAAATCTTTTCCCTGTGAAATTATTTAATTTAAATTGTTATCAAATTGGTGGGGCAGGACACTTCTCCCACATGCAGCAGCACACGTGGCTCACGACAAGCTTTGGATTAAGACTGACACAGTAGTAAACCGAGAGTGATTTGGCAGAGGGTGACTGATCCCTAATTTAGATTTTGAAGTCTGCGGTCATTCACTCATACACACAGTGTACTACACAGACAGGAGACTTGCAGTTAGGACTCTACAGATCTGTGTTTGGCCCAAAATACAAACTTAGATGGTATCTTGGATTACAGGTGGACTACTCTTGGTAGTGGTGCCAGTCTGAACACTGTCTGCCACAGATCACTCACATCTGTTTCCAAAATGGCATGGGAATTTTCAGAACTGACCTGTCTGAAATCAAATCCCAGACAAATCTGACTAATTTCTCAATGAAAGCAATTCCCCGCTGGTAAGCTGATGAGAAGATAGACTGCATGAGTTTTGGTCAGAAGAGGTCTCTGGGATCTCCCCTCCAGCCTTCTGCTTGGACTAGCTGGGCTATCCCCAGTGCTCAAGCAGGTTGGCTCTGTATTTACTTACCCACCTCTGTAGCTGCCCTTCAACTCATTGTTGGCTTTTATCCCCTTTCAGTCTCTTCCTTGCTAGACTGAGCAATCTCAGCTCCCTCACACTCTGCTAATGGGACTGGTGGTCTGTATTCCTTGTCCTGGCAGCCCTCCCCCATTGTTATTTCTTGATATCTCCCTTGATTTGGGTTAGACAACACAGACAAAAGATCTCACTGTGCTGGTGCAGTCCAGTATGAGGCTTGCCCAATTTGAGGTGAGGCTCATATTCAGCCTGACAATAAGGTAACGTGACTGTGGGAAGAGGGCAGGAGTGTTCTTCATCCATACCTGCTCTGATGATGGACCCTGCTCTTCAGGCTCAGCAGAGTGATAGTGTGGGTGCACAGCTTGCACGCCAGATGTGGCTCATGCTGAAGGACAGCTTTTCAGCTATTTGTGAATAAATAACCACAGCAGCAGACTCACACTCAAAGAGATCTCAAGGAAAATCCCAATTGCTTCACGAAGAGAGGTGTCTTAACCCTTCCCTCTGATTGGCTCCTCAGCACAATGTCCCAGAAGCATGCTAAGGAAAATGTGGGAAGCACCATCATTATACACGATATCTATGTTGCTTGTGGTCTGTAAAGATCTCACCAGATATCACTGAGTATGTTTGCTCTGATACCCTGGGAAAATTCCAGTGCAGTTAATTGCCTCCTGTCTAATTCAATTCACATTTAATAAGGTGGCAACATTCAAGCTAAAGCCTGCAGGATAGATGAGTGGTGGGAATCAGAGCTGTGCAGAAAAAAAGATTGGGAAGAAGAGGTACAAATCCATTGCAAATCAGTGTTTGCAAATCAGAAAAAGACTCCTTCCCGTGCCCCAGAAAGTCCAGGATCAATTCTTCTTTTTCTGAGCTCTGCCAGCCAGAAAGTGTGGGAAGAAATACTGAGATGAGGTTCTTCTACAAGGTTGAGGCCATAAACCATCCTGGCATATATTGTGCTATGAGAGATGCAACAAATCCATCTGCAAAACCCTTCACTTGCAAATGTTACAACAGAGACTCCCCTGTTCTCACCAGACTTTGTTGTATGTGTTATATGGACCTTTATTTTCATGCTGTCACTCATAGAGAAAAATTTTTAGCTTTCCAACTGTCAGGGAGAGCACTGATAGTGTGAGCATGCAACTGTTTTGAAATGTTCAGTCTCTGCATTGCAGACCTGACACCATTTGCATCTAGTGTCCCAGATCTGCATATTCAGATCTTATCTGAAGCAGAGGGGAAGCAGAAATACTGTCAGGATAGTTGGAGATGGGCATGCAGAGGGGTAAAAAAGTCCATCCCATCTTAAACATGGCTAACATGACACTTGCTGTTGTATTGCATATTCCTATACAGTCCTGCCTTCCCAAACATAAGCTGAAGTTCTCCCTGGAAGTGCAAAAGGAAAAATCTCTGCCCTAGCAGCAGCTTGCTCCAAGTTTTTTGAGATCATATCTACTGTGTTTATTAGTTTTCTTAATAAATTGGCAGCCTTGGTGTGCTCTGAGCCAGGTACATTTGCTGAAAGATTTATCAGAGATCCTCCAGGCCCAGATAGGTCAAGGCGGGGTAAGAAGACAGTAACAACTGCTCCATATCAGGTTCTTATCTTTGCTTTTAGATCCACTAGGTGCTGCATGCAGGCAAAGAGGGATACATCTCCCTTGCCTCCGGCATGAAGTTGTACCACTACAATTCATCTACTAAATGTAAAATTAGACTACTCCTCAGCGGTCTCCCAGTGTTGACATCCTCTGATTTTCTCCCCCATGAGGCACCTGGCTTCCTGTTGCTTATCCCATTGCCAGTTGTCAGTCCTCCCCTGCCTTCTTTCCAGAAATCATGCCGAGACTGTCACTGCTCGGACAATATCTGTCCCAGGGCAGGCATTGCCTCTGTAAACAAGATAACCTATGAATTGTGATGGAAAATGGATGACACTCAGCCCACTGCTTGGCTGACTTGGGATCATTCTCCAACTTACGTCCAGTCCTGAAAATCCAGTCATCACCCCACTGAAAAACAGCCACTTAGATAATCCTCAAAGCAAAAGTGCTGTCTACCCACGCAGCTCTGGACCTCCATCTCCCAGCTCTGTTCTTCTGTAAGAGAACAGCTGCTTGTGAATTCCTGATGATGGCTGGAGTTAGTCACCCTCTAAAGGAAAGTTCAGAGCCTTCAACTGATTTCTGAGCCCTGAGAACAGACCTGCTGCAGGCATTTTGTCTCTGCAAATATAGGAGGAGAAAACAGAGTAGGACACAACTAGATCATTCCATTTCAATCCAAATTGAATCAATTACTCATCCAACCATGCTCTTCTTGTTATGCTCTTAAGGGATATTCTCACCTAAGTGATTTCTGAGCCAGAGTCTTATTTAGAGGGTGTGTTATAATTCAATTAGCAAGCTGGAACAGCTCTCCCTGGCAAGTTTGAGGTATTGAAAGGAGCTTGGCTTCATTGGATGAAGATAATTGGGGAGATTGGATGAAGGAGAAAGAAAAGAGAGGAGAAAGCTGGTTTCATCTAGTTGTGCATACAATATGTTAAGTAATCATGTATCCTGTAGTAATGATTCATCTCAGAGATGCCTTGTGAAAATTCTAGGCTAGTTGAGTCTTGCAGTCATGCTCTAGGCTGAAGTAAGGAGAGTAAACATCTCTGGCTTTGAGGTCTTGTTAAATATTGTGTAAGAGAACTGAATCCCTTCTCCCGTCCCAAATGGAGGCTAACTCTGGAGGTCTCAGCCTGCCTGCTTGGGCTCTCAAAACAGCAGGAGCAGTCACTGCTGGTGGAAGGCATCCTTGAAATCAGATGTCCTTCTTGGCAGTGGAAAACGTGGGGCTTTGCCAGCAGACTGCTTTTGACAAAGTCTTATCTTGCCCAATGTAACCTTGGCATAGCCCAAATATGAGTTACATTAATAAGACATTTCCTCTGGGGACCAAATCGTTTGGATCAGTACATTGGCCTTTTGTCAGATTACAGAATTTTAATCACAGCATTGAGGGTTTTGTTTTGTTTTGTTTTGTTTCATCTTTTCCTCATCCTCCCTCATGGAAACCCATTCCTTTGACTGCAAAAGTATTGTAGTTTATTCCTTAATAGTCAGCTCGGCTGAGGAGAGGAGCCAAAGTTATATGCACTTTGTGTTAATGGCAGAATGTTAAATAAGCATCATGTTTTTAGATTTTTATTATTATTATTATTTTTTTTTTCCAAGAACGTGTAGAAAGCCAAAACCTGGAGAGCCGGAGGTATAGGAAGGTCTGTGAAATTGAAATCTCCAGTTGATTCCTGGAATGAGGATGTCTTCTCATTTATTTGGGTATCCAAGTGTAGAGTGACTTCAGTTCAGTCACGTATGACAAGAAATTAATCTTCCCGCCTTCCTTGCAGGAGGAGCACTGAATTGATGTTCATGATGGAGATGCACGTACCTCTGGAAGGATGAACCTAGGACCACGCCAGAAATCCCACCAAGAGCTAATGATGGGAATGGGATTTTTGCTTCCACAGTACCAGGTCTGGATGCTGATGGATCATTCCACAAAAGGGATCTGAAGAAAACCAGGTCTGAGTTTTGAATAAATTTCAGTTCATTTAGCCAGAATGCCTAATATAGGTGTTAGGCAGCAGGTATATTTTCATACACTCCTGACCCAGCATACACCACATTGAAGACAGTGTTCACAGTGTAATTCCCTGCCAACATCAGCCAAGCTAAACCTCGGTTGCTGCCACCTTGTCCTCTCCGCTCTGTGCCTGCCAATAGAAAGAGCTGGCTTTCTGCCTACCCAACTCCATCTGCAAGAACCCTTCAGCTCTGACAGAACAATATGGGAGGAAATATCTATTCCTTGACCCAGAAAAAAAGTCAGGTCAAGTTCTGTATTTCTGCAGCACTTCCCACCTTGTTCATAAATATCAAGTCTTGTTGGGTACAGACCTATGTGGAACACAAAAGCTATTCTCTTGTCAACAGGTAGTATAAAAGAGATGTGTTTAGATTGGTGTAGCTGTAGCAAATCTTGCATTCTGCTATATGTCTTGCCACACCTGTGCATGGCTTTCTGACCAGGAGAGCCTTCTTGGTGTCATCATAATGGGATTGTTACTGCAATGGGGATGTCATGGGAACAAACATCATAAGAGAAGGTAGCAGTAACACAGAAGGATTTCTTATGCTTTCTGACACCATGAGCAAGTTAGCATCTAGGAACTGGTCTTGCCTCTTTCTGCTTGTACATACAGTACTCACATCATATCATCTTGTGAATCCATGATCTTAATAACTTTAGATTGTCTGGTGTAAAGAACCTTGTAGAGCCAAGGAGAAAACAATTCACGGGCGCCCCAGGCTCAGATAGGACACAGCTTGCATGCTAAGACTCACACACATATGTGCCATCTGAAATGCTCCACAGTATCTGAAAAACTGTCATGTAGCTGTCAGACCTGACGCAGGACTACAGCTATCCCATCACAGCAGCTTAGCACAGCAATTCAAGGGAGCATGCAGCAGATACCTATGTTTGAGCCCTATCTCAGTGACTATGTTCAGGGTTCCATACCGTCCCATCACTGTGCTGCCTCAAAACTGAACACTTCTCTTGATCTTCAGCTTCAAAACTGGACAAGCTTGTGCTCTGGAAGTACAGGTCCTACTGCTGGGGTATGCAGACTGTACACCATCTACTTATCAGAATGATTGCATATGTCTGCCAAAGACCTAGCTTCTTCTTTGCTCTTGCTTTTCTTTAAGCCCTTTTTTGCCTGTGTACATGGATCTGCATGTGCAAATCTTTCACTGCTGATGTCACCTTCTTTTCTAAGGACAAAACTATATTGAGAGCACTCCTTCGAAGTGTAGCTGCATTTGTAATTAACTGATCACAAAATGATGGTTCTTCGTGCTTCTGAGCTTTTTGCTTACTTGTGTTACCTGAGCTCCCAGTCTAAGTCAGACAGGCAAGCAGTAATAAGAGAAGAAGCATTCCGCAGTGTTCAGTCTAATCAGAAACAAGTCCTCAGAAATTACTCCCTGACCTGACACTGAGCAGTGCCCCACAGCACCATCAGATCCACAGTTAGGAAACTCAGTGACTTGGCTGTTCTGAACAAATTTTGTTCCTAAGATAATGTACAGAGATGGATTCCAGGTTTATTCTTCAATCTTTTACTCCATCTTCCTGCAAAAGTTCAAATGTGAAGATGCCGAAAACTTTCTTGACATAAGTTACATTAAGGATTACCTCTTGCCTTGACAGGGAACTGCCCTTGTCTCTTACAAGCCTATAATCCCTATTTTACATACTTGCCTGTCTTCTTTCACATTTGTTTTGATTTTCATTCTATCTCTGCATAATTTTTTCATACATTTCATACAACTAATGCAGGAATTTCCCATGTCTTCTCTGTATGGCATTATTTTTTCTTTACTCATTATACTGTGTGATTAAGTTGTAAAGCAAAATTTTTTAATCTGTTTCCATAAAACCTAATGTTTCTGGGGCAAGCTCATTAAACTTTTGTGGTTTCCCAGATGATTCTTTGAGGTCTAAAAGACAAAAAAAAACCCCTCCATTTATCAGTATATTACCCATATCAGGTATATTTATATCCTAGGTTTGAAGATGTGGGGCAGACCAATTAAAGACCATGTCTAGAGGGATTTTGCTTGCACCTATGTCACTGATATGTTAAGAAGCTTTTTAATGGGACATGTGTTTGTTGTAAAACTTTCATTTTATATTAACAAATATTTTGGAAAGGGCGCCAGGACGTCTTGCATTTTGACTGCTGAAATCAGTATCTTTCTGGCTGGTGTAGTAGAGTGAGTGCCTAAGTGTGCAAATGTATTTATTACCATATATTACCATAGAGAGAGCTTTTTCTTTCTTGCTTCTTAGCCTCACAACAAGCTTGGAAAGAGAAATGCCAGTTCACATTGTTTTGGGCTGAAAGGTAGAAGCCAAGAGGAGCACTGTGTACATGGAAGATTTTGAATGTCCCTTTCAAGTTTGCCCATCTTCTTTTGCTCATCGCTATCCTCCAATCCTCCTAGCTGGTGACAAGCAATGTCAGAGTTACTTGTTGTGTTTCGTGGACAGCTCTGGACACTGGTCACCACCAGCTGCTATTGGTCTCTGACTCCCTGACCACTGGTCCAAGCAGAAGGGATTCTCCAGTGCAAGCATTTCTGTGCCACGCGGCACAACTCCCTTCATTTCCTGTGGATGCTAGAGGTCAGTACCTCCACACCCGATGTGCTTGCAGGAACTGAGCTGACAACTCTACATGGTGTGTGCCCCAAGCTGTATCAGCTTGTGCTGTGCTAACATAAGCTCATCCACCCTGGGTTCTGTGGAGATTTGGCTGGATTTCCCTCTCTTGCCGTTCACTGTTTGCTATTTTTGAATATTTCTCTGAAGTTTGCTGTACTACTTGAACATCCCACAGTGTTACAACTTGGTCAAAAGGTTATTTTGCCTGAGGGTCACCAATGAGCATAATTCCTCAAGAATGTATAAGAAAATGGAAGGACACAGAATATTTTTTCTTCAGCTCTTGAAAACAACTAGACTAGTAACAGTTCTTGCTTTTTGAAAGTGACGGTTGACTAGAAAATCTGCCTGAACCAATGCAAGCTTTGAGCAAACCTGCATGACACTCATCTGGATGATATTTATCACACAATGAATAATGTTGGATTGAAACGTGATGGAAAAGATGAGCATCATTTCGAAAGCTCCGAGTATATCTCTTGGTGCTGCAGGGCATGGCTTTCTGGGCTTTTCCATACACAATGTGTCACGCTTCATAGTAAGTAATGGGAAAAAGGAGGCTGAAGTGATAAGCGCACAACACCTGGACTTTCTGGAAATGTCATGTGTGTTGCACATACAGGCAAAATCCTGCAAGAGAAAGGAATGACGTTGACAGAGTGAGGTCACACGTCTAGGAGATACAATAACAAACATTGTAATTTAAGTTCATTCAGTTCCCAATCACTTCAGTTTAAGAACGGGTGGGAAATGAGGTTTGGATTTTCAAACTTCAAAGGCCTCAAGTACAAGCAGAGCAGCTGCATCTGCATTATGGTTCAAAGGAAATCCTGCATGCAAATACCTCCCACCACGGGGAAGGGCTGTTGCCACAGTTTAGCCATTTGTCTCAGGCCTGTTGGAAAAGCGTACATTATTTGATTTTCTGACTTGGCTGCATCTGCCCTTTCCAAGGCATGTCTTACTCAGCCATGACTACTACTCTTCATGATAAGATCTTATTTCCTGCTGGTGGGACTTGGTTAGTAATTAACTGAGTGGGAAGAGAGGGGTGGGAAAGTGATAAAGTCACACTTTTAATAATAAGGGCAATCAAGGGCAAAATCAAATCCTTTTACCATTACACATCTCCAATTTACCAGTAACTCATAGACTGCTCTAAGGAGGCTTCCTGTGCCAGAGCTGTCCAGATGTGAGCAGCTGACTGATGGGGAGAGGGAGTGGTTGAGTAAAGGGATGAATAAATCTTTGATCAGCCCATAGATGCCTCCTCTCCAGGTTGATTTTGGCTGGCTCCATTTTTGCCTACAAAGTTAGGCTTTTAGAGGAAGATTGTAAATTCCCCTTCTATTCATAGCTTCTTTCACAAATTCCTCTATGATGCAAAATGCAACGACCTGTTCTTCATGGGACCTGGGACCTTCATCACCAGGGTTCAGTTTTATAGATGGGGGATTCCTTTTACAGAAAGTGGAAAACAAGGAGGCTGTTTAGAAAAGCCAGAGTCCTTCTTGTATGTTAAGTCAGGGTGTTGGTTTTCCAAAGGGTAGAGTGGACACAATTTGCTGGAGTGCACACCTAAAAGCGACCCCCAAAATGCTGAATTTCTATTGCATATCAAGGGCCTTAAACATTGCTATTAATAATAAGCAAGATGCATGGCCATTAGTACTGTATTACAAGAATTTCCCTCTTATATATTCATTATGTGTTGACATCAGCCCATGGCAGAATTAGCTTTATCAAATGGACCATTAAAAGCTGCCTCAGCTGACAGCCTGGATCTCTCCTAGCAAACAAGCTCTGCTGCTGGCAAATATTTATTAAGTCATGTGCTGAAGCTGAAGAGGAGGTTGAAATATGAATGCCTAATAAAGGGCTTACATTTTATATCAGCACCAGTGGATGTGATTAAGTAGTTGCTGTTGTCTTGATTACTTTGAAGATGACACTGCTGATCATTCATGTAAGAGCAGACAGCTCATTCATCATATTAACATGCATGCAAATCTATCTTCTTTCCAGGATGTCTGAAAAGCAACCAGATTCACTGGCAATTATTTCAGTTGAAAAGATAATTTCTGGCCTGGCTACAAAAAATTCATCAGTGTTAATGTGGTTGTTATCTTAAATAGTACAGGATCAAAGGTATATTAAAAAGTCCCTGTACTCCTGTAAATGCCCATTGGATTGGGCGCTGGCTCTGAGCTGCCGGAGACCATATTTCCTCTTGGGAAGCTCACTGCTGTTGCCACCCCTGCCTGAGATCTGCTTTAGAGTGTGGTTCCACCCCATCCCCCTGCTTGGTACCCAGTTAGTAACAACAGCATCACTTTCAAAGTGAATACAGGGCTGTGCATAGAGGAGTCCTCTTGGGAAATCAGTATGCATCGATTAGCACCCTGTTGCTGCTACTCCTTCCAGGCAAATGCTAAATGCTGACAGACCAAACTGGGACTTTAAGCATTCATATGTGCTACGCCTGGGCTGCTCCCATAGGACTGGAAGCAGAGCCATGAGGCTGCATCTACTGATGGGCTTTTTCTGGGGAAAAAGGTAAATTTTGAATGGCTAGCAGGACATGGCATATGGTCTGGTTGCTGCTCCCACATAAGCAGAGACGGCTCTGTTCCTGTGAACCATCAGGATGCCTCTGTCCCCTGCTCCTGTTCCAAGTGCTGATTCTCAGTCAGCACTTAGGTGGCAAGAAACAATAAATCCCCACCTCTCTAGTCTGCGTGAAATGCTGTGAAGAAACACAGATGAGGCACTATTTCTTGGGCTGTTCAAAAGTTCCTAATCAGGAGTAGGAGTTAGTCTCATGTCCCACCACCTGGCTGCATGACTAATCTGTGCAATTAGAGCAGAGAAAAATGATTGTTAGAAGCTTAAGTCTATAGCCAACAAGCAAACAGTGGCACTCCTCTTACTCTTGTCCTTTGAGATGGGTACACTAATCCCTGCATGATGTGGCTAGGGTATCTGCCTTACATGTCCTTTTCTAGTGAACCAGCTTGGCAGGCTTTGCCAGTCTCACTTACTCCACTGAAGAACAAGAAATTGACACAGAAAATTGATGGGTTTTATTCTTCTTCCAAAACTTCTTTATTTTATGGGCTGCAGATGACTTCACCATTGAAGTGTCACAATGGATTGTGGCTCTGTCTTCTTGTACCTCAGATAAAGGGAGGCATAAGAGAAACTTCTGCTCTATCCCACAGAGACTGTGCCTATTTTCTACTTCTTATCACTGCTTTTCTTGCCTCTTCCTAAGCTTTTTTACTTAGGTTTTTCAGCTGTGATGCAAATCTGATTCATTAGCTTCAAGCTTCAATGACATATCCTTATGTTTGGGCTCTGAAACCCACTGGCATTTTCTGCCACAGATCTGTGTGACAAGTTAACATGTGAGTTCTATCTGTGTTGCAGCCCCTCAAACTTCCCTGCCTCCCTGGCCTCTGCTTCACATTCCTGTAGAGGTGCCTATCAGTTAGTCATCCTCTTGTACTTCTGTAAACATGCATATGCTGCAGAAAATGGGCCCTCCATGCACACCCTGAAACCATCAATGTATAGAAACCAATGTAGAACCTTGAGAGAGAGAGCACCTAAACCATTGCTCAGCCTTAAAGCAGGATTCCATCAACTAAATAGTTCCCTAATTATTATTTGCTCAGCCTGTTCTCCCAGGCCACCCGGGAATCACATCTTCCCTAGGCAATCACCATTTTCACTGTTACAAAATTTCCCCAGTGTTTCAACTAAGCTGCCTATGATAGATTCTCTTACGCTGCCGTTGGCTTTGCAGATGTATGGAGATATGACCAGGTGTTCCTCGTTTCCACCTTGTCTCATTTTCTAGATCTATTGCTGCAGATTGTGGCTACTTCTAGGTGCAGTTGATTTCATCTCTAAAAATGTAGGTAAAAAAGCTGTGGTTTCACACTTTCCCTTCATGAAAGATGGGAAACAGGTGAGTTCAGTGTAATTCAGTGGGGCTAGTGCATCTATTTCATTCAGGAAAATCTTCCCAGGCACTTCAGCAACCATTTTAAATGAAAGGTCATGAAATAAAAATCACATTACAGAGCCGCATGCACTCACTGCTCTACTTGTATTTGCAGTCCCACATGTAGTTGAAGGGCAGGAACATGCTGCTCTGGGGATCCCAGCTTGCCTGGGGGTGGGGTTTTATCCACTCTGAGGAGTGAACTGTGGTCAGAAGTTTGGCTTCATTATGACTCTCCTGTGGCATGAGACAGTTTCTGAGTTGAAAACAAAATTCAGAGTGAGGATGCTGCTCTGCCTTGTACTCCTGTGATGCAAGTTTTACAGACATTGGGAGAACGAGACTTTTATCCAGAGTAATTGCATGAATTTCCATGTTCATAGTGCCTTTAGCTTAGCTGAGAAGAAGCTTCACCGTAATGCTTAATGTAATTGGAAATAGTATAAATCACTTTTCCTCTGAAAAGGTTAGTTCCAAATGAGAAAAGCAGACAATAAGGTGAGTGGGAGAAACACCACATCAAAACAGAAGAATGAACAGAAACATCAACTTGATTTCATTCTATGATAAGGTGACCTGCTTAGTGGATGCAGAGAAGGCTGTTGATGTGGTTTACATCAGTAAACCCTTTCAGTAGCCTTTGGCACTGTCTTCCACAACATCCTCATGGAGAAGCCCACTGTTTGGATGGGCGTATGCTCAACTGGGTGAAACACTGGCTGGATGGCCAGGCCCAAAGAGTTGTAGTTAATGGAGTTACAACCAGTTTTTGGCTGGTCATGAGTGGCCTCCCCTAGGAGGCCTCGGTACTGGGACCACTCCTATTTAACATCTTTATTAAGGATCTTGTTGAGGGGATTGAGTGCACCCTCAGTAAGTCTGCAGACGGCACCAAGCTGGGAGGGAGTGTTGATCTGCCTGAGGGGAGAAGGGCACTACAGAGGGACCTGGATAGACTGGATCGATGGGCCAAGGTTAACAGTATGAGTTTCAATAGGGTCAAGTGTCAAGACCTGCATTTTGGTCACAACAATCCCAGGCAACCCCACAGACTCAGGGAGGAGTGGCTGGAAAGCTGCCTGACAGTAAGGGACCTTGGGGTACTGATGGGCAGTCAGCTGAACATGAGCCAGCAGTGTGCCCAGGTGGCCAAGAAGGCCAGTGGCATCCTGGCTTGTATGAGGAGTGGTGGTGAGCAGGACTAGGGAAGTCATCCTGCCCCTGTACTTGGCACTGGCGAGGCCTCACCTCAAGGGCTGTGTTCAGTTTTGGGCACCTCAGTACAGAAAGGACATGGAGGTGCTGGAGCAGGTCCAAAAAAGGGCAACAAGGCTGGTGAAGGGCTTGGAGAATGTGCCCTACGAGGAGAGACTGAAGGAACTGGGGCTGTTTAGACTGCGAAAAAGAGGCTGAATGGAGACCTTACTGCTCTCTTCCAATACCTGAAAGGTGCTTGCAGTAAGAGTGGGGTTGGTGTCTTCTCACTGGTGACAGGTGACAGGAGGAGGGGAAATGGCCTCAAGTTGCACCAGGGGAGATTTAGGTTGGATATCAGGAAACACTTCTTAACAGAAAGAGTTGTTAAGCACTGGAATAGGCTCCCCAGGGAGGTGGTTGAGTCACCATCCCTGGATGTTTTTAAAAGCTGTTTGGATGTGGTGCTCAGGGACATGATTTAGCAGAGGGTTGTTAGAGGTAGGGTAGCACGGTTATGTGATTCTATGATTCTATCTGTGATTTTCTCTACGGACTTGCAGGAAGTCTTTGTTATAGTGTGGTGCTGAGGTAGAGAACAGTGCTTAGCTCATTTGTGCACTAATAGGAAACCTCAGCAATTAAACCCTCTCAGCTTTTCATCAAACATCTAACTGCCAGGTTCATGGTGAGAGGTTTCTCTGCTTCCTAGCACTTCCCTATGAGCAGCCCTTGTCTTGGGCTGGCACTGTCCTGGGCAACAGGATGGACTGGGTGAGATCTGAAATGTTTTTGTATCTCATATCTGTGATTTGTTACCCACTTGTGTCTGTGGTCTGCATGTTCCTGCTGTGAGTACTTGTTTGGATGTATAGATGTTGCTACATCTACATCTAGGGGCCAGATGATCCCAGCACTCTGATGTGCTATACAGCAAAGTTTGCTTGGAGCAGTATCTGGCCCAAGGAGCTTACACAACAACCAAGGATTGGTAGTAGGACATAAATTGCTCCCTACTGTCCCTGCAAAAAGTACTGAAGGACAATGAACTAATTGGCTGTGACCTATCTGCTCAAGAATATGAGCAAAGAGGGTATGTTCTGGGTAGGAAATGGTTTTGGTAAGGCAACACATCCTGATAAAACTGCATAAGGGACAGGGAACGTTTGGGCTGATAGCAGTCTGGCCTCAACTGCTTGACCTTAGCTCGTCACTGGATCCCAGGGCATGGAAGTAATGCTGTCATCAGGCTGTGTCTGGTGACAGACACATATACAGCCACATTGGTATTTCCTCTCTGCTGAATGGTTTGACTTAAAGGACAAAGGAATGATAGAAGAATTTTTTATCAACTTCCACTTGTTTAATATAAAAATCTGCACCCTGGAGGTCCCACTCTGCAGCTCTGACATATTCATCCTCAGAAAACCCTGATCAAGCCTCCTTCAAGGCATATACTGGCAGTCATTTTGCAAATAGAAGCTGCATGCCAGCTTGGAAGGGAAGTTCACTGCTCTGCTGCTGTCTGCTTTACTGCTGTACTCAAGGCATGAGAGCTCCTGATTGCCTGATGGGAAGGAAGATGGGAAACCAGCCAGCAAAAACTCAGCTCGGAGGAAAATTCCTGACTAGCTCTTGCTACATTTTGCTTCTTTGGGCCTGCTGGAGAGAGCACAACAGGGCTGTTCAAATGGTTTCTTCTCCTTCATTCATATGTATGGCAGAGGCTGAAGGTTGTTTAAACAAAGTCTGAACTGCAGACATACCTGACAGATCCCAGGCAAGCCAGCCTTTCCCACAGGCTGCATACTCTACACTGGGGAATGATATATAGCACTTCTTGCACGGAGGAAAAGGCAGAAATATGGTTTAAATGAAAAAATAAATTGCATTTCACATGCTGTGTGCTACCAGTACTCCTTGATACGCTTCCACAGCTACGACTTCTGCATTTGCCACTTCCTCAAATCACTGACATATCCATCACACTCCGGTTTATAAAAGCCTCTGTGGTACATAGCGCTGTGTTTAGCAAGATTTGTCAGCTCCCTGTCCTTACTATCTGTCAGCATGAAAGTATTTCTTGGCTTCAGCTTTCTCCTGACTTTTCTAGACTCAGGTGAGTATTTGCTGGGTCCTGTGGGGCTGCAAGACTTAGAAGAGGTCTGGGGATGGGTGTTGCATATGGAGGGATGTTCCTGGCATCTGAGGCATGGGAATCCCTCATACGAAGTTTGATATGGAGTGGGGTAAGCATTAGGGGCTTGGGGTATATCTGAGACTATGAGTCCATATGTGGGTGAAGGTGGAGGTGTTCAAAATATGAGCTGGCTATCTAAGCTTCCATGGTGGTCAACAGCAATCCAAGTGGGACAGTCACAGGAGTGATTTGAGTTACTCTATGGTAGACTTTGGTCAGCTGAATCAATATCCAGCCAACAGTGACTGCAGATTCAAGGGATTGGTTGATTTGCTCATGCCCAGGATCACACGATTTTAATTTAGACACCATATGCTACCTCAGCTGTCCATCAGCTCTGCTTGAGAAGAGTATTAGTCTTGTGGAGGTCTTGTGTCATATGTGCAGACGTCATGGCTGCTGCAGGGTGCCTTACATGGCACCTGAGTGTTTTGGGGAACCAACTGATGCCCTGAATGCACTGATCTACATGCTGAACCTTTGGGTTCCATTTGTTGTATCAAGGAGGTTATGTTGTTTGTTCTCTCTCCATAAACTCTTTACTCCTTCCTAAGTTTCTCCTACTGACTGCCTGATACTCTGGTCTGCTTAAGAAGTTCTTGTCCTGAAGCAGTAGATAATCAGTAAAGTGGATTCCTCTAATGTCTACAAAGAGATATGTTGTTCCCAGTTTGTCCATAGCACAGTGACTGCTGGCAGCCCCTCAGTCACCAATTCCTTGAATTCCCTTGCTCACTGCAAAGAGAAGATTTGGGGACTGCAAATCCAGGGACACTCAAACGCCCTTGTGGACAGAGGGATTTGTAGATATGCTTCTCTTAATATCCTCAGCAAAATCAAGCAAGCATTATCTACTAGAAGACAAGGCATGCTAGCCAGGTATCAGTAGTTAAAATGCAAAATCACAGCTCAGATAGGCTTCCCTGCACTTCCTTATATTCAAGATCATACTAGATAAAATAATAATAGGAAATAAATGCAAAAGAACCCACGTAACTGGAAAAATAAGAAAAGAGAAACATGAAAATTGCTGATCAAAAGCAAAAAGAAGAGAATAATAGATGAGAGGGGAAGTGAAATCCCTCATGACTGCTGCTCAGAAATATGCCTTGTTTCCTCATCCAGGAACCATGCTTCAGTGTGAGGTTTGTCACAGCATAGGAAGAAGCTGCTATGGCCCCATGGAAACCTGCAGTGGTGATGCAGACACCTGTGGCATCATTCTGCATGAAGTTACAATAGGTAGGTGAGATGTTTGCTGTGCCTTCATCCCTTTCCAGTGAGAAATTCCTCACTGGAGTCTCAGATGTGATGACACCATGCCTATTCATTTGAGGGGATCACCAGTGTCACTGGCACTGCTTTTGGGGTGTGTCTGTCAGGTCCTGGGAAGGCTGTTGAGCAGTTGCTGCTGTAGGAACCAGATGGAGGGGAAGGGAATAACATGGTGGTTAATGATTTGGTGCTGCCCCATTACAGGGGGGATGGCAATCCCTTCATTGATCAAGACCTGTCTGCCATCCAGAATTTGCCAGATGGGCCCAGTCACCATGAACTATGGGAAGGTGAAAGCGAGGAGCCTCTTGGCCTGCTGTGTGGGTGATGCCTGTCGGACAGCGTCTGTCTCATGTGAGCTCCCTTTGGCTTATCACCATCCCTTTTCTGCTTGCCTCTTACCAAGGTCAGGCTTTGTACGCTAAGCCATCGCTTGGCTCCTCACTCTCCTTCCCTTGTTAAAACCAATTGCATCCTATCTCTTTCCTCCCAGTGCCGCCAGAGAACAACGTGCCCAATGGATTCCAGTGTCCCGCCTGCTACAGCGTGGATTCTTTCCAGTGTGGTAACGAAACTGTAAACTGCACTGGATCTGAAAGCCAGTGTGTTGACCTGGCTGGCTTAATGAATACAGGTAACAGTCTTTTGCTTGGGGCTGTCTGTCATCTTTTTTGTTTAACTAGCAAACCCAGTTTAAGAGGGAGCAATACAGATAAATTAAAATGGGTGACAAGTGTGAAGGTGCATGCTAGGGTGCATGAGGATGAGCTTGGATTTAATGCAGTCACCCAGCTGCTGGAGCTTCAGGTGAAACTAATGCAGAGCTATCAGCTTCTTTATGCAAACAATAGGAATGAGAGAATCTGACCAGGGAGTTAGGAACCCAGCATCAACAGGAAGATTGCTCTAAGCCTGTTTGACCTGCTGTGTGTCCATAGCCATAGGCAGTTAGGTAATTTCCCACAAAATTGCTTGGAATTGTTAACTGACAAGGATTTTCTTCACAGATGTTTAGTTTGGCCCAGCAGGCTGAAGCTTTGGGAAAAGTACTGTTTCCAGAGTGAAGAAAAAAATAATCTAGTTTAATGAGAAACTGGGAGTTGTTGACTTGGGATAGGGTTGTCTGGCTTTCCCCAGGCTGAATTTCAGGTTACTTCTGTGTCCAAACTGCTGGCTAGATGTGGATATTTCTGTGATTACAGCACTTTAAGGTCTATCTATCACGTAGATGCTCTGGTGTTGGCAAAAGTTCCAGGCTCTCCCTCAGTGGGTACACGTGCAAGACTTCTTGGTTGCTTTGGCTAAATGACATAAGGCCTTAGAGACAGACTTGCCTAAATGCATAGCTCAGCCTGTAATTCCTTTGAGACTTCTCAATCCTGGTCAAATTTTGGCAAAAAAATTAGTCATTCATCTCATATTTCATGAAAGGGTCGAAGTGAGAAGGTAACAATGAACACTGGGACTACTGTATCACAGCTCTCATCTCTCTAGGTAGCCAGGTGAGATGTGAATGGAAGAACTGAAGATTATTCCATAAAATACAACAATTTAAAAGCTTTTCAATTTTTAAATGGCAATTGTTTAAATTAAAAAAAAAAAAAAAAAAAAAGGTCTTGTTCATCAGTAAGGAAGAAGAAACCCTAAACACTTTGTGTTTCTAGTCAGTGAAGGTAACCTTCAAACTCATTCAGTAGAAGGGAGCAGGCAGGAATGGGCTTGGAGCCAGCTGGATGTGAAGAATATGCAGTACGTGAGGTGAACATGGGAGCTCCAGTGGCCAGGGAGGGAATAGCTATGGAGACTGCTTCCCCTGACCTGTGGAATGTGCTTCTTTTGCTGTGTAGGTGGACTGACTGTGAAAGCTGCCATGAAGGGATGCACCACCATTTCTGAATGCAATGCTGTAGGAGACAGTAAAAACAATCTGGGGATGATGGACATTAAAATAAAGAGGTTCCAATGCCAACCAGCTATTACACTGGAAATGCTGAGTTCTGGGCTTGTCCCTTCACAAAGTCTTTTCTTCCCTGCCCTATCAGGGTTCATCTTGGAGAAGTTGCTTTTCTGACTCTCGCTAGGACTGGCTTAAGCAAAGCTTGTGACAGCCAGTGGTTTGCTCCTGTTTGATGTGGTATCTCTTGTGTGCAGATTTTGTTTTCAGAATAAAGATAGTACTTACACTTTGTTTATTTTCTTTTTTATTTAATCTGATTTAAAGCTACATCTGTTCAATTGTGGTTGGTTCTGTTATGTTCTTAGAGTGCTCTGACCGTAATAGAACCATGGGAGACTGCATGAGGTGCCCATGCACCACACAAGCAACAGAAGCTCTCAAAATAGCACTAGAATCTACTTCCACAGACTTAGGACAAGTCCTCTGCATTTGGCCAATCACTTTTCCAAGCTCTGAAGATGACTGAAGGTGAGCTCCTGGGAAATTCACTCTGACTAGAAAGGTAGCCTGCCCTTTTTTGCCTCCCTTATATCGTATTTTCAGTTGGATGCTTGTTTTCCCCAGGCAGACCTGAAGTATTTCCATTTCAGAGGGGAGTCAGTGATCCTTTGCTACAAGCAAACTGCTCCTGGCAAGAACATTTCTCCTTGTGGTTGTTCTTTTTCCCTTACTAGACACTGTTCTTTTCTATTTTAGTTTTCAGGATTATCCAGAATAAATATTTACTTTAGGAAGGTTTCATAAATTAGGCAGCTTTCTATGGTGATAGATTGCTGGGAGCCCAACTAATGGAAATTTGTAACCAAATGCCTACTTCCCTTCAGATGGTCAAACCACACCCGTTGTTGGCTTAGCCTCCCCCCTTCTACATGGGTAATTCCCACAAAATGGCTCTTCTGCTCCATTGCCTGTCCTGCTGGCTTTCCTCAGGTTGGTCCCACACAAAGGCACCTATGAAAAACAGCAGTGGGCAACAATTCCATATTTGGGAGGTAGCACGGGCTATTGGCAAAGGGATAAAGCAATGGGAGTTTTGGAAGATCCTAGAATCATCTTCACGGTCTTCCTCTGGACCACTCCAAAAGTTCCACTGCTTTCCTGAGTTGGAGGCCCCAGGCCTGGATACAGTACTCCAGATGGGGCCTCATGAGAGCAGAGAGAGAGCAGGGGGGACAATCACCTCCCTCACCCTGCTGGCCACCCCTCTTCTGATGCAGCTCAGAATGCAGCTGGCCATCTGATCTGCAAGCACATACTGCTGGCTCATGTCAAGCTTCTCATCTACCAGAACCCCCAATCCCTTTTCAGAGCTGTTCCCAATGAGTTCTTCTGCACATATCTGAGATTGCCCTGAGCCCAGTGCAACACCTTGCACTTGGTCTTGTTGAATCTCATTTGGTTCACATGGGTCCACTTTTCAAGCCTGTCCATCTCTGGATAAAGTCCCTTTCTTGTATTGTGTCAACTGGACTACTCAGCTTGGTGTCATCAGAAAACTTGCTGAGGATATACTCAATCCCACTGTCTCTGTCTTTGGTAAAGATACTGGAGGGCACAGATCCCAAGGCAGACCCCTGAGGGACACCACTCTTGTCTGGCTTCCACCTTAACATAGCACCACTGACCACAACCCTCTGGCTGTGATCATCCAACCAATTATTTATCCACTCAATAGTCCACCCTTCAAACCCACATTTTTCCCATTTTGAAATAAGAATGTGGTGTCCAGGTAGATGACAACAGTTGCCCATTCTTTGTCCACCAACTCTGTCACTTCATCAGTGAAGGCCACTTTGGTCAGGCATGATCTGTCCTTGTTAAAGCTATGCTGGCTGTCTCAGATCACCTCCTCACGTGCCCCTTAACATGTCTTGCATAAAGATCTGTTCCATGATCTTCTCAGGCACAGAGGTGAGGCTCACTGGGCTGTTGATCTCTGGATCTTACTTTTTCCCTTTCTTAAAAATGAGAGTGATGTTTCCCTTTTTCCAGTCACCGGGGACTTCGGCTGATAGCACGATTTCAAATAAGATGGACAGTGACTTGACAAACACATCAGTCAATTTCTTCAGTACCCTGGGATCCATGTTGTTTGGTCCCATAGGCTTGTACATGTTCAATCTTATGAGCTGGTCTCCGACTTGCTCGACTCTTATAAGTGGAAGGATTTTGCTCTCCCGAATGTTATCTAACGTGAGAGACTGGCGTCAGCGTTTTTCTATCAATTTCCAGATAAGTGAATCTTACTGGAAAAGTATTGACTTTTTTGGGGGGGGAGAAGGCTGTCAGATTAATAATCAAAATGCATGATTGCATTTGTCCTTACGAGCTCTGGCTCATGGTGCGGTGTTTAAGACATGGAGACATGGAGTAGCAGTGATCAGAAATGGAATTTTATCTCCTAATCAAAACTGTGTCAGAAAGCCCTAAGTAAAGCCTTGGTTACTCAAACAAGACCATAATGTGTGGCAGTACTGAGATGATTACACCTAGACATATATGCATGAATACGTATGTGACCAGTTTTTAACATGCAGCAAAGGGACTGACTGTTCTTGTAATTTACCCCTCCCCTAGACTTTATCTTTTTCCCAAACATTCTGAAACTCTCTTCTTTCTAATAGTCTCATCAAATTAATTGGGAGAGAATTTCACATTATCTATTATAATAAGAGGGTGTGAATCTGAGAATAAAAATTATTTTTTGGGGTGGAGAGATAACTTAAAATACAGACTTAATGCAGGCAAAAGAGTCTGGATAGGCTCAGTTAATTATTTTCAGAGGCAGTGCAGTTATGGTGTGGGTGTCAGAGAGAGAACACAGCTCCCCCTTTGCTGTGTAACAGCATGCTGATAATGGAGCGATTTGCTCTTACAGCATTTTTCCAAATCTGATAACGCTCTGGAATTAAAAAAATTCTCTATCTTTTTGTGCACGTACATTATCCCTGAATGCATCTCCTGCACGTTCATGCAGAACGTTTCAGTGTTGTCTGTGGTCTGTGGCATCCCCCTGTAGCAGGTCTTAATCCACTTCAATGCTCCAACCTTTCACTCTCTGTTTGTTCCACTTTGACCTGTGATGTTATCTGGACAGAAAAGCTTGGTGGTTTTGTTTAGTCTGATCAAAACTTGGGTGAGAAATGTCTAGAGAACCATGGAAAAGAAGAATGTGATGGATATGCTTGGCTCCTACATTTGACATAAGTCTTCTTGGATCATGAACAACAGGAGGCCTTGATGAGACTGTTCTCTGAACTGGATAGCTCAGTAATAGAGCTCACGGCCATGACTGTAAGCAAAGAGGCTACAACTCTAGAACAGGTTCTAGAGTTCAGTTCTAGAACACTGAAACCTCTTAAGGAAAAATAACAAGTTGCTGAAACAGGTCAAAAATAATATGGTAAAATTATGGCTTCAAGCCAGTGACTACAAGTTATCAACATAGCAGTCAGAGAAGACCATCTCTGAGTTATTCTTGCTGAAGCAGTTGGCTGCCCAGAACTTATCTCCCTTTGGTTAGGGTGCTTCTTGAGGATACTTCTCAAGGCTGAGATTCTTACTATGCCTGTTGGTGGGTGAAATTTAGTCTTTAAAGATACCTGTTTATGCTAGAATTTAGCGACTAAATGCAGTATGTTAATCACTGTGACTCTTGCTATCGTAATGGATTCATGCTATCAGTCTACTTTCTATATTAAGCCAATTTGATGCTATATCACCAGAACTGTGCAAGTGTTGGATATCTCCTGTGTCAGAGGAGGAGGCAGATAGTTTCAAAGTGTTGAGAAGCAGCTCAATTTTGACTTGTAATTCAGTGTTGTGGCGAACAACAGTGTTGCAATCTGTGGCTGCATAAGTGGGGGAACGATGAGTGGAAATAGCCCTACATCTTTATGATTGATGTATCAGTGCTTGGTCCTGATCCAGCACCCACATTTTGTAATGGCTATTGAAAACAGCATGAAATAAAATGCCTCACAGTGAAAATCTTCTGCTGTATTAACAGGTGATCTTACCGAAAAAGGAGATAGAATGGGAGCTTGTTTACAGCCTGTAAATACGAATATAGGGAAGAAAAAAAGATCTTAAAGTGTTCTTTTATATGCAAGAGCACAAATCCAAAGGGGGAAAACCTCTGTATCACCTCTGTGCATAGATTTCAGCCCTTTAGAGAAAAAGGTACCACCAACTTTTGATATGTGTAAATCCAGCATGAAGATCTTCCAGAGATGCACGCTTTAGTGGCAGGCAGGTTAGGGGCATTTCAGGCAGAGCTGGTAGAAATATGACAGACTAGAGAACAGAGGAAGACGATGAGTTAATGAGCCTTGCTGATGTCAAATCTGGTTTCTAGTGAGAGAGATGAAGCTGGAGTGTGTTCAGATAAAAGAAACATCAAAGGTGGAAAAAACCCTAGTGGCACCGATTTCCAGAAACTATTCAAGCAATGAGATCTTGGTATCTTGAGCAAGGAGTAATAAACACAACGATTCCCTATAAAACAGTCACTGGGTGAACATGGGGTGCTCCGTTGTTCGCAGGGTTTAACTGAGGGTATGAAGCAGGGAGCAGCCTTGGTCATAGGCACTGGGGAGGGGCAAGGAAAGTTGTGGTCAAACCCATCATAGTAAATGGAATGGTTCCTGC
Organism: Tetrao urogallus; assembly: GCF_951394365.1. Taxonomy (NCBI): domain Eukaryota; kingdom Metazoa; phylum Chordata; class Aves; order Galliformes; family Phasianidae; genus Tetrao; species Tetrao urogallus. The sequence goes on from NC_136816.1 coordinate 68,107,251, forward strand.
TGATTTTACTGGGCTTTGAAAAAGGCTTTAGACACCAAACTGGGTTGTTTCCATCTGTATTTTCTCTCTATAATATATACAAACCCTACTCCCAATCAGACGTGTGCACACTGACGTGTAAATATCATATCCTCCCTTAGATTTTAAAGACACTTCCACTAGCAGACATGTGAGATGTGCAGCTCTGTATGAGGCCTGCCTTACCCGCAGTACTGTCTGTACCAACAACACCTTTCATCTCTCTTTGCATAACAAAGAGGACTCAGACCATTGTTTTCTCTCCCCTGAGGAGAGAATAGGGAATATTCTCTATTCCTGCCCTTCTCCCACTCCCCTCTGAAGCTTCTGATCTTTCTCAAATAGTTGAGCCAGTAGGAAATCCCAGTGGCAGCAGAAAAACAATCAGTGACAATCTATGATGACAAACTATGGGGAAGATTTGCTTCCATTTCCTGGGAAGCATTTCTGTGCCAGCACCTTCTCACCAGGATCTCAAGACAATGGAGCCTGACAAATTTATCTCTTGTTTTTGGTCAGAGCACAGTCTGGGGCTGTATTTGCAAAGGAATGTGAAGTGTTGCTGTTTCTTTTACGTAACAACCATGACTCTTCATTAAAAAGAAGTTTGTCCAGTAATCTAGGCCAGCAGGTCCTGTACATGTTTGTGGGATTCCACTTCTTCAAAGGCAAAATGAAGACAAACAGAGTGAACAAGCAATCTTTCTTGCAGATAGGACAAACATTTGTCTTGCTACATGCCAGAGACTAAATGATTTCTCCTGACTCTTTCAGGAATTGGGGCCATCTGACCAAAATGATCTTCTGCAATGCGTAATTGTGTCTATCTGAGCACGCCACCAAAGAACTGAGCAAATACAGCACTTGGAGATCAGATTCTATCTCCGTCAGAAAAAATTACTGCAGGTTCCAATTTGTACGGAGGGACTCAACTGTTGTGCATGCCACCAAGACAGTTCCACAGGCACAAAACGTTAGATGTAGAGGTTTCTATCCCCAGGCTTCTGTCTTTTCTGGGGCACAAGAAAGCAATTGCTTCATAGCCCACTGCATTAAAGAATTAGGCTAGCTTTGCTTCCAAAGCTGCATGGTCTCATCTCCTTACTCCTCACAAACATCTACCAGACTGGTAACCCACTGTTCCCAAACCCTCACACATATTTGCTCTTCTCTGGACTGCATATTGTTAAGAAATACATTTGGTTCCCACTTTTATTGATGTTAGAGAGAAGGCATCTCTCCCTCTCTATACATATCTGAAACTATGTTCTGAATCTTGTTCAGGCTCTTGGGAGTTCTTATGCGTGACTGACTGAATGAAAAAAAAAAACCCTTGTTCCTAAACTGCAATGACATTTAAGTCGTTCCAAGCAATCAGACCTCTTACTGGTTATAAGGATGAGTGCTGATGTTCAAGTCGTTGCTATGATTGGGCATTTGGTTGCTGCCATTGGGTATGCAGCCTTTTTGTTTTAGGACACTGCAGTTCATAGGAAGAGAAAGTTTCCTCCCACAGTTCTATAGCCACACTTTATGTCTGATTTTCTCCCCATGGAACAGGCTGTTGGGCCTCATTTTCAGAAACCTGTGTTACTGCATTGAGGAATTCAAATTTTCTGTTCCAATAGAACCAAGGAGGAAATATCAGAGCACAGAATAAGTTTTCATATCAGGTTTTTGCTGGAGACCTTCTGGGATGGTGTGGGCTTTCCAGAGAAAACATGAAAACTATTAGCAGGTGATTGCTGAAAGAGTAGTTGATTTTGGGATCTGTGTAGGTCGAAAGGAGCTGTGAGTTTACAGCTCCAGGAAACTACAAAGCGTTTTGCAAACTTCAGTTAAGGACCCATCTTCTTGGATTTCTTGGATCCAAAGAGATTGATGCAATTTTGGAAGAAGCTTGTAGGACTTCTTTCTAAAATCTAGATTCAATGTGGGAGCTTGTTCATGTTGCGGGAGCTCATTCCTCTCTGAAGAGGTAGACACATTAGTAGGGAGTGTTGGAGGATGCCTGTCTATCAAATCACTTTAAGTCTGAGGGTATGCTTAAGAGGTCAGGCATCTAAGGTGCCATTAACTTCACGTGTGTAAAAGGATGCATTTAAGACTTTTTAAAAGGTTAATTTTCCCCCTGCTCTTTCTACTGTGTTATTGAGTCTATGGTGGGCTACTCACACACAGCACAACTGTCTGACATACTGTGTGGTTAGAAGTTTTTGAGAAGTGTGACGTGGTGTCTTCACTCTTCCAAGCAAAAATGGTCCAATGCTATACTTGTGGTTTGATTTAACTGCCATCTGATCTCAAACTTTTACCAGGTTTTGTGGTCTCAGACCTTGAAGGCTCAAGAAATTTTTAGACATTAGCACAGAAAATTTTTTTTTCCTAAAATGGGAGTTGAGATCCTCAATATTCATGTGATGGCAAGAGCAGTGTTCTAGTAAATGCATAATGGTATTGTGAAATTCATCCTATTACTGGGACTGACCGTACTACAAATTACACACCAAAGTTCCAGGAAGCTGCCAAAACTACTAACAGGTACCACTTGCCATGAATGTCTGCAAATTGAAAGCACATGGTGCTTAGGGCAGTGATGACCTACAGGAAATAGAAAAGCAACATACGGTAGAAGTAGACCTGGTCATTAATGGAAGTTATTCAAGCATCTCCATTTCAAGCTTGTCTTCTCTCCAATTTTATTTAGAAACTCCTGCTTGTGGGCTCCATTCACATCCCCTGGTGGGAGAGGTTAATGGGCAGTTGTGACAGATAGTTGTGGAAATCTCTGGTTTACAGCCAGATGGTTGAATTTCAGTCCCTATAGAAATCCTAATCAGTCTGCATCAGAAACAACCTGTGCATCTTGCATGTGTCTTTCTCTGCTGCCTTCTGTAAATAATTATTACTTTTTTTCTGGGGTTTTGTGGCCAGTTAAGCAAAAAAAGAATGTCCATGAGTAAGTCGAAAGTCTATGGATGAGAGTTAGAGACAGAGGCAACAAAGGGAGCCTTGTTATTGTGGTCTATTGCAGGGTGCCTGATCAACCAGAGTCTGCTGATGAAACCTTCTTCCTCCAGCTAGAGGAGGAATGTTTGCAGGCTCTCATCCTGCTGGGGCACTTCTATCATGACGTCTGGCAGAAAAGCAACATAGTGAGCTGCAGGTGATCCAGGAGGCTCCTGGAATGTATCAAGGCTGACTACTTGAGCCAGGTAACAGAGCCCCATGAGGGGTGATGCAGTGCTGGGCCTCTTTCTTACCAATGCTAGTGAACTGTCTGTTGACATCAGGATTGGAGGCTGCCTAGGCTGTAGTGACCATGCAGTAGTAGAGTTCACACTCTTGAGGAATATTGGACAGGTAGAGTAAAATTAGGAAGCTTAGTTTTAGGAAAGCAACATTTCAGCTCTCAAGGGAATTAGTCAACAAAAACCCTGGGGAATTTGTCCTTAAGGAAAAGGAAGCGGAGTGGAGCACATCTGGCAGATCTTTAAGGAAGCTTTCCTTAGGGCACAAGAGCTCTCCATCCCCACGTGGATAAAGTCAGGAAGGGAAGGCAAGAGGCTAATGTGGATGAATGAGGACCTGCTGTTCAATCTAGACAGCCAGGCACAGGCAGAGGGAGCAGGGACAGGTAACATGGGTGGAGTAGGGATGCTGCCAAGCTGTGCAGGGATGGTGTCAGGAAGGCCAAGGCCCAACTGGATTCAGCAAGGGGCATAAAGAAGAAAGGCTTCTATAGGTATGTCAGCTGGAGAAGAAAGTCCAGAAGGGCATACTGCCTCAGTGAGAAATACAGGCAGACTAGTAATAACAACCAAGGAGAAGGCCTACATATTCAACAACTTTTTTGCCTCAGTCTAATGACTGCTCTACACACAGCCCTTGAGTGGAGGGTTTGGAAGCTGGGAACTGGGAGAGCAATGCTATTGCTGGTGTAAGCAAAGATCACATTCACAGAATCACAGAAATCACAGAATCACAGAAACCACAGAATCACAGAAACACCAAGGTCGGAAAAGACCTACAGGATCATCCAGTCCAACCATCCACCCATCACCAATAGTTCTCACTAAACCGTGTCCCTCAACACAAAGTCTAAACATTCCTTGAACACCTCCAGGGTTGGTGACTCCACCAGCTCCCTGGGCAGCCCATTCCAGTGCCTGAAGAGTATTATTTCCTAACGTTCAGCCTAAATCTCCCCTGGTGCAGCAACTGCCTGAGGAAGATGAACATCTGTAAGTCTGTAGGTCCTGATGAGAAGCATCTCAGAGTCCTGAGGGAATCAAGTAATGTGATGTCCAAGTAACACTTGATGATATTTGAAAAGTGTAGGTGGTCAGGTGAAGTCCCTGATGTCCAGAAAAAAGACAACATGGAAGACAGGGAGGTGATATGAGATATCTGGCATGGCTTCCCAAGGGCAGGTCTTGCCTGACCAGCCTTGTTGACGTTATGATGGTGTGTCAGTGGACAACAGAAGAGACACCAATGTCATCTATCTGGACTTTTGACATGATGCCCTATAACATCCTTCTCTCTAAATTGGAAATGCATGGATTTGGTGGGTGGACTGTTTGATGAATGAGTAACAGGTTACAAGATTGTAGTCAGAGTGGTGGCTAATGGCTCAACGTTCAGATAGAGATCAGCAATGAGTGGTGTCCCTCAAGGGACAGTGCTGGGAGCAGTGCTCTTCAGTGTCTTCATCGATTACTTCCACAGTAGGGTCAAGGGCACCCTCAGCAAGTTTGAAGATGATAGCAGGCAGTGTGGTGTAGTTGACATGCTCGAGGGACAGGATGCCATCTTGAGGGACCACACATGCTGAGCGGTGCGCCCAGGGGAACCTCCTGAGGCTCAACACATCCAAGCGCGAGGCGTCGCACCCGGGTGGTGGCAACCCCCGCTGCCAGTACGAGCCGGGGGACGTAGGGACAGAGCACGGCCCTGCTGGAAAGGACCTGGGCGTCCATCTCAAATGATTCTGTGATTTGTGATGATGATGGGACACAACATCCAGAGGAAGACTCTGATGCTGTTCAGGAGAGTCCGGAATAGAAGGGGAAGGATTGATGGGATCACTATATCACCGAGGTGTGTGTGATGCATTCCCAGTACGTATGTATCCCTTCTCATACTTGAAGGGACTTCTTACATGATCTGATAGTGATAGGGCAAAGGGGAATGGCTTTAAACAAAAAGAGTGGAGATTTAGGTTAGATTAGATGGCAGGAGGAAATTCTTTTCTAACTTGTTCCTATTATTTTATTGTAAATTAAGTTTTCTTACAATCTGTTTAACTCTGATTTGTAAATAGGTTGTAAAACATGGACTTCCATCTCTGTCTTGGCTCAAGACAGTTGTTTTCTCCTACACTGAAGAGTAGGCTTGAAAACACAAGGATGCCTCCTCTTGCAGTTTGTCTGTAGTGAGCCTCTAACAAAGATACCTTGTACATTTTTCCTTCCTCATATTCTCATTTCTGCTGACAATTTTAAGAAATCTGATTTTAGTAAGCAGCTAATAAGTAATTTGGTGATCATACGACTTTGTTATGCTATACCACTAAGATACAAAGCAATCAATGGCTTTGGGCTTCTGGTGATTACTATTATCATTATATTTTACTTATTTAAAGAAAATTCAAAATACTACTTTGTGTTATTAAATTCCTTATACAGCATCACTTGACTCTCTAGGAGCTAGAGGAGGAGCAGGCTGGTGGATTCAGCAAGAGACAATAAAATGGTACAACAGAAATTAGCAGAAGGTGAGATAGAAGCTATTTCTTTTGATGTGTCTTGTGGAGAAATGCAGTGACCGCAGGCAGAAATCATGACCTCACATTCTTGGCAGGTTAGATGTTAGTGAAATGGAGGCTGTGGTCCAAGGAAGTTGAAAAATAACTTGGTGAATTTATTAAAAATGAAAACAGCCAAAGAGGAGAGTAGAAGGGCTGAAGTAGAACGATGTGCCTCATCCAAGGCCAGAAATTCTGGTGGTATTGCAGAGCAGGTACAGGTTCCAGTAGCTAGTGCTGCTTTCAGACTAGCCCGCTGAATGCCCCGTTCAAGTCCCCGGGTACCAAGCAGGAGCGTCTCAAGTGGTACCTTGAGTTCCTGGGTCAAAGCTACATTCTCAAAGAAGAACTCTGAACCTGTACTAACTGGAGGCTGGTCAAAGACAGCAAGCATTGTACTTCCCTATGTATTAAGTGATTCCTCCCTTGCCAATAATTTCAGCTCACAGCTCTCAGAGAGGAAAAAGAGCTTGTGAGACAGCAAACTTTGGATGAACTAAGGGCTAAACTCTGACAAAGCCAAAGAAGTGATGGGTGTGCATATGCATGTGTAGATACATATTGGAAGTAATTGATAAGTTTGTGTAAAGTGATGACTGGAAAAGGCCCAGAAGGAGCATTTTGAATAGTTTCAGTTCTTAATACGTTGGTTTAACTGTCCAAAATTTTGGCTCTTGAAGCCAACTATCTGATGCTGGTGTCTTTCTTGTGAGTAAAAGTTGCCCTATGCATCCTCAGACAGGTAAACTGGGTAGAAAAAAAGCAGAAACGGGTAGACTTGAAAGGGAAGGATTTGGGTGGAAGTCATCTATGTCTTTGAAATCACTGTGTGGAAAGGCTTCCTCAGCACTGCAAGTGGTTTCTGACTACTCTCCTGATGTGCGGAAACAATGTTATGGGCAAGGAGAAAAACATTACACTGTCATAGATTCAAAACCTTACTATTAGCTTAATTGAAATCTTAATGCAATCTAAACATAATAAACTCGTTACTAGCCCAGTTAAAGTAATACTAATACTTATAATCCAGACTAACATAGAAAAACCTCAATAATAATAACAATCAATTTACTACTATCTAATCTCCCTCTGTTGTTGTTGTTGCTGTTGTTTTGGCTTTTTTTAATGCTGTTTTCATGTTTGGACACCCTTTTGGGTCTAACTGTTGCTGTTTCTCATGGGTAGGAGAGAAAATGAACCTGCTGACATGTACTTCACTGTTATCTTTCTCCAGCGACAGTCTCCCCACTCGAAAGTTGAACTGAGAAGTGTCTCTTTGATAGGATGTATTTTGTTTCCAGGACTCAGGATTCTTTTTCTGGTTCTCTAATTTTTTTTTTTTTTCCCATAATTTTTTTGGTCTTTGAAACAATGACTATATTCCTTAATTCCTACTTGTCTTTATTATTCGACACATTTCTATCTTTGCCTTCAGCTTTCAGTCTCACAGATGTCAGAAGAGAATTGGTGCTGCTAATATATTTTCAGAGGTGCTTGTGATGGGCAGTGCTGGCAAGCTTCCCCTTGGGAAGCTCAGTTCAACCCCAGAAAGTGTTTTCCCCACTTGCATTAACATGAAAAATAAGCCATATGCAAATGCAAAAGAAGTTCTGTTTAATACACCTTCCCCGTAGCACACCTTGTGCTACGCTGTGCTCGCTGCAAGGGCCGGCTCTGTTCGAGATGCGGCTGTCCGAGGGGATCAGCGTGCCCTTGCTCTCCTCGCGTTCGCGGGGCAGGACGAAGCTCCAGTCCCACGCTGCAACAGGTTCCTGAAGGCAGGAGCGGTGCTGCCACCTCTTGGAGCTGGGAATAAGGGACGAGCCCGGTGCTGTGGTGCCCGTGGGAAGGATGGGATGGTGTTTTGCTCGTGTCTTCCCCGTGTCCTGGTGAAAGAAAACCAGAGACTTGGAACAGGTATGATTTATTTCTTTGCAGGCCGTGTTTTGAAATTTACTTATGATGTGGCTCTCTCCAGTCTCCAGGGACGGCGTTGAAATAAATGTCACCTTCCCAAAGCTTTTACTGCCTCAAAATGCCATTAAAATGCTTCCCTGCTATACACATTACTGTAAATACCCCCATAAATGAAAAGGTGGAATCCAGGATGTTCTTAAATTACATTAAGCTCTGACTTGCCTTCTGTGTAGCTAACATCATTGTTTTTCTTCCTCTCCTTTGCTATTTTGGTGCTTATCAGCATAATATCTATGTATTACCAGGAATTCATTAAACAACAGCTGTTATGTTTAGTTCTCATTCAGCTGAGGGGAGAGAAATGTTTTTAATGAAATGATTTTGTCCACAATCTCTTCATTGGACTGAGTTGGTCTCTCCCTTGCTTTTTCACAGAAATGCACATGCAAATGCACATGCAGGGCTCTCCTTTTATGCTCAGGGAGGTACAGCAGAAAGTAGTAAGGTTCTTGATAGCTGTTAGCTCTGGGGTAAGTTTGCAGTGTGGCTGCCCCCACACAGACTCTTCCTTTTACACAAGGGGAAAGAGTTCATCACTGCTCAAAGGTACTGGAGGAGCGATTGTCGAGGACAGCCTTCATCCTGCCACTCTTTAGATAGTTTTAGTTTAGATAGTTTAGATGCTCTCTTTAGATAGTTTGGGCTCCTGCTGTCAGGATTCTTTGAAACAAGGAATTAAGGTGATCTTCTATCATATGGGAAAACAGCAGCAGAACATAATGTTGTTCTTGGCAACCCAGGGTTCAGGGAGTCCCAGCATGGTCAAGCTTATCCATGCCTGTGTAAGCGTTGAGCTATTTTGGGAGTGATGCCTTGGAGTGCTGTGTTTGAGGTGGAGAATGGAAGACGCCTTTTCCCACTAGCATATCCTCTGCTCCACGAAGGAGCACCATAAAATATTACTGGCAGTTTCTGAATTGTGAAGAGCAAAAGTCTGATTTGGAGCTGCTGGGTTCAGACCCTCATGGTACACAAGGCTCTAAATAGTGCAAGTTTCTTCAAAATTACTCATTGATTCTCTGAGATCTGTGCAGCAAAGGAGATCACGGTTCACTGCAATATGTAATCATTGGTGACAATATCAGGACTGATAAAACTGGCAAACCAAAGTCCTTGAAAACAGCTTGTGAGTGCACAGCAGCATGACTGATAGGCAAGAGAAGCTCTCCAGAACGATCTGAGTTCAGTGAGGTCTGGGATGGCAGTTTGATGGAGTGCCAAGGAGCCTGGAGATCTCACTTAGTGGTAATCACCTCATGGGATTGCACAGTAAAACTGTGAGGGGATAGCATGTGCCATCAGGAAGGGCTGTGTAAAGGACCTTCCCCAGAGCCCAAACCCACAGCAGCACACTTCCTGGAGTACACTGTGGCTCCTGCAATATGCTAAGACCAAGAGCTCATCTCATGCTGCTTATGTTCATTCACTTGTAATGGGTGCAAATATCTTTCTGCACATCCTCCTTGGTGTAATTCACGTCATCACAGGTGGTTATTATCGCAGTACCTCTAGGCTCTGCTTGACTGCAGCAGACCTACAGAGGAATTAGGAGAGTTCCTCATTGCTTCAAAGAGCTTGTTTCAACCAGTTTGAAAAAGGATGATACGAAGGAAGAGAGCAGATCCTCTGTCCAGTCACAAATTCTGTTAGGTGCCTTTATGCCCTTATGCTAGTAGAGAGAAGGAAGGTTGAAGAATCTCAGTCACAAGATTTGTGATGATCACTCCTTCACTTTTGTGGGTTTTTTTTGGTGTGTGTTTTTATTTTGTGGTCCTTTGTGTGTGTGTGTGTGTGTGTGTGTGTGTGTTTGTCTCAGACTTCTCTGCTACAAATGTAGAAAATCTGTGCACAGAACACCAAGGTGCTTTCCAGCCTAACTTGTCTGAACAACATTTCCCAGTGCCAGCAGGCTGGTTCAGCCTGCAGATGGCAAGGAGGTCTTTGCAGCAATTTGATTCGTATGTGTGAAATACATATCCCCTATCTTTGCTTCTGGACATGGCTTGGCTTCCCAGCCAGTGTCAGATGTACACATAGCAGGACATGGACATGGGCTGGGAGGCTGATGTGACAAGGCTCAGGCATCCTGCTGTGAAGGTCCCTGCCTTTGGACACCAGGCCAAAGAGCAGGGCCTCATCCTGCAGCACTGGGCAGCCAAGGCTTGTGTGCTGAGCTGCTGTGTGTGCAGTGAATGACAGCAGCGCTGCAGGATCTCTGTGGTCTGGCTACTGGCTCCCAGTGGGGGCTGAAGGCACCAGATGTGATTTACAAGCCCTCTGTGACCCAGGACCTCTCCCTGCTGTTTTGGTTACAGCACTGCTGTCCTGATCTGCAGATCTCTACCTGCTAAGTTCCTAAACGCTGGAAGCTGTAGTGCTCTGCTCCAGAACCTGAAGGAGTGGGGCAGGCACAATTCTGATGGATCTGTCACATTTATTGTCCTTCCTTGTGCCACAACAGTGGCAGCTACTGCACAACAGTGCCAGCAGGTTGGCCAGAAAGCAACTCAGGAGGAAGTATGCAAATGTTTTTCAGAGTGCCTTCATTTGCTCTCCAGTGATGATCTGAAAAAGATTTTTTATCGTTTTATTAAAGAGGAGAAGGGTGTGAGGAGGGACTGGACTGGAACAGGGTAGTGAGTCTGGTAACTATCATGCAAGGCCCACGTCACATTGGTCAATCATTTACAGAAGCCATGAAATGATACTGTATGCCAGAGAGAGCACAACAGCCAGCCTTATGGTATTTTCTGTACACAGCCATTGACTGATTCTCCAGCGGTGCATTCACATGGCATTTTTTCCAGATCTGATAATATCCTGGGCTCTAAGCAACTCTCCTATCTACCAAGATTTTTTTTTTTCTGAACATATTTCATGCACCTTTGTGCATAACATAGCATTGCTGTATGTGTAATTGCCTATTTTAGATCTCTATCCGCTGTTTCTATCCTTTGCTTACGTTTCTCTTGGCTTATGATGGTATCAGGTGCTGAAAGCTGAGCAGGACTGATTGGGCAGGACAGGTCAGTGCTTGAAAGGGAAACCTCTGATGAAAACTGAGTACTGTGGAAAGTGCTGACAGCACCTGGGGAGGGATGCAGTGCTCTCAGACAGACAGATGGTTGGGTGGTTCAATGAGCGTGGGAGCGATGTCTTCGTTGTGTAAGATAATGACTGGTGGTCATCCAGGTCACCACACCAGCTGACAGTGGAGGAAACATCTATGGGATGTGGAGTTTTCTCCCAGGCTGTGGGCTGCCAGCTGGCAGGGAGAAAGCCCCAAGTGTCAGGACGGCTTTAGCAAAGGATACATCTTCATTCTAAGAAAGATATGTCTATTTGGTTTGTATTACACCTTATGAGTTACTAATGCAGACATGAATACAGAATACTTTAGACTTTGACTCTGGGGCACAGATTAGGGTTGGCCTATTGAGAACTTAAAGGTGATTATGACGCATTAACCTCCATTTCTTCGTCTTGATTTAGTTATCCTGTTAGCAAGTCTGAATCAACAAACGCGAATTATGAACATACTTTTTCCTCAATGCTGACAACCTAGAACAAAACATGTTTTTGTCAGTGCTGGTTCACTTCTCGTTCTGCACTGATGCTGATCAGGGAAGGAGTTCTTTCATCACGTTGTTGCTGATGGGAAAAAGGCATTTGTGATAGATATTTTAGTGGTACTTCCAAACCACTCAGGATCCAATGAATGTGGTGTGGTTGTATGATGCAAATAACTAAATGGAGTGTAAAAAGCATATTTGAAGAAACATGTCTTCAGAACCCAGCTGTATCCAAAACAGATCATCTTGAGCTTAGGCATCTCCTATATATGATAAAAATATATATATTTATATATATATATATAATATAGACCTATATATGATAAAAATATTTTATCTCACAAAATTGCCAGTCGTAAGATTTTCCCTTTGTTTCTTCTAAGGTAGATGTTGGTGGAGGACTGAAAGACTGGAGCGCTGCCACCCGCTGCCCAGGGAGGTGGTGGAGTCTCCTCCTCTGGAGATGTTCAAGACCTGCCTGGATGCCGACCTGTGCGACCTGCTGTAGGGAACCTGCTTTGGTGGGGGGTTGGACTCGATGATCTCTGGAAGTCTCTTCCAATCCCTACAGTTCTGTGATTCTGTGAAAGATGATAAGGACAGATTGTTCTCATCCTGGGGTTGTGCAGAAGGGACAAGTGCAGGTGGGGAAATGGTGCCTGCACATGCTCTCTGCTGTATTAGGCTGCTTTCGCCTGTGAAGTACTGTACAAATGCCAGAGGCAATAAAATATGAGAGGAACAAGAACAAGTCAGTTATTTACTGCCCTAAACTAGGGCATGATTATTCCCCATGGTGAGTTTTCAAGTTGTTTTTGCTTCTTGGTTGCTTTTAAATGATGCATGCAATGTGACTTCCTCCAGCTCTGGGGCAGGGAGGAGAGATTCCAGACAGTGCAATAGTTCTCCCTCTTCTAAAATTTTCATAGAATCATAGAATCACAGAATGGCTTGGGTTAGAAGGAACTCCAAGGATTGTCAAGTCCCAACCCCCCTGCCACAGGCAGGGCCCCACGTTGCCCAGGGCCCCACCCAACCAGGCCTTGAACACCTCCAGGGATGGGGCATCCACAAACTCTCCTGGCAGACTGTTCCAGCATCTCACTGGTCTTGTAGTAAAGAACTTCCCCCTTATATCCAACCTAAATATTCCCTCCTGGCGCTTAAAACCATTTCCCCTTGTCCTATCACTGTCTACCCAAGTAAAAAGTTGATTCCCCTACTTTTTGTGATCTTCTTTTAAATACTGGGAGGCTGCAATGAGGTCACCCCGCAGCCTTCTTTTCTCCAGGCTGAACAAGCCCAACTCCCTCAGCCTGTCTTTGTAGGGGAGGTGCTCCAGCCCCCTGGTCATCTCTGTGGCTCTCCTCTGGACCCTCTCCAACAGCTCCAACCTTCACTGTATCTAAAATGCCATTGAATTGTTGCACTGCCCTAGGCGTTACAGTAAGTGCTGTGGCTACTGGAGGAAGCTTCTCTGCTGGCTTGACCTGTTGCATTGTTGGAAGCATGGTCACATCTGCCCTTCAGAGGCCTTTGACCACTGGCCTCACCATGATGAGGCAATGTGCTGGAGAGGAGAAGAGAGCAATATGGTGGAGCTGATGGCAGAAGCTGATGGGAACTCTGGCACAAAGCTAGGGCAGGTGCTTCCATGAGAATCACGCAGCTGTGAAGCAGCTCTCTTCCCTGTCCCTATCTGAATGTCTTTTCTGCTTCCCACAAGCTGATTCTGAATGAGGTGGAGTGGTCACCCGCTGGAAAAGGGGAACCGGGCAGGGAGAAGTGACTATCCAAAACTGATGCTGGTTTTTCAATTTCTCAAGTTGACTCCTGAGGTCAACTCAGCGATTCAACAGCATGCTAATAAAAGATGTTGATCTTCTGTTCCTGTGACCAGAGTGATGGACAGCCTTTTCCAATGGGCACCAGAGTCAGCGGGGCAGTGGTCATACAGGATGGTTGTACTCATGAAGTAGTTCTTACATATGATGGAAAGAGAATGTATGAATAGAAAAAAAAAAGTATTTTCCTGGAGTTATTTTATAATCTCCAGTAGTTCACAACTTAGAGACCAGCAGAGGAGCATGTATGTTTAACAGCCCATGATGGATTTTTCCCTCCATGACTTTGTGTAACAATCTTTTGGTCTTTTTCTTTTTCTTTTTCTTTTTCTTTTTCTTTTCTTTTTTTTTTTTTTTTGTATCCATGACATGTAGCAAGGACTTGTGCACATTGACTGCAAATCCCACAGCACAAAAAGCAGTTTGAGCTTTTTGTTCAGTAGCCTCAGGGTAAGTAGGCAAAACCATATTAGCATAGCATTACATTTTCTGGTAGACTGTATGAATCGGAGCAGCTGCTCTTGGAGGTGAAAGCTCCAGCCAGGCATTGCTGTGGCTCATCTTGCAGTTTGACACATTAATTTTCAGGGTGAAGAATTGATATCTATAGGCTCACAGACCCACTATGGTTTGGCATTGTGCTGGCCTTGTGGCAGACCTGAAGGCTGTGTTGGGATCAGGTGCCCATCACATCTGCACAAACCCACCCTTAGATGGCTCCAGACAGCTGTCACACGTACACACCAGGAGAGGGGAAAAAAGCCTCTGCCTGTCTCATGAGTTTATAAATCAATATTTTGACCTCAGGAAGATTCCTATGCAGTGAAAATTGCAAAGGTAGTACGCAACAGTTTCTTCTTCACTAGGAAATATCTAATATGAATGTGTGTGGGCTTGTGCTTGCAAAAACAAATGGGGACATAAAAGACAATCTTTATTATTTGCCATGGGCAGGGAATACCTGTGCTGCATGCAATGGCTGTTGTGCAGTCCCTGTGCTTTGTAGAGCAGACTGCATGTTGGTGCCTTTGCTCAGTGAGGACTGGTTTGTGGAGCTGTCAGTTTTGCTGCTGTGTAGGACTTGTGCAGGGAAACTATGTGAGTCAGGACAAATAACTTATTCTTCCAGCTTCTGTGGCTTTCTCTGAGTAAATGCATTTTCATGTAGACTGATGGTAAACCATACGGATTCATCATACCTGGCTATACTTTTCTGTCTCCCAAAAGAGCATGAGAGCAGCCAAAGGGCCAAAGGGCAAGGGAAAGGCGTAAGGATGATGGGGTTAGGCCAATATAGAGCCAGACCTCCACTGCTTTACAATGCCTGTAGAGCTCCTTGGGGTACTGGGAGAAGCTGGGCAGAGTCCAAGGGGATTTGTGCATGTCTTCAAGGAATTTGTGGCATCTCCTCACTGTGATAGTAAGAGCTTATCGGGGGTTTCCTTTGGATTCCTTCACGTCTGTGCTGCCAGCAGCCCTCCAGGCTGGGGCAGATGTGAGAAAGCCACCTTGGCCACCCATTTCCCAGGCATTCCATCCCTATGGAGATAATAAAGACAGATCCCTGGTGGCAGGCATTGCTTGCTACTGGTGTGAGTCATGCTGGCACTGGCTGGTGTTTGACACTCTGGTGGGTGTGATAAAGGATAACATTTTCTGCTGCTGGCAATAAGGGGCCTAGGGCTGTTAGGACTAAGCTGCATTTAGGTCTGACTTCAAAACAAATTGGTTCCTCCTTCTCTCGCAGTCTAATCTTCAGTTTCTAATTGAACTGCAAATTCCTCAGAGCTGAGCATAACCAGAATCCATGAGACTCTGCCTACATGCCATCCTGCCACCTCCCAGCACTTCACAGTGTATTTTATACATGAAAATTAGTTACAGAAACTCTCATTTCTCTATCCCCAAATGAAATACAGCCTTCGGCAGAAGAAACCAGAACTTAACTCCATTTGAAGGTGGGGAGTCCTGCAAAATGAGTTCAGTTTCTTTGGGCATAGGTCAACATGATCTTACTCCTAAATGCTTAAAATCTGAGCTGGAATGTGGGCTCTGATGGACAACACCAGTTACTTCTCACTCCTCATTCAGTTCAGTGAGTCTCTTCCTCAGCCTGCATCTTTTCACCTTTAATCCCTGTCTTTCAGAGCATGGGCATTCACAGGAAAAAGCCAGGTTCCTCTTATCTCCAGCACGATGATGACCTGTGAACCTTGTGGTTTTCCTGCTTCAGATTATCTTCAGATTGAAAACAGAACTGAGCTGAAAGCTCAGCAGGAGTGTTTGAATCCTCAGAGCTCACAGCTCTCCCCATGGGGCTAGGGGAAACACTGCAGTGGGACCAGGGTGAGCAGGGGCTGATGGCACATATAGGGACATGATGTGAGCCTGACTCTGAACAGGCTGGGGGGATACGGTGTGTGTAAAGCATGAGCAGTGACTGGGGGATGACAGCAGGAGATTATTTGGCATGACCTCGGCTGAAGTCCTACCTAAGTCTCCCGTGGTCATCATTGATGGTATCACGATACCACTGGTAAAGGTGTCCCTGTACCCTGATTTCTCTCTCTGTTAAAACATGGGGTGTCAAAGGCTTTGTCCAGGAGGAAACCTGCGTGGTCACACAAATCACCATGCCCTACAGCATGTAAAAATGACTCAGCTCTGTCTGAAAAGCCAGACAGAGAGCAGAAGGGGATGGTGGCCCACCATAGCAGAGGGTTAAGCAGGGCGGGGACAGAACCTTGATGACCTCTGCTTTGTTGCCCAACAAGTGGGTGAGCAGAACTCCAAGCTACCCCTTCCCAGACAGCCATACTCACTCCTTGAAGATCAGTGGCAATCGAATAATTCCTCTTCTGCTGACACAATCATCCTGCAGATTATGTCTGGATGAGTGAGCTTTAGCAGTCTGGGGCACGGAGGCTCTGACCCCCTGGCACCATTCTCTCGAAGAGTGAGGAGAAGGGCTGCACACTGGAGCAAGTTCCCACTCACATACAGCCACATTCCTCTGTCTTCAGTTCTCAGCCCTGCCTAGCATGGTAAGACCTGTTCTAGTTTTATACAAAGGGGCCCATGATGAGAATGAAAACAGGCCACGTGTCATTGACCTGTTGGGTAATGATTGCACCTTGAGTGGAAGTCACAAACTGCAGTGGGGAAAGCAATGAGTGGGGAGGAGTTGGAAGTGGGCTGTGCCTCACGGGGAACTTGTTGGAAAAGTCCCTTTAGGACCTTTCTGGAGATTATGGCATTCCTTGGCGCACCTGGTGCAGAAGGCATGTGTGTGCTGATGGCATGTGTGGGTGATGAACCTTCAGCCAGCTGTGGGGCAAGGGGTAATGGCGTGGGAGATGGATGCTACATGGAAGGCCATGGAGACTGGTGTCCTGGAGGTAGGAACACTGCTAATATTTGGAGAGTAAAGCCATCTCCTGAGAGATCAATACCAGCTGTCTCAGTGTCTGCTATCTGCAGAGGAGGAGATGAGCCCTAAACATTAGATGGGAGACCATAAAATGACGGTGCTTCAGGGTATGTCAAGAGGTAGCTGTCACAGCTCAGGTAGTACCAGTGTTGTACAAGTCTCTCTGAGACCTGGCCATGCCTAATTCAGCTTTCCTGAGGCCACGGAACCTGGTTCAACTTTTGGCCTTCCTTTGATGCAGTGTGCACGCAGCCTGGATGCAGTCATGGAAAAATGGCCCAGCAGCCCCTTCCCATTGGGATCCTGCCTTGATTCCTAAAGGTGCCTGGAGAAGTCTTGGTGCCAGGGCTAATCCTGGCACCTTCCCTTAGTCTGGTGGAGTAGTAAGATGTTCTCATCCACTGTGGGGAGCTCCTCTGTTGTGCTATGTGCCAGGCTCCTTTCATTCTCTGGGGAGAAGTTAATATTCCACCAGCAGGTCTAATTGACTGGCAGCGTTCCAGCTGCTGATTAGCACAATTAAGAGATAAATGAGCTCCTGAGCACAGAGGAAATGTGCACTTTCAAACCAAGCGAGAGGTGTTTCTCCTTGTGGAAGTGTGACAGCTCTGGAGTTTATTGGGACTCATCCAAACCAGGGGAGTGTTTAGCCTGGCTTTTCAGCATGATTTGTGTCAACACCAGTACTAAAAGTGGGCCTTTGGCTGTACCAAAATGCTCTGCTGAGACTTTCCTTTCCAAACTGAGATCTATATTACTAGTGCTGGAAGAGTACCTGCCCTAGGGAAGGAAATGTATTTACGTTAGCAAGTGATGGCTTAATGCATGATGGAAAACTTTGTACATCTTCATAGAGTCAACGCTGAGTGAAGTTTGAACAGGTGAGTGACTCAAGGTAAGTATCAGGAGCAGAAGGGAGCTGAGAGGGAGCATTCTGTTCTGATAAAACGTACAGGAAAACCTTATAGGATGGTACCTTGTAAGAAGAGTTAACTCATGACTGTGTTGGGCTGATGCTAGTGCGTGAACATGGTTGGAACATGATTTTGAGAATTTGGCTGGAAGTTTGAAGAAACTGTAATGTTCATGGTATCAAGGTCTGGTAAAAGGCTTCCACCAGAAGTAGGGACAAAAAGTCCTTACAGCTGAAACGAGACAAGCCAGGTCATGAAAGGGAAGAGGTGGTGTTCATACTGGTAGGGGGCTTTTTGATGACCCTAGAGCCCCTTGCCAGCCCCACAGGTGAGTAAAGTCAGGCAAACTTGAACAAGCCAGGCTGGGTGACTGCAGATCTGCTCCCAGCCTTTGGCTGACTCACCAAGTCACCTCAGCTGGGTGCACATAGCTGGGGCAGCCCATCTCTCCTGGTGCTGTGCACCTCTGCAGGGTCCCCACTATGGACAACAAGGGATGCCAGCTGCTGGTCTGACTCACAGATTTGGCCTGAGATGCTTATTCTAGGTGGGGATGGACTGCCTTTTGGAGCTGTTCTTCTCTGCTCATGGTAAAGTGGAGGCTGACAGGTCCAGTTTCACACATTTTGGTTTTGTGCGATGATACTCTGCCCTATAGGACTCACAGAAAGGTTTCCTTATTTTCATTTCATTAGCAGACTACCTTCATTTGATGTATGCAAATGTATTCAAACAGAACAAAACAAAACTAAAACATTCTCGCATATTCAGCATCTGACAGAGGAACTTGTTTGAACACTTTTAGGTGAAAAATTAATGCCTCAATGCCATCTTGTGGAACGAATCGTGTGAGAGGGCAGGCAGTGTGAGAGGCACATCCAGTGCCACTGTGATTGGTGATGCCAGTCCAGAAGCATGCTGGAATTCTAGTGGGTTTGCTTCAGTTTCAGTGATAGTGCTGTAAATACTATCACTACACCAAACTTTGCTTTTTTTCTCTGATAACCAGTCCAAATCCATGGGAGACCAGCATTCCCAGAAAACATTTCCTCATTTTTCAGCATGAATTAGAATATATAGATGCCTATAGTTAAGGCTTGAATAAAAGAGAAAAACTTTTCAGAAATGTGGCAGCTGTCTTGCTACATAAGTGGAAGGAGTCTGCTTGAAGAACAATCCAGGAGTCAGAAGTGAAGTTGCAGGTCTGGCTGTGGGTATGAACTGACTTGACCCTCTTCCATCTGAGAAATGCTGTGAAATCTGCAGGCATTACTCCAGCACATAGGACCCTTCCCTGCTGCAAGCCAATGACCTGCAGAGCTGAGAGGAGAAGCAGCTTCCCAGGTTCTTTCTTACAGATGCTCAGTCCTACAAGTGAGAGAATAGATCATGAACCTTTGCAGTGTGCTATTGCAGAGAGGAGGACAGTGAGGGCTGAGCCCTGTGTCTCCATCAAGGCAGCTGCCTCTGGCTCTTCCGGAGCATACCTTACAGAAAGACACTGAGAAGCTGCAGGTTAAGAGAAAAGTGGAGAAAACCAACCAGAAGTTAGGCACAGTACAGGGTATGCACAGGGAGAGCAAATGTTCAACCTGGCGCAACACCCAAGGTGTTGTGCTTTGCCCAAACACAGGCAGAGCTGCACATCAGCACCAGGCATCCTCACCGCAGACTGGGCTTGCATCATGCCACCCTGCCAAGCACCAGCAAATGGACCTACTCCATCCTGTTAAGGAAAATGGCACCAAACCATTGGCTAGGGGGTTATAGTGCAAAGCATCACCACAGTTCCTGTTCAGCACTGTCCCTGGAGGTGTTCAAGAAACGTTTAGATGTTGTACTATGGGACATGGTGCAGTGGGGAAATATTCTTGGCAGGCAGACGGTTGGACTGTATGACCCTGCAGGCCTTTTCCAACTGTGGTGATTCTTTGACTCTATGATTGTAAGGCTATGGAGAAAGAGATTGGCCTTAGAAGCACACCAATCTACAGCTCCACTGCTTGGAAGATGGGCAGAGACTCAAGAGATTGCAGCACTCTGCTGGCAGAAACAATGCTTGCTCACCATCTAGTTTTAAAAGGATGGTGTTTGTGTGTGGAAGCTTTGAAGCTTGCAGCTACTTTATTGGCTTGTTCATCTTTAACCAAATGAATGAAGGTGTCTGGGGTGAAGGGAGGGTGCCAAGTTTCAAAGGGTAACAGCTCAGTGCAATGAGCTGTGCTGTCTCAACAGGACCTTCTGTACAGCTGCAGGCTGGATCCAGAGAGAAAAATGCTGGAGAAGATTCAGAAGATGCTGACAATCCATAGCAGCTCCGTCAGGGAGCTGCTGGCAGAAGCACTGGGGATGTACGTGCTGATGGTAAGGAGGAGGTGTGCCCAGATGTGTGTTTGTGCAGCATGAGTGAGGGCAGCATTTGCAGCAGAAAGCTGTAAGACCTGAGATTTCCTATCACATCCTCAGGGCTGCTCAGCAACAGGCTATTACTCTCTGCTGGTACTGCAGATGATGCTGATGCTTTTCTTCAAACCATGCTGGAAAGGATGGGGTGGCCTGCAGCATGTGGCCTGCAGCCAGGATTCTGCTTATAGTTGTTACATGCTGGCAAATGGATGGTGCTTATCCCAAATCATACAGAAACTCTCCTTTTGCTTGAGGCATTTGTTGCACACCAAAAAAGTGAAGTGGTTTTGAACTTTTGGGCTGCTTGGAGGTGCAGAGGGAAAGAGGGTGAGGAAGGTAGGGGTGAGGCTTTGCAGTCAGAATTGATCTCTGTTAGCAGTGATGTGCCCACCAAGTTTAGAACCTTTGTGCACTGAACAACACAGCAGAACAAGATCCCCTCTCTGCAAAGGCCTGGTGCTGATTTACCCACCTGTGCTTCACCTGTAGCACTTCTAGTTTGAAAGCAGCACTTTGGGCCAGATGGAGGATGAGGGATAATCCAAACAACTCATGCTTTAGGACATTTGCACAGGAGACAGATAAGTGTGAGCACAGGGGCCCTCAGATGCACCTGTCCTTAAAGATGTCATTTCTTGTTTCCATTGGCAACAACTGTGTGTGCAAAGGATGCTTTCTTCTCATCACATCTTACTGCATGTCCTGCCCCTTGAAGTTCACTCCTGCCACACAGGTAGTTTTACACACGTTGGAAGTTAGACTACAGACTCCCGTGACTGGCCAGCTGAGCTGAACAAACCATTTGCCTTTCCACTCCCTTTCTTTTTTTTGATGGCTGGACACCCCTGGTCATGAAGAACAAGTCTGAGGGACCCTGCCAGGGCATTCAGTGTAGGGAGGAAAGTATCATTTGCACTAGGACAGTCCAAGGGAGATTTTGGAGCTTTCGACCAGTGCTAGCTCTTTCCTCACTGAGCCCCATAAGGGAACAGAGCAGGAGGAGGGATACTGCACACTGTCCCCATCAAGGACTGGTGACAAGCAGCATCCAGCATCTGAATACAGCATCCAGCATCTGACCCTTCAGCAACTCCAGGGCCCTCGTTGCAGCTGGAAATGTGCTGGTTGCATCCCTTGGACTCCTGGCTGGGTTTTGTTGGGAGGATGGTATACAGACAAGGACTCTTTTAGTGAACAATTGATTTTCCTAAAGGAGGGAACAACGCAGTGGGAGTAAATGGCATGAAGAATGGAGAGGCAGGAAAAACTCCTACTCTGTGTCTATGAGAACAGGTGACCAGAGGTTTGGGTCTGTGCTGAAAAATAGGTTCTCTGTCCTGTGCTTTTATTTGTTTATTTTTTTCCCAGGGTAGTGTTGTTGAGCTCTAAAAGCCAGGGCTCCCGCCTTGCCCTCCTTGACTGCATACCATCCTGCCAAAACAGAGCTTTGTGCATTTGGCTTCCAGATCTGGCTTTGGAAAAACTCAGAAATGAGTTGGCAGAGTTTTTGTAATGATTTTGCAGTTGCTGAGGGACATCAAGGATACTACGTTTTGGGGTTTTGCTGAGGCAGGCTGAGAGAAGGTCCCACACTGAGGCTGCAGCTTCATGCAGAACACAGCGTGGTCTGTGTATACAAGAAAGATAAGAGCAGAGTTTCTGGGAGGCAGCAGATTTGGGAGATGTCTGAAAGGGAGAGCAGACACATGAGATAAAATTTGAATCCATGCACAGCAGTCAGTAAAGATTCAGATCAAAGCAGGACAGGACAGAGCAGAAGTTAGATGGTACAGGGCATGCTTTCAAAGTTCTGAGAGGTTGCAGATGCAGACCTCAAGAGAAGCTTTGTCTTTCTCCAGATTTGAATATTAGAACTGTGCAAGAATTGATTTTTCCAACCTCAATGAATGAGTGAAACAGAATTTATCCTAAGGCCAGAGCAATTTCTTAATATGTCCTTTCCTGCTGGAGAGTGTTTGCATTTCTTTTTCATTTCTTTTCCAGTTTCCTTTTAGTCACTACAAAAATATTGGAACTAGTTGTTTTCAAACTGAGCAGTATTTGTGTCAAAAACTTCAACTGGAATTAATGTCCTAGTTTTTGGCTGAAACAGGTTACCAAAATTAGAGTTGAGTTTGGCAAACAGCTGTGTGTTTCCTGAACTACTCTTTTTGGTCAATAAACTGCACACCAGGAAAGGAAAGATGACAAGAACTTGCCCACCCTCCGTCCATATGGCAGGGGCCATGTTTTTGGGTGGCTGTGGTGAAGGTCCCCAGGCTCATATCCCTTGTGCTGCAAGCACAGTTTGCCACCATGTGTGCACCATAGACACTATATCTGGGTCCTAATACAAATGAAGACCAGAGCATCTGCTTTGGTATGATGGAATATGCAGCAGTAAGGGGTACCCAATCTCCTGCTCAGTTTCTGGAGAGAAGGGGTCATTTTCACTTGATCTGACATGGGCACCTTAAGCTCTTCCCATTTTTGAAGGATAATCGGTATTGCAGAAAAAGCTACAAGGACACCCAATCCACTATGGCAATAACATTAGTTTAACACCCCTTTCCCTTTATTTTCTATGCACTAGGTCTTGGGCTTATCCTGTGTGGCACAAGTGGTATTAGGAAAAGGAGAATTCGGGCAGTACCTGAGCATCAATTTGGGATTTGGCATTGGGGTCACCATGGGGATCCATGCAGCTGGAGGCATCTCTGGTAAGACACTTGAGCATAATCTCTATGTCTCTAAAGGCCCCGGTGCCAGGGGCAGCAGGAGTGCTTGCAGAGCAGTGGTTGATGGCACAGCATGGTGGAGCTCTGGCCTCTCCTGCAAAAAATTCAATCCTTCAGCCCCAGAGAAGAGCAGAACAGGTGTGATGAACCGTGGCTGTCATGGGGTCAGCCTCGTGATCCAGTGATCACAGCCAAGACCTTGGTGGAGAGGCGGCACCAAGGGGGTCACAATGCACAGCCAGGTCAAGAGCAGCAGGGGAAGGGCAGTCCTTGTGTACTGACAGTCTGCTGACTCCAAACGCGCTCCACGGGCTTAGAGAGATGGGATGATGGTCCAGGTGAGGCTCCTGCAGCTCTTCTGCAAAACTTGGCTGTCAGAGCCAGGAATACAGGGCTGCCCGGTATGAAGATTAAACAGGGCAGGGCAGCCAAGCACCCAGAGTGTTCTGGGGTTGAAGAGGAGGGGCACTGCAGAGAAAGTTGTTCCCACATTGTTCACGAGAGGAATTAAGGCCCATTGTTCCCTCAGGGCTCTGCCAAAGCAGGGCAGGACATGTGTTGGGTATTCTTGGGACTTCCTGCTCACCGGTGGGGATGGGCAGAGGCAAGTGGGGCAGGAGAATGGCAGAGATACAGCCATCCCCTCCCTTGCAGTCAGCGGAGTCACGTTTCAGCAGTGCCCATGTTAGGCACTTGGGTTATGCCATCAGAACGTGGCCCGAGAGATAAGGAGATCTGGAAGCATGCTGCCAACATGACCCATGGGGAAGTAAATCATTTATTGTAAGTGAAAGCTTATTGTTGATGTTGCAACAAGGAATAGTATGGAAATTTTCTCCTTATCACCCACACTAGGCACCCCCCTGCAAACTCAGGGGGTGGTGTTTCAGGAAGTGGTGTTTCGGGGCCATAGGGTGATATCTCTCACATGACAGAGCATTACCTTTGACTTGTGCAATTTCTGCATTCATTTGCACCAAGTTAAGTGATTAAGGGCTCTAGTGGGCAGAAAATTAAGGCAAGTAAATCTTTGTTCTTGAACTCTGGATCACAGAGGTGTCCAAGGACACAGAGGTGTCTAAGACTAGGGACAGCTTTGAAAGAAATCTTTTTTCTGTGCAGAGAGTCAACTTTAAGTCTCCCTAAGAAGCTGTGGAGACACACTGGGAGAAGTGAGCTAAGCAAAGGAGGAGAGGTCTCAGATCAGCCAGCAGAAGGGTAGCTCCGGGGCCAGTAAGGGCTCCTTGACATTGCGATTTGGATTCATTTATATCACAAGATGCTTCTTGTGACCCCTGAAGTGGCTGGTCATCCACACAGAGGACCAGAGAAGTTTGAAGGAAAAGAGATCTCCCCCCATTTCTCTTGCAGCTGTGGGATGGCAGCAGGTGGTAATGCACTTTACCTCACTCCGTCCTGCATTTTGATGATGTGGTGTTAGTCTGGATCTTACCCCTTTCCAAATCTGTGGGAGGAGAAAGCTAAATGTTGGAAGTCGTAAGGAAATGCAGTCCGGTCCCCTACAACGGAAGGACAGTGTCTGCTTCAGACCCATGGCTGTAACCATGGTCCACAAAACTGATAATTCTATTCACTCCTTGCTGCAATGATTTTGAGATGTAAGTCCCTGCTGACAACCTCATGCAGAATTTGCTTTGCAAATGTGATCAATTCTGCGGTTTGTTTCCCCACTGCCTCATCACCTTGCTGCCAAATGTGTTATTGGCCCACAGCTCCACATCAGCTGGAGAGATCTGCTCTGTCAGGATCAGACATTTTCAGATGTTTTCAGAAGGCTTTTTTTTCATGGTTTGAGATACAGTACAGCTCACCTACCTATAGCCTGGGGGTGATGAGTCTAAGGTTTGGGATCTCTTTAAGTTGAACCAAGGACATTCCTGTAGGAGAGGACCAAAAAAGCTGCCTTTGACAGGTGAGATGACTGACTCTCTGGATGCAATCTGTGGATGTCTAACTCCAAAAGAAAGGACTCTAAGGACTCCCTCCCTGCATCTCTCAGCTGCCAAAGGAAAGGAGTCAGTTTTGCATTTATATAGGAGGGAGACCCTGCCCTGGTAGAGTCTTGGTGCTTGCTGTTTTGGAGCAAGCTCTGGGATGTCAGGTATGGGGCATGCTCCCAATTAGGAGCAACAGGGCCAATGTATCTCTCCTTTGCGGTTTTGCAGGAGCTCATCTGAATGCTGCCATCACACTCGCACATTGCATTTTTGGAAACCTCCCCTGGAGAAAGCTTCCAGCTTATCTGCTTGGCCAGTTCCTGGGCTCCTTTCTGGGAGCAGCCACTGTCTTTGGACTCTATTACGGTATGGTTATGTCTGTATCACAGGAGTTACTGTGGGTACTTTTTCAATCTCAACTCACAGTTCATCAAAAATGTTGTCACAGCACCCAGTGTGATGTCATGACTTCTTAGATCATGGGCCAGACGTTTATGGCTCAAAGCTAGGGCAGGGCCCAGATATCTCTGGAAGGATATTCCTGGAGAGCACCTCTCCTTTTGCACAGGGCATTCCCACTGCCAAAGCCTGGTAATTTTGTAAAAAAATTATATATTAAGAAAAAGATTAAAAACACACGTTTTGTCAGCAAAAGGCCTGCAAAGGCTTCTGTTAGGTGTGTTACCAAGAGTCAGCTACAGCTAGAGCTCTGGTCTGTGTAAAATAGGACAGCAATTCATGTTTATGAGCAGAGGACCCAACACTGGTAGGCTTCAGCATGCCTCACTTTCTGAGAAGTGGGGGAATGGAGGCCACTCGGTGCACCCAGAGCATCCAGTCCCATGTCTCTGACCAGGGACAGGGAGTTGGACTGCATAAAGAAGCAGCTGCAAGCTAAAGTCTGTGATGACAGTATCACAGAGATTGTGTCCTTCAAGGGATGTGTTGATTCCATCCTATCTATCTCTCATTGCCTCTCTTTGTGTCTTTGCTGACTGCAGTGGGTGAACTTGTGAATATGCCATGTGTGATGAACTCTGTACTGGCCACTGTCCTTACTCCTGTAATTCTCATCTCTCCTAGAAGCACTGTATGACTACACCAAGGGGAATTTTACAGTGACAGGACCAACTGGCACAGCATCGATCTTCTCCACTTACCCTTCTCCCTATATGTCCTTATCCGGGAGCTTTTTCTCAGAGGTCAGTGGGGACGGCTGTGGTGTGTTGGGAAAAGTTGGGTAGTAGTAGGTCCTAGAGCAGGTCTGGGCAAGGGACTCAGTTCTACATGTGCAGACACTGTCACCACCTAAGCTACAAGCAGCCCACCATCCAGGCAGATGCTGACTGGTAGCATCCAAAGCTTCTTGAGAGCTGAGAAAGAGCACAGAATGATGAGGTCAGGGGGGTAAACTGTCAGGGTCAAGGGATCAGCAGGCTTCTTCTTTTGTTTCTGAGCTGAGGACGCTGTGCCTGGACAGTCAGGAGGATGGTGAGAGCTGGAGATCCTGCATATAACCATCTGACTGCTCTGTCTCCTGTGATTGTGTGGTTATCTTGCTACACAAGAAACCAAGTGAAAATGAAAACATGCTACCAAGAGCTACAGGGTTCCTGCTCTAGTACTATCTCTGCAAGCTCCAAGTCCAAGGTCCTCCAGGGACATTTTCTGAAGCAGATAGAGACAGGAGTCATCATCTCTATACAAACAACTGTCACTGATGTCCTAGGCACTGCAGATCTATGATTGCCTACAATGTGTTGTCACAGACAGGATATTCTATTTCCCAGATAAGAATCCATTATCTACCTTCACTCTTAACAGGGTGGATGCAGCAAGCTATATAATCCATCAGTCTCTTGCCAGGAATGATGAGATTTGTCTCGTGATTTGTTTGTTATGGCTCTGTGTCTGTTGAACAAAAAGTACTTTAAATGACAGTTCTGAGAAGCTTGTGTCAGTTCTAGAATATTTTTGTTGTTGATGTGGACACACTTTCATTGGGAAATGACTTGTCTCTTTTTCAGAGTCACTTATAAGGAAGGAATAACATTAGGGCCCCTTATGACTTATCATCCCACCTGCTCAGACAGCCTGGGAAGTCTCTCTTTGCTGAGTGGGATCCTCCTGCCTTTGCTGCTCTCTCCCCTCACCTGTTTTCCCTTTACTACTCCTGCAGTTTATGGCGACGGTGATGTTGTTCTTGGGCATTTTGGTCATCCACGATGAGAAAAATAATGGAGCCCTGAAAGGCACACAGGCTCTGCTCACGGGTATCCTGGTTCTGGGCATCGGTATGGGGATGGGAATGAACACAGGCTACGCCATAAACCCCTCCCGAGACCTGCCGCCGAGAATCTTCACAGCAATTGCTGGCTGGGGAATGGATGTCTTCACGTGAGTGACCTGGTTTCACACTGTACAGCTCTCTGGGAATGAGAAATGCCCAAGATAACATGGTCATGGAGCCTGCGTACTCCTTTACAGAAAGCAAATACTGTGCACAGAGAAGCCCCCTGCATCCTGTTCACAAAATCTGGGATATGCAGTTCTCCAGTATAGGATTCACCTTGACATTTGGATGTCCCGGTTTAGAAACCAGGAACAGTTCACCTCTTAGCTAGAGATTGAGCTGTCATTGCAGTGACTGGAGAGACTGTGATTAGGATCACCAGAAAGCAAGTACTTGAAGCTGGAGTGCTGAATTGCTTTCCTAAATTTAGATGTCTGTATCTACTCTACTTTCCAGAATCTACTAAGATGGCTTCGCACCACAGCTTTTTCCATGGTGAAGGCATTAGTAGAGTCTCTGTCCTGTCTCAGCTGCTCATTTTCACGAAGACCATGCTGAGCCAGTTTCCCAGGCCAAAAGCAAAAGTTACCTTCCTTCCAGCTACTAGACTGATGGATCCAGAGTTTATCTAAGCCATCTGGACAGTTGAGAGTGTGAAATGGCACCAGACACCTCTGCTCACAAAGCTCAGCCTTAGCACTCAGCTCACCTCAAAGCAGCGGGGCAGCAGTTTCTGTGTGGCTCACTGGATGCCTCTTCTGTGTTTCATTTTAGGGCTGGAAATTATTGGTGGTGGGTGCCACTCGTAGCTCCGACGCTGGGAAGTCTTGCTGGTGGTTTAATCTACAAACTCTTAATTGATATTCACAATCAACCTGTCCTGGAGCATGGAAATGAAAAAGGACAGACAATCATTGAAAGTGCCACACTGTGAAGGCCATCCTGACAGCAAATCCTGGGTGGACATGTGCATTGACAGCTGAAGACTAATCAAGTGGGTAAGGGCGTGTGCAATGGCATTGCTGAAGTGCATGCTTTTCTCACCTTGCAAGTGAATAAATGAGAGAGTAGCTTAATATAAATCTGTTCTGCTTAACCAGACAAACAGGGTCTCTAAGACACTGGGCAGACCTGAGTAGGTCAAGACCTGTTTATGAACTGAAGAAATTATTCAATCTTTCTGAGTAAAAATCTGCTCCCAAAAATCACATTCTGGAGATGCAAAAGTCCAGTCGCCTATAAGTTAGTTGCAATTACATGTAAGATTCAACATGGCTGGAATAAAAGTCAGTCAAATGAAAATCAGGGAATACCTACACTGTTGCAGAAACAAAGAAGTTTTGATCTGGAATACTCTGCTAAAAAATTGTAGCTATTACACTGATGAATCAGAGGCTCAGATTTTTTTCCTAACCTGCCACCTTAACTACTATCCAGTTTGTCAGAGCACAGAGAATCAGGTTGGAGGGGACCTTCATCTTCCAGCCGCCTGCAGAGGGCAATGGGCAGGCTTGCCAACCAACAAATCAGGCTGCCAAAGGCCCCTTCAACCTGGGCTGGAATGTCTGTAGAGAAGAGCAAGGACAGTCCCATAAAGAACTAGTTTGGAGAGTTTTCCTCACTGAACATAACCTCACTGGAATAGGCTAGATGTTTTGCACTATGCAGGTGTGATGGAGCCGCATGCATTGCAACTGATGGGTTAGACTTTAACTACAACCTTATGAGAGGATTCAGACAACTTCTGTGGCAGCATATCCAAATGTCAAAAAAACTTGATTCTCCACTTTGTTAGAGAAACATGGGAATACACCACTGTGCTCCTGCATCAATTCTGCAACATACGTCTGAATGAGGAAATGGGCAAGCAGACTTGCAGATCTGTAGCACCACTGGACCAAAAGTATGACACCATCAGCAGTACCAGCCTATCTCTGCGCTGGGTGATAAGGCAAACTTTTCTGGGAGATGCTTTATGTCAGGAATATAACTGTGGTACAAGGGCTGGACGTACAGAGACACAATACATGGCTCTACACTGTTCATCATCACTGTCACACAGAATTTCAGAAACTGGCATTTACTGGCTTTAACAGCCATTCACGTCACAATACCAAAAGGATTACTGCTGTATTACTGTGGCATGGGATTAGATGGTAGGTACCATATCTGTTTCCTCATTAGAGTTCACCATTTATTAGTAGAGCAGCTACTCCGGGCACAAGATGCACCTCAGCTTAAGAGGGCAAAAGAGTGCAAGAGGATTTTCTTATGTAGGGGGTGGTAGAGGATAGATGTCAGGCAACTCCTGTGGTTTCTGTCAGCAATCTCCATTAAAGGTGGGTGGCAGTAAGTGCAAGAAGCCAGCAAAGTGTATCAGAGCCAGAGATGCTGACTGCAGAAATCCTGACCAGTGAACATAGGATGGAAGTAGAAAAGCTGTCACACAGCTGAGCCTTTTCATCTATGCAGCTCAGGGCGGGATCAGCTTAAAAGATGTGTAACTTATCCCTTCTCAGTGAAAGTCTCTCTGGTGCATTAAAACAACAACAGCAAAAAATCCAGCCTGCACCCTACTGTTACTGTACATCCTTCTGCATGCGCTCCCAAAGGTATTTCAAATACCCAATGACTCTGGAGGAAAATATTTAAATCTTTATTAAAATACTATTAAGCATTTAACAGGGTGGCTTCATCTTCCTGAAGACCATACAAACACTTGCAAAAGACTCACAACATCCCTGTGAGGTAGGTTGGTCTTATGTAATTATGTGAGCATTTCATAAATAAAAATGCTGTTATTTAAATAATCAACTCTTATTTGGAGATGGTGACTTTTATTTCCCTGCTTAGACATAAAACATGCTACCAGGTGGCTTCAGCATATGGACAAACTGGCACATAAAAGTAATGGAAATGGATGCAACTGAACATCAGAAATCAGTGTGCTAAAGTGCAGTTCTACCCTGAAAACATCCAGTACAGAAAACCAAGGGGTCCTCCTGGCTGACAGGACTCTGCTGCCCTAGCTCAGCATTTCCCACAAAAGGAGAAAGTGGAGACAATGAAGGACCTTGCAGGTTCTGATTGCTGGCAGGCTAATTGGAAAGGACATCATACAGACATCACTATCTGAAAAGAAATGGTACAAAGTCTAAGAAGTGGTCTGGACTGTAGAGCAAGTGTCTCTAGGCCAACACAGAGACATGGAAGCCCTGGGCTCCTCCTCAGTGTGAATCGGAGCAGAAGTGGGAAGGAGCACAGGAAACGTAGAGTTCGAATCTGTCTGAAGTGGAAGATATTTCTTTGTTCTGTGGGTTCCAGCCTGCTCCCATAGCATGCAAGGTCAGGACACTTTACTTTGAAAGGAAATGATAGAAATATACTCTGTAATTCAGCATGAATGATCTATTAAAGTAACAGTGACTTTAAGTTTACCTTCATTTCACTGCTGTAGTTATACAGGAATAACAGGTTCTCTACAGAGCAGTGACATCAAGGGCTTCTTCATGCCCTCTGAAAAGTACATACTGCAAGCAGGACGGAATTAATCAATGCCTCAAGGTTTGTTATCCAAGTTGCCTGGAAATACACCCCTTCCATGAAGGGTCCAGAGGGCAAGGTGTGTGAGGAGTGGCTGAGGTCCCTTGGTTGGTTCAGTCCAGAGGAGAGGAGCTCAGGGGAGCCCTGATGGCTTGCAGCTCCTCACAGGGAGTGGACAGCAGCACCGAGCTTTGCTCTGTGTGACAGCAACGGGGCCTGAGGGAACGGCATGGAGCTGTGTGAGGGGAGGGGCAGATAGGTGTTAAGAAAAGGTTCTTCACCAGAAGGTGGAGAGCATAGAACAGGCTCCCCAGGGTAGTGGTCATGGCACTAAGCTTGACGGAGCTCAAGAAGTGTCATCATCGATACGGCTGAGTTTTGGGTGGTCCCGTGTAGAACCAGGTGTTGGAGTTGATGATCCTTCCAACTTGGGGTATTCTATGATTCTGTGATTCTATGGTTATATTTCATGCAAATCTTGCATCCTATTCACACAAGCTCGTTTGAACCACTGAGATTTGCATCAGAAAACATCAAAGCTTCTTACTTTTTTCAGGGTCAGATCTGTGGGTCTCGCTTCCTTGAAGAATTCCCAGCTAGTGAGGAAGTCTTGGTGGAGGGCATGTTAGTGTTGCTCTTTTGGACACCTGCTGGCTGGGGGGGTTGTTTCTTTTTCATCACTGGAGTTTTGTTCTTGCTTTTAAATACCTTATTGGGGTCCAGCTTGTTTACAAAGGAATCAGCTTCTTCAGAGAGAAGAGTTGTGTTTATTGTTATGGGTTTATACATGTTAAACCATTGCTGAAAGACAGGATGATGGAGAAGGAGTAAGTTAAATATCAAACTATAATTATGCATTTTCTGCCTGTTTCTTCTCATCCTAGTGCCCTGATTTTAATCATAATCTGCATACCAATTTGCAATTTACAGGACTGTGCAAAGTCCCTTCTGATAGGGATACAGCCCTGGAGCTGCCTCACATTCCAGACAAGGAAGAGGAGAACCAGAAACAAACCTAACACTATTTTTCCTGCAGTGTAATTCCTATCAGGAGCAACTCTTAATCATCACAACACTTAAATAATATGAGGAAAAGCAAAGGGAGGAGATGAAACCAGGCCATTTTTATCTAGGCTCAGAGAAGCAGGAAAGATTAAAAACCTGGAATGAAAAAGTGCTTATGAAATATAAATCTTAGCTGCACTTCTCAAAAGATAGCCTGCCTCACTCTCTTCGTACATACGATATTATGGTTTTTTTTTTTAAACTCTTGACACAAAGGATTTTGTGTTTGTTTCTCTTCAGCCTGATTTAATGTCTAGAGGTGACCACAAGACTTTTTTTTTTGTTCCCATACGCCCCACAATTATGCCCTGAAGATCCTACATCTCAGTGCTTTTCCTATCCGTTGTCCATTGATGAAGTCATGAAATAAAACTGCAGGGGTTAAAGGATTACAAATCTGAGACCATCCTTACTGAATTATTTAAGAAGATAAACAAAAAATCAATACCAAATATAAATAGAAATCTGTTCATATATTGCTTTATGGCAAAGGGCTTTAATATACCATTCCTAAAGACCTTTGCAAACAATAATGGTTAACATACTAGGAGGATTTAAACTAACAAAGGCTGCAAATGATTAGAGAGTATATGAATAATTTCGGTAAGTTTTGAGAATACACTGAATATAATGAAATATTCTAGCAAGAAAACTACAAAAAAGGCAGAGCACAGACAAACGCTAGTATACGATGGACACAGCCCTGGCCACAAGGTAGTGCACAGTATGACAGGGAAGACACCAGAAATGCAAGGGGACAATCTGATAGAAGGGAATTCGACAGTGATTATAGCGAATAATTTCGGTGCACACACAGGGCTGAGGCAGGCAACATGTCGTGTGTAGGTTAAGTGCAGGACATTCAACAAGACCTGCCAGGCCTTGCCAGCATGCACTGTGTCAGCTCACACAAGGTGGAAGCTAAGTTAAGGCTGAAGGCCCAGTCAAGCACAGAGGAATAAACAGGAACCTCTAAGCGGGCTACTGGCAGAACAGGATGGCTACTTTAATGGTATAGAAGGTCTGGACTATCTGTACTTGGAGTTCTCCTATGAGTACTTCTGTGTTTGCTGGCATTTAAATTACTCTTCTAGGCACCATTTTTATCAAGATATTCCTTTGCAACTGATGAGGACAGAAGAAGAATTGGTATTCTTTGCTAGGCTGAAGTTGATAGTTCTCCTCTGGGCTTCTGTCTAATGTATGCCTGGACTTCTCTCTCCACCTAGTTAGCAGTGGGATCTTGTTTGGTGCTATGCCTAGAAAGCTGATCTAGACAAATATCACTTAAGACAAATGACTTTACATCTCCTCTAGCAGTCATGGAAATGGACGCTGGCCTCCAAGTCCAGAAAGCAAGCACTTAATTAGCTACCACACCTGTTAAAAGAGGTGAAAGGTAGAGATCAGTTAAGGTGAGAAAAGTATATTAACACCATGTTAGTGAATTTACTGATGTAAATGACTGTTAACGTGGTAGGAGGGAAGGGCTCATGGCCCCTACCATGGCTCAGTAGGAAGATCTAGTTAAGCCTACAGACTGTCAAAGGTTGGAAGATATTTTTCCCATCTATAATTAACACAAAATGCTGACAAGCTGGATTCTACTGTCTTACCTTGGCTTGAGGGCTGACTCCGTAGCTGGTGAAGGCATACTGCCACTGTGGGAGACCCAGGTGAGTGATGAGCAGGCGATAGTAGGCTGTGAAGGTTTTGGTGAGGAAATGCCAATACAGAGCTCTGTCTAGGAACCATATCTCTGTGTCTGGGGACACAACTAGAACCACACAAGCAGAAACTACATATTGTTGCTCTATAGCGATAAGAGATCAATCCCTGACCCACTGTCAAGTGGGAGACAAAACATAGTTATGGAAAAGGCTGCACCTTCTAAAACCCAGCATCCCTGACTAACACAGATGATTATCCACAGGAGAGTGGTTTAATGGATAAGAGCTTGATGTCTGAAGAAATCCTGATTTCTCTCCCAGGATCACACAATAGCCATTACAACCACTTTCCCCACTGTAAAACCTATGCAATCCTATTTCTATCTAGCCTGGGACTGACACTCTATATTGAACATCTTCAGACAACAGCAACTTTGTAATGTAATTTTAAGGCATTATCATGGCCAACATTTATCTGCCCCACAAAATATAAACAACTAACTCAGCTGTTGGTCATCTAGATTACTGTGTAAAGTCCGTAACTCATGGGACAGTGTATTCTGCCAACAAAAAAACATTTTGCAAAATCTCAAAACAGTGATTAAACATTTCTCTGGTGGCAACAACCTTTGAAGAAACCACCATCAGATTACCAGCATAAAAATAAGTGATTCGACTTGGAAAATGGAGACTGAATGCTGTCAATTAAGCACAGTCTCCTACGCTGACATCAGCAGCGGTAAACAACACTCCTTTCCCTTGTTCAGGTTATCCATTGCATGGACTGAAATCATTACCACTGAAAGCAAGATGACAAGCAGTAAGTTTCTGCCCTGGAAGTTAAAGTCATATCCAATTAAAAACACAAGATAACAAACAAAGGCTTTTCTCAGGAACAGGTGTACCACAATTGCATAATCCCACGGTGTACATGCACGTACACAAACACCTACTGACCTGTGCACTTTGACAGATGACAGCTACTTTATAAGAGACCTGCATGTTCCACTGATCCCTGATTGAAAGCAACTTTTCTGGTATGCTTTAGTAAGCACAGCTCATCTCATGTCTTTTGTTCTGCCTTTCAACCTCTCCCCAGCAAATTTTGACCTACCTGGGAGGTCTGCATGCACATTCAAGGAGACTGAAACAGTCTAAATTGGCCTGACTGAGATGAGGACTTTTTTGTCATCCATCTTTTGCTACTAAGCACTTTATGTTTCTTATTAAAACATAAGCGAATTGTTGTAAGACATGTAAGTCAGCAGACATATGTTAGCAGCTGAAAGTCTAGCTCACTGCATTACTTCAACATAACTGTCTGTCAGTTATATGTGAGTGCTTTCCTGTTTCAGTATACAATTACACTATGCATGAGAATTATTAAGTTATAACTTAGACTCGAATTTTAAAAGGAGGGAAAGCGTTATCTCCAACTAACCCACTGTAAGACTTAGCCACCGAGATCAGCAGAGGCTGGATGTCTCAGTAAATGTCCATCTATAAATTGCAAAGGTCAAAATTTTATGATTCTATGTATATGCCTCCCAGATACAATCTGCAAAAAAAGATGGATAACTTTTCTCTTGTCAGTCTTACCTGGTTTAGTGTGCTTATAAACAAGACAAACTTTCCCATTCCCATTGCATGGGTCTAATTCAAAAATGAAACTACGAGAATCAAAGTGTGGTTTCTCTGGTTTGTCTTCATTACCTGAAAGCAGAAAAAAAATATCTTGAAACATGTTTGGGAAACTATGTGTCAGCTGCAGTCTATTCATTTAGCAGTTGTTAATAAATTAGCTGAGAAAGAACTAAACCAGACCATTATATTTATAATTCTTGGAAAGGACTATGTTCAGACAGAGGTCTGAATATAATCAAGGTTTCAGTAGGAAAACAGAATCAAAATCAGTTGGCTGAAGAAGACATCAAGCTGCCTTATAGTCCTTTCCTGGCATAAGGTAGCATCAGCTTTATGGATGTCAGACAACAGGTATCTTATCATTTCTTAACAATCTCCAGTGCTCACAATGCCATAATTTCCATGCAGCTAAATGCATGGTTATAACTTACAAGTTTTGCTCACACTGATCTTGAATCTTCTTTCCTGCAACTGAAGTCCATTATTTCATTCAACCCACCTTCCTTTTTTCTGGCCCTATCTTCTTATTTTCTGAAGAAGTCTATTCTTTTTCTGTCTATTCTGTCTATACTTTTTCTCTCGATAGAAGACCTTGATGAACTTGAAGAAAATACTTCTTCACACCTTCAGTGTGACATCAGCCTCTTTCTCAGCAGTCAAATGTTCTGACTCTCACTCAACTTCTGGCCCAAAACCAACTCAGAGCCTTTCTGCAGGCCCATTTTAGAATTGTGCAGCTGTAAACTCTTGTGGTATATAGTTTTGAATTTTAATGCTTCTGAGGAAGAAGAGGGACAGGAAAGTTGTACTCTTCAAAAGAGCACTCCATGAAATCAGGATGAGAACTCTTATGGGTTTCTAATTTCTACTCAATGCACCTTGTAAGTACATCAATGAAGGTCTTTGAGTCTAAATAGTTAAAAATGTAAAAAGGGGAAAAGGCAGAACAGGAGAATAGACAGATTGTTACAAACAAATGAAAATAATACTAGTGATTAAGAGTTAACAATCCCCAACAGATTCATGGATACACAGCATGTAAGTCTACATCTGAAAGTTCTAGGGGACTAAAAGAATATGTATTATGGTCCAGCAGAGACAAAAAAACATCTGTTCCCATCCAGGTGCTATATTGTAGCATTAACTCAAAAGGAAGGAAGCAGACCACTTGTTCTAAGCTGTTAACAGCACCTTACCCTCCTCATCTGTGTCATCTTCCAGGTCAGCAAGAGATGGTGCATTAGGCACGGTGTACATGGAGGAACCTCCAAGCCGACAAAGCTTTGAGATACTATTAATCACCATGGAGCCCAGGGGCACTGGGGTATCTGCAATAAAACAGATCATCAATTACATCCAGTACTAGGACAGCACAGAACACATTGCTTTTTCTCCAAACATATACTCAAGTCCTGCATTTTCGTCATAAGAATCCCAGGCAACCCTACAGACACAGGGAGGAGTGGCTGGAAAGCTGCCTGATGGAAAGGGACCTTGTGGTACTGGTGGGCAGTCGGCTGAACATGAGCCAGCAGTGTGCCCAGGTGGCCAAGAAGGCCAGTGGCATCCTGGCTTGTATGAGGAGTGGTGGTGAGCAGGACTAGGGAAGTCATCCTGCCCCTGTACTTGGCACTGGCGAGGCCTCACCTCAAGGGCTGTGTTCAGTTTTGGGCACCTCAGTACAGAAAGGACATGGAGGTGCTGGAGCAGGTCCAAAAAAGGGCAACAAGGCTGGTGAAGGGCTTGGAGAATGTGCCCTATGAGGAGAGACTGAAGGAACTGGGGCTGTTTAGACTGCGAAAAAGAGGCTGAATGGAGACCTTACTGCTCTCTTCCAATACCTGAAAGGTGCTTTCAGTGAGAGTGGGGTTGGTGTCTTCTCACTGGTGACAGGTGACAGGAGGAGGGGAAACGGCCTCAAGTTGTGCCAGGGGAGATTTAGGTTGGATATCAGGAAACACTTCTTAACAGAAAGAGTTGTTAAGCACTGGAATAGGCTCCCCAGGGAGGTGGTTGAGTCACCATCCCTGGATGTGTTTAAAAGCTGTTTGGATGTGGTGCTCAGGGACATGATTTAGCAGAGGGTTGTTAGAGTTAGGGTAGTATGGTTAGGTTGTGATTGGACTCACTGATCTTTAGGGTCTTTTCCAACCTAAGCAATTCTATGATTCTAAGCTCCTCTAAAACAGATGGGGATCCCAGCAAGCCTAGTTACAGTTAACAAAGTTGGGCTCCATGAGAGGAAAAAAAAAGGCCTTTTCAAACAACAGCAGGTCAGCATCTTCTGCCGCACTGCAAAATAAAGGAAATTTCAACTCACTTTTATTTGCTGTAATTTGGAACAAATCTAATTTCTATTATTCATTACAGAAAAGAAACTGCTATTCATATCACATCTTGGTGCTGTGCATATGAGAACTGCACTGCAGACTAGATCTGTGCTGCAGCTGCTAGTCCACTCCTGTGGAATTGGTTATTGAAAATCTTAGCTAGTAACATTCACCTCCACATAGCAGTTTGTTTTTGCTGCTGCCCTTGCTACAAGGAGCCACCCCTTCACATAGTACTAGACAGCCTGTTTTCTTCCACCTCACACATCCTTCTAAGCTCCACCCTAAAACAGGTTTTCATCAGTGTGATGGCATGTTCGTGTTCTCGAGAGAATTGTAAGGACTGGTCACTTGTCAGAAGCACTCCATCTGGCCACATAGCAGCATGGAGGGCTTCAGAATGCACAGAAAGATGGTTGCTTAAACAAGACCGTTATGGACCTTCTTGGACTCTGGAAACTTGTGTGCTCTGAAAGCCAGATTCTTCAGTGGTCACAACACTCCAAAATCCACTTGAAACATTATGGGACTTCAGTGCAGGTGTCACACCTGGTATTTCAAATGAAATCCCTCCTCCTCAGGAAAAACCCCATATTAAACTGCGTGACCTCTGCTCAGGTGCATGACTGAGTTGGGCTTCTATTAACCCAGAAAGAGAACTATGTGAGAATTGTATCTTCCACTTAAGTTGTGTAGGGTAAAAGGCAAAGAAGATAATCTTTTGCAACTGTCATGGTCTTTCTGCTTTTCTCCTTTGGGCTCAGTCAAATAGCTTCAACAGATCAATTTTCCTCAGATTACGGTCACCAGATGGAGCGGAGAGACATGGAAGATATTAATGTGAAGATAGCGATGTGAAGAACTTTCTACAGCACTCATTATGGTTCGTAATCCAATGAGTAATGGACAAACTTATGTGATAGCGAAGGACAGTTCCCTCCCAATACCAAAGAAGTAGAAAAAGAGAGAGGGATTATGCTGTCAGCACGAAGTCCTCATTCTGACCTTTTATTTGGTCTGCCAGTTTAAAATGAGTGCACACTCCAGGTAATCTGGATTGTATATACATATATTTTTAATGAGAAAGAGGCATTTTCTGTGGGTCACTCTTACTGCTTTTTGATAGGATAACTATCCTGGATAGATCTAGATCTATCTGTTTCTCTCTCCAAAAATTACAAAGAGAGTCTAGGTACTAGATTTAAAAAACATACCTAAATCTGGATGTTGACAGATGGCCAGTGTAATACAGAATAGTTTCTGTCATAAAGCCTTGTTTGGTTTTGAGAATGTGTTTGGCATTTGTCTCTTTTGCACAAGTTCAGCATATGCAAACAGCAGCTCTTGTCCTGGTGCATCAGTAAAGGACTTTTGATTTTTTTCCCCATCAAGATACTTCTAAACCAGCTTACAATCCAATGCAGATCTGCAATCACTTATTAAATCAGAGATCAGTTTTCTAGTGACT
The DNA here is from genome assembly GCF_951394365.1 of Tetrao urogallus. Lineage (NCBI taxonomy): Eukaryota > Metazoa > Chordata > Aves > Galliformes > Phasianidae > Tetrao > Tetrao urogallus. The sequence goes on from NC_136816.1 coordinate 68,145,930, forward strand.
GATGAAGTTGCTAACTAGAAGCAAACAACTCAATTTTTTTCCAAGTTAAGGAACGGTCCTAGTTTTTCATTCAAACAGACTGCAAAAAGAAAGCTTGAGATTAAAGAGGTTCTGCAAAGGAAGGATTATCTGCAAGATATAAGGGCATCAGCTGAAACAAACACATGCACTTACCATCGATTTTTACACTCCAGGTCATTTGGAAGCCATCAGTCATCAGATAAAAGTTCTTTAAATCCTCAGGCAATATGCAGGCATTTTTCTGCAAATCACAAGAGGATTTAATTATTAAGGGGAAATGCAGAACATGCCTCAAACCCAAAGAGAAACTAAATATTGGTACAGAATTAGTTGCCACCAAGTGTCCTGCTCAGCTCCTACATGACTCAAATCAGGCCAAATATTTCAATCTAAACCTGGCAGAAAACTGCACATTTCTTAGACCATGCTATACTATCAACAAAGACGTAGAGGGAAAATTGGGAAAATTTCACAATTTTTGAACAATTGAGCAGTTCGTCACAGGACTGTTTCCCCACTGAGACAATATACTGAATGTCTTTCCAGGATCAGAGATATAAGGACATATTTGTTTTCATATATGTATGTCTTACAAGAATAGAGTTGCATTTTAAGTGAAGCCAGACTAAACCCACCTATTCCACTAAATCACGTATAATAGTAGCACAGTGACTTTTTTCTTCAAAGGGCTTTCAGTTCCAGGCAGGTGAGAGGAGAACAGATTCAATACAGCCCATAGTCAGGCAGATTTCACATTTCATTTAACAGTAAATGTGCACACACACAAACAATCACACTCACAGAAAGCCCGAGCCTGGTTTCATCCCACCACACTTTGGCACTGGGTCGGGGCTCCTAAGAATGCTTTCTCCTGAGCCAACTGCAAAAGGAGCAATTTTAAGAGCTTCTAAAAGCCAGGATCCTTCTCCTATACATATTGAGGTTGTAGAAGAAGCCTGCCTTAACTCAGACTCTCAAGTTAAACAACATATATGAAAAAAAAAGTTTAAAGGCTTAATCTTCAGAATAACTAAAAGCCCATATCAGAGCTATAGCCAATTGCAGGGACTGCTCCTGGAAATAGGTGCGGATCCTTCACACACGCAGATCCTTCACTCCCACTGATGCAAAACAGAACAGTACAGAAGCAAGTCAGTTTTAAAAAGATAAGCAACACGTATAACTAAAGGAGTTACTGGCTGCTTTGCAGTTGTTTGAGTGAAAAAAAGAGATCAAAAAAGATTGAAGTGAGTTTACATCTAAAGTGTCTTCAAACCCAGGATTCCAAGAGAGAATCAGACCCCAACATTCAAGAGAGTTTAATAATTGGAAGTATTAAAATATAATACTGGAAGCTGTGGCTTTGTCTTGCTGAATCTTTAAAAGTTCCAATGATACAGGTCCCACAGCCTCTGTATTAATTTCTCCAAGGGCTGCATTGCCTTCATTGAGAAAAAGATTTCCTAATTGCAGGTTAAATCTCCAAGCTGCAAAATTGTGGTCATTCTCTCTTTTAGTCCCAATGCTATTAAATCTTCTCAATGACACAAACAAGCCCTTTGGGAGATAAACCCTCATTAAACCAGAAGGACAGACAACTTCTTTAAAGCATAGGTCTGAGACATGTATATAGCTAAAGGATTCATGCAGCCTCATTTTACCAGGAAAATAAACAAATAATATGAAATCTGCCACAGTGTATCTGGTGACTTAAGTACTTTTGTGACAGGATTTTCAGCCTCTTCCAAAAATGGTTTACTTCTTCCATTCATCTAGTTTAAAAAATATCCTGTTGGACGTGGCCTGGTCTTCATGCAGTGAATTTGACACCCAAACAAGAAACTATGAGATTACAAACTTTAAGAGCATTAAGGTCAGCTGTGTTGTCCCCTGTATATAAAGCTAATCCTAGCACAGAGCCAGATGTTATTCAAGGATTCACAGCTTAGCCTCAGAGGCCTTGACAAGTTTCAGAGCAGCTACAGAATTGCCTTGGAGAAAGCAGAGGTGTCATAGTAACAGCTTTCTAGCATTCCCTCAGCTGAGACTGGATTTGTAACTAGAGATTGTGATAAGATTGTTCCCCATGTTTGTAGCCCGCACAAATCCAGTTGTCCGCCTGGATTTTGACTCAACGCCTCTATCCAACAGGACCTGCCTCCCAGCTGTACATTCAGCCACACTGCTGATTTCAGGTCATTATGGACTGACACAGAGAAGGACAGGTACTGTCCTTCTCCTGGCCATATTCCTTCCCAAGGATCTAGCCAGCCCTCCTGCTTGTTAAATCACAGTCATATAAAATCACAGAATCAAAGAGTGGTTTGGGTTGGAAGGGACCTTTAAGGCCATCTAGTTCCAACCCCCTACTACAGGCAGGGGCACCTCCTGCTAGACCAGGCTGCTCAAAGCCCCATCCAGCCTGGCCTTGAATGTTTCCAGGAATGGGGGCATCCATAACCTTTCTGGGCAACCTGTTCCAGAGGCTCACCACCCTCACATACTCACAGTAAAGAACTTCTTCCTCATATGTAGCCTTAACCAACCCTCTTCCACTTAAAAACTGTATCCCTCAACCTACTGCTACATGCCCTTATAAAAAGTCCCTCCCTGGCTTTCATGTGGGCCCCTTTAGTTCTTGGAAGGCTACAACGTCTCCTTGAAGCCTTCTCCAGGCTGAAGAGCTGCAGCTCTGTGTCTTTCTTGTGTTGGGGGCTGCAGATCTGGATGCAGTACTCCAGGTGGGGTCTCACGAGAGCAGAGCAGAGGGGCAGAATCATCTCCCTTGACCTGCTGGTCTGCTTCTCTTGATGCAACCCAGCATATGGTTGGCCCTCTGAGCTGCAACTGCACGTTGCCAGCTTATGTTGAGTCTTTCATTAGTTGACACCCCCAAATCCTTCTCCTCAGGGCTGCTCTCAAGCCATTCCATGCCCAACGTGTATGTGTGCTTAAGACTGCTCCAACCCAGATGCAGGATGTTGCACTTGGCCCTGTTGAACTTCATGAGGTTGGCATGGGCCCACACCTCCAGCCTGCCCAGGTCCCTTTGGATGGCACTCTTTCCCTATAGTGTGTCAACTGCACCTCTAAGATTGGTGTTGTCTGCAAACCTGCTGAGGGTGCTCTCGATCCTACTGTCCATGTCACCTACAAAGAACAGCATTGGTCCCAACACTGATCCCTGAGTTGTTACAGTTCCTGTCCTCTAAACTCTGTCATGCACACAGTGCAGGAGCCTTTAACCCACACACAGCTTTCAATCCCGCACGCTAAATAATGTACTTTTCAGGCATATCCAAATTTATGCCTACAGACTACTGATGGTAAGTCCCAGATACTAATGACTTTGCAGCTTACAAGTAGACAGTGTGCTTTACTTGGCCCATTAGCAGTCCAGTTACTAACACAGTACTTTCCTAACCCAGTTTCAGAAAAACTCCAGAAATGAGTACTACTGAAGCAGAGAGTCTGATACTGGAGAAACTTTGAGAAGAACTTACTGTCATTTAATGAGAGCCTGCTGATGGCCAAGGGCCTGGTGGTAAGTTTCAGAACATTACTAAAACACATGGACATATCTGAAGTTCTTCAAATGCCTTTAGCAACACACCTTATTCTTAGGGTTCTTCTCAGTTCTAAATATTTATAATTTCATGCTGCACTTTCACCACTTCTAATTCCAAGCTGTATCTGCAAGAACAGCGCCTATGTTTAAAACTACAAAAAACAGAAAATATGACAGACCTGCTACAAAGAGTACAAATGTTTACACAGTACTTTTTAACATCCCACCCCTCAATTCTGTACTGACCTACCTCAGCAGTAAAAACATATAGGAGAACGGCTCCCTTGACTTCAGTGGGTGTTTTCCTGTAAGCAGTTGAACTACATCAATTGGAATGACTAGTCCCTGCATAAAAGTCATATCTGGGAAGGCATTCTGCTCTGAATCTTCCTTTTCTGGAAGGCAAGAACAGCGTGTGCGTGTTCTTCCAACTTTATTTTTGGATTCTCCTAAATAAGTCCTCTTGGATGACACTCCAAGTGGTGCTTTAAAATGCTGTGCAAATCTGGGGCCCATATAAACTCAAAAAAGCTTTATTAGTACCTATCTCTTCCATCTGACAGAGAGAACTGACCAGTATGTCACACTGTGCTTAGCTACATGACTTCAAAACAGCAATTTTCTGACAGTAGAGTCAGATAAACAATCCATTATTAAATATAAAAGATAGGCTTTCTCTCAAGAAGCTGTATTCCCTCTGATCAACTGCAGTTTCCATGATTGGTGATCTCCAAACTTGTCAAATACAATCTTCCTAATAACTTGTCAGAAAGGGCTTAACCACAGCCCTGTTGAGCAGCTGTTTTTACCCCAGTCATCTGGTTACACTCATTTGCTCTTAAAACAGAATATCCCAAATGACCAATACAATGCGTGAGGTCTCTTTCGGTTGTTGTCCATAATATCCTCAAGTGGTCTCTCAACAAAGCACAGTCCACTGATGGCAGACAATATTACATATAACATACTGAGAAATTCTTGTTCACCTGTTGTAACCTTTATCCAGGTATGGCTCCCAGGACCAGGCTCCTTGTATTTTCAATCCCTTCCACTTATGAAAAGGCACAGGGCTGGAGTGGGCCCAATTCCCTGCTGCACAGAACATGATTTGCTAGTTTTCTTGAAGATGGTGTGGTGTAGCCACTACTTTATATCAGAATATCATAAGGATCCCCAAGATGAGAATGCTGTGTCAGAATCATCAACTGCCATCCAAAGGTTTCCAACCTGTTCCCTTTCAGGCAGCTTGAGGAAATACACTTGTCTTGTGCACCAGTTCCGCTGGATTCACTTTCCCAGCTCTCACATGCAGGATTATAAGGCAGATTCAAGGCTGGCAGAGTCTGTGTGTTCCTGGGTGTCACGGACTGCAAGTCTACCTAATGCTCTTGGAGAGCACTGCAAAAAGATGGAAAGAAAAGCCTCTGTGGATTTATGCACCCACATACAGATCTTTGAGTCAAAATGAGATATGGTAAACATGCTGAGGAAGATGTCTAAAAGTGCCAGGAACAATCACCTCAGTTCCCAGTCAGATTGATCTGAAGTTTCTGAATTGTCTGGCAGCCTAAGACAGCCCACAACAGTAAAGTCCCAGACTACATGAGGCCTTTTGTCAACAAAGAGTATAAGAAGAAACAAAAAATTTGTCAACTAGAGTTGCAGAATATCAATGCTGCACAGCATTACTGGGCAAGGATCACTAAGAGCAAGTTGATGGCAGTTTGGACACTGTGTACAAGCCAATTATAGGGACAGGCAAAATTCATTTCATTTTGTATGGCTTGCTCAGATGCAGAGGTCTGGGACTCTCAGCTCCCCCTAGCAGATGTAAATTTGTATTTTTGAAAAGCAAAACAATGAGCTGAGTGACTTATTTCTAATCTGGTTGAAGCAAAAAGAAAATTTAGAACAGACTCTGTCACTGCAGATACCAGAGTGTTTCCTGGACATAATTTAGTATAATGGCTGCTTTTACAAACTGCACATGGGGAATAGCAAGGCAGTTGCCAATCTAATTTTAAGAGTGGCAACTGATTCATAACAAGATAGTTATTAGCACTGGCATTTCAGTGGCCTGAAAACTGTCTTTACTCTCCCTTGTACTGCTTGTCTCGCTTTCCTTGGGAAAAGATAACATCTTGGCAGCTATGAAACATTAGGAAACATGAAAAAAAATTACCTGCTTTCACTAAAATTTTTTGGAATTCTGTAAGTTTTAGGGGAAGTGATATTACCCATACAAATACTTGATGAACACATATCTCAAATATTTCTGTGAGTGTCCAGATTTGTAAAAAAAAAATAAAATACCCAAGATTGATCTCGGGTATGCTTTTCCAACCTGTGTCTACAAAAAGCCTTGGAAAAATCTCTTTTGCTCTCCTGCTGTCTTACTGCACTGTAACCTGAAATAAAGCTTGCCTTCCTCTGCAGAACTCATGGCACTAACTGGTGATAAGGCTTTAAAACTTCCATCATTATAGTCAGTTAAATACTAGTACAAATCAGGCACAGCTCATTTTAATAAACAGAGCTGGTTGAGAGAAGCAATGCAATGCATGTTGCCAACATTGTTAAAATACAAATTTAATCATTCGTAATTAAATAATTCTGGTTTTCTTATAAGAATTTCTGTATGCTATGGATTCTCTCTTGGCAGAAATACCTTCCCTCTCAAAGCTGAAATGAGAATGAAAAAAAAAATGCTTCTAGAAAAACATTTAGAAAAAAAGTCTTAAAAACAGATCTTTTATTTGGTGAGTCTCAGTAGAAAGAGAGGATTCTTTTGGAGAAAAGAGTACAACTTCGGGAATAGTTTGATCAACCTTCTCTTCACTGCACTGAAACCTCCTGCAAATATTTTCCTACCAAATAAGTAGAGAGAGTTCAAAAATACAGGCTGTGACAAGATCTAATTAAAATCTCAGCTACGGAGTAAGGCATTATATGCACAACTGTTGCCACCTAGTGGCTATGAGAAAGCAGGGATGCAAGTAAACTCAGTGTTATAACCTTGCATTCAGATTCAAGTAAGAGGAGCTTGGAGAAAAGTTCATCCTTGAAGAGCCTTGTAAAATGTTGAACAATTGTCATGCAGGACATCCTGCAGTTATGTGGACTGTGTTGGACATTAGGCTTCATCTCCAAGTTCAGGAAATACTGGAAAAAATACACTTATCTTTTAACCCAGGAAAGGAGATTTAAATTCTATTAATGCAACTGGAAGCAAAAAGGAAAAAAAACCAACAGCAAACTCCTTCACTATTATTAGTCCAGTCCAACTGTGTCTACTTAATCTTCAGGTAAGATACAAAAATAAATATTTCTATAAATATATCAACAGTAAGAGGAGGGCTAGGGAGAATCTCCATCACTTGTTGGACGCTGAGAGCAACTTGGCGAACAAGGATCAGAATAAGGCTGAGGTACTTAATGCCTTCTTTGCCTGTCTTTAATAGTAAGACTTGTTACTCTCTGGAAACACAGCCCTTTGCTCTGATAGATAGGAATGGGGAACAGAATAGGCCATGCCTGATTCATGATGAGATAGTTTTGGACCTGCTCTGAAATCTGGATGCTCACAGGTCCATGAAGCTGGATGGATTGTACTCTAGAGTGCTGAGGGAGTTGGTGGATGTGGTTGCCAAGCCATGCTCTGTCATTCTTAAGCAGTCCTGGCTAACCGGGGATGTCCTGGCAGACTGGAGACTAGCAAATGTGACACCCATCTTCAAAAAGGGCTGGAAAGATGATCCTGGGAGCTAGACCTATCAGTCTCACCTTGGTGCTATAGAAGGATATAGAACAGATAGGTAACCCTGGGAGCCATCATGGACAAATTAAAGGTCAACCAGGGCATCAGGACCAGTCAGCATGGCTTTAAAATCACAGAATCACAGAATCATAGGGGTTGGAAGGGACCTCCAGAGATCATCGAGTCCAACCCCCCTGCCAAAGTAGGTTCCCTACACCAGGTCGCACAGGTAGGCATCCAGGCAGGTCTTGAACATCTCCAGAGAAGGAGACTCCACCACCTCCCTAAGCCGTTTCCCCTTGTCCTGTCTCCACTCACCACTGAAAAGAGTCCGGCCTCGCCATTCTGCCCCCAACACCTTGGGTATTTATAGACCTGGATCAGGTCTCCTCTCAGTCTTCTTTTCTCAAGGCTGAACAGACCCAGTTCACTCAGCCTTTCTTCATAGCAGAGATGCTCCAGGCCCCTCACCATCTTTGTGGCCCTCCGCTGGACTCTTTGCAAGAGATCCCTGTCTTTTTTGTACTGGGGAGCCCAGAACTGGATGCAGTTCTCCAGACGACAGTACTCCAAATGGTAGATCCTGTCTGACAAACCTCATTTCATTCTATGACAAGGTGACCCACTTAGTGGATGAGGGTAAGGCTGTCGATGTGGTCTACCAGGATTTCAGTAAACCCTTTGACACTGTCCACCACAACATCCTTGAGCAGAAGCTGGCTGCCCACTGTTTGGATGGCATACGCTCCACTGGGTGAAAGACCAGCTGGATGGCCGGGCCCAAAGAGTTGTGGTCAAGGGAGTTAAACACAGTTTTACACCAGAGCAGCATCCTGCAGGGCTCGGTGTGGGCAACTCCTATTTAACATCTTTATTAAGAAGCTTGATCAGGGGACTGAGTGCACCCTCAGAGTCTGCAGATGACACCAAGTTGGGAGGGAGTGTTGATCTGCCTGAGGGGAGAAGGGCACCACAGAGGGACCTGGATAGACTAGTTTGATGGGCCAATGTAAACAGTATGAGTTTCAATAGCGCCAAGAGTTGAGTCCTGCATTTTGTTCACAACAATCTCAGGCAACCCTACAGATGAGTCTGTGGGAGAGGAGTGGCTGAAAGCTGCCTGACGGAAAGAGACCTTGGGGTACTGATGGGCAGTCGGCTGAACATGAGCCAGCAGTGTGCCCAGGTGGCCAAGAAGGCCAGTGGCATCCTGGCTTGTATGAGGAGTGGTGGTGAGCAGGACTAGGGAAGTCATCCTGCCCCTGTACTTGGCACTGGCGAGGCCTCACCTCAAGGGCTGTGTTCAGTTTTGGGCACCTCAGTACAGAAAGGACATGGAGGTGCTGGAGCAGGTCCAAAAAAGGGCAACAAGGCTGGTGAAAGGCTTGGAGAATGTGCCCTATGAGGAGAGACTGAAGGAACTGGGGCTGTTTAGACTGCGAAAAAGAGGCTGAATGGAGACCTTACTGCTCTCTTCCAATACCTGAAAGGTGCTTTCAGTGAGAGTGGGGTTGGTGTCTTCTCACTGGTGACAGGTGACAGGAGGGGGGGAAACGGCCTCAAGTTGTGCCAGGGGAGATTTAGGTTGGATATCAGGAAACACTTCTTTACAGAAAGGGTTGTTAAGCACTGGAATAGGCTCCCCAGGGAGGTGGTTGAGTCACCATCCCTGGATGTGTTTAAAAGCTGTTTGGATGTGGTGCTCAGGGACATGATTTAGCAGAGGATTGTTAGAGGTAGGGTAGCATGGTTATGTGCTGGTTGGACTTGATGATCTTTAGGGTCTTTTCCAACCTAAGCAATTCTATGATTCTATGATTCATAATTTACTTCCACAATTAACCTAGTTTTTCATTAGGAAGAAAAAAGCTGAAGTCTTGTTTTGATAACTTTGAAACAAAGTGTTGGCTGAAGCATTTCAAAGTTTGGTTTTACAAGGATAGTTCAAATTTGGAACAAAACGAAATGGATTTTGAGGATAAGACCACCTGGAAATGAGAACAACAACATGCTCTGCAGGGTCAGCCATCTCCACTCTACAGAAAAAGGAGTGAACTCCCAGATCTGAGCTGGCTCACAGCCAGGGTGCTTCTGATTTTCCAGCCCAGTTATTCCAACACCTGAACAACAGCTAAACGAAATCAGGAATCAGTTCACATGAAGATGAAAAACCATACATTTCTGCCTGACCACAGTTATTGGCTACTGTACATGTTTTAGATACTAACACAGGTAAATTACAAATAAGTGACACCAATCAGGATGGGATATTACTAGACCTAGCACAACATTTTAGAAAAAAACTGTGCATAGCATGATATTAAAGGGGAAGTTATTTTAGGTAGTGGAAACAAGTGCAGCTTCTGTGATCATGTGTATTCAGGCATAGTCAGAGTTCGATGGCAGATTATTCTTCCAGCTCCATCCTCAACTATGTTCCAAAGGTGGAAGAGGTACAACCATCCCTTCCCAGCACATGAGAAATAACTAGAAAACAGTTACTCTCACATGGTCACGGGACTGATAAATGCACGTACGCTCAAAAAAGAGACTTAAATGTCACCTCTGTCCACCAAAGTCCCATGAGTGTTCACGAACGGACAGCCTGGTAGAGTGAAGTCAGCTATTGGGGTGATGAGTTAGCACATGGACTACAGTCTTCTTGAACAGATACTGGGACATACTCCAAGGAAAAGATTGGGTGTGTAGCCAAAGAGAAAGCGGGGGTTATGAGAAATGGAAGTGATTAGCTGAAAAGTGGAATGGATAATTGGAATGGATTGGTGGCTCATAGGTAATTTCCAGCTTCGGGCTTTCACCTTTAAAACCCATAAGTAAAAAGAGCCTAATCTTGCCGAAAAGTGTGTTGGAGAATGACTTCAATCCTGAGTCAGACAATGTCTGGTTTCCATTGAGTCACTAATATTTCTTCTTAGAGGAGTTGTTCTGAACATCTCTAAGCTAGTGATATTTCCCTAACAGATCAGGTGCATATGGCAGCCTAAAAGCAGAGTAATAACTGATTAAAAAAAGACCAAAAACAAAACAAACAAACAAGAACCAACAACTTGCATCAAACTTGCTAACAGGCGGCATCACAAACACAAGATAGCCATTGCATTAGACATTCTCCATGGACTGCTGTATGTTCAGACTAAGCTCATTGCAGAATTATCACAAAAATACTCACTTGCTCCCATGAAATAATTGCATGGCGATCAGCTGGCTTCTTTTCCACTAATGTCACATCAGAAACACCTGGTGAAGTCTCTAAACGGAAAAGAGGAGCATGTTTACTGCTGGCATGGGTGAGACCAAGCATTGTTAGGCATATAGTTTTGCAAATTAACCTGAATGACAACTCGGAAAATGGCATTAATAACTGGAGACATCGTGCTTGTGACTGAGCAGTCACTTTCACTTTCCTGTAATGTGTGTCTTGACACAAGAATGCCTAGTGCTGCACAAGATGCCACCCCCCGATGGCTGAGATACACATAATACCTTATGCACACACATTACCTGTGCGATCTGGTGTAGGGAACCTGCTTTGGCAGGGGGGTTGGACTCGATGATCTCTGGAGGTCCCTTCCAACCCCTACAATTCTGTGATTCTGTGATTACATATACATATATGCATTAAGAAATAAAACAAGTGTGCATCTGCATATGTGCATGTACACAAGGACATTCTGCATTCAGAGTCTGGTCATTTGCAGATACTTTATTGAAAAATCAACCATGGCAACTGGGCAAACTCAAAGTAAAGAAGAATCTCTGTTTGTAAGCATGCCCTGTGGTTTCAGCTGGGTATGATACGCTCAGCTTGACATAAGATGTCATGCAGTGTTACTATGAATTTTTAACAACCATAATCCACAAAGACAGGTGCATTTCCGTTCTGAGTTTAGGGATCAGAATCTGGTCCTGCTGAAAGGACCTGTATGGGCAAACATCAGTTCTCTGCAATCCCAGCTGGACACATGCACATCTATTATAAGCATTGAGCTCATCATTTATAAAAATCATCTGAATATTTTATGAAAAAGAATGCTACATAAATGCAAGATACTAATCTAGATGGTGCTATCCTTGCAGGTGTATGACAGTAGAACAGTCTCCCTTGCACTTATTATTTTATAATGTTTTACTTCATCTACAGCCAACCAAAATAGTTCCCACTGACTTCATTCACTTTGGAACTAATCCAAAAATACGACTTACTTCTTGTTGTGGGAATTGCAAGCCCAGCACATAGGGCTGTAGAGTAGAAATGATCACTATGCAGAGCTTTCAAGACTGGCTCTGCTGTGAAAGTATTGGCTACCAGAGCAGTCACACATATTGTAATTGCTTTCTGATAAAATATACACAGTGCAGTAGACAGGAAAGACAGGCACCAGAAAGCTTTAGTTTGGTTTTTATCTCCAGAGCTAGGCTTTTAATTCTTACAGTGGTGTTGCCCTTGTCTGCTCTGCTAGCAGAAGAGTAACACTCAGATTAAGGAAGCCTGAACTTTGTTTTAATTTTCTTTTTCTTTTTAAATTGGATAGAGAACTTAAAAGATAAAATATAGCATCAGAAAACCAAACTCCAAGTAAAAATAAAAATAGTAGGTCACCTAAGTAATCCTTCTAGCCAATGCCCCAAGATACAAAGACTCTCTGATGCTTTGCCAAGTTTTACTTCAATCATTGGGTGCCTGCTTGGGGGATCTGCCTCTTGCTCAAAAGCCTTTTGTACATATTCTCTGTCTAAAGAAGTGTGGGGAATCGATGATCTAACCGGTCTTTTCCTTCTAAGCTATGCAAGTCTTAAAACATGCTAAGAGATTATAATAACAGAGTAATTGTTATTTCTATGATCAAAGAAAACAGCAGGGATATTTAATTCATCATACACAAAGGCTCAGCTGGGATGATGGAAAATTTAATATCCTATCAGTCATAGGAAGATGTCTAAGAATAAGTGAACTGCAACTTCTAAAGAGGTCTAAACCAAATCCAAGATCAAAAGAAAAAGAAACTCCATCTTAAAATCCTGAATGTTATGTTAAAAACACCCTGTGGGCGAACTGAATACCACATTTAACAGATCTGTTTAAGTATAGATGGGAGCTCCACTAAATATTAAGGAGGAAAAAAAGGGTAAGTCTGCCATGGGTAGCTTTCTCTTCCAGATGGAAAAAAAATAATCAGAAGGCCAATTAGGTTAGAGAAAAGATACAGGATAAAGCTTAGCTAGTTGAGAGCACTCTTCCCAATTAACTCCTCTGAATGCAGATCACAGTAAAATGAGTCCTGTTTTCTGGAAATTCCATGTGGAAGCTTCCAAAAATGGTTTGCAGTATTAATCTGAAAGACTTGACCATAATAATGGTTGAAGGACAAAGCCGCAGCAGGAAATCACGGTACTGTCAGTCCTTAAACTACTGCTAATACTTTCTGGAAATTGGATAAACATTCAGGATCTTTGTGGAACTGTCCACGTTGTTACATTTTAGTGAATAAAGAGGTAAAGGCTGAAGCATAGCCGAGCTCTGGACAGTCCTGAACAGTTAATACCAGCTACTCAGATTTAGTGGGCAAATTCCAGAAAGGCTGATTGCCATTAGTTACAGAAGTTCAGCAAACTGAGTCGTACTGGAGAGGGAACAAGATGCTTCTCCCCCTAAAACTATAGCCTCCATAATTCTCCTGACAAACGTCAAACTTTCCAGAGACTTCCACAAAGAACAGGAGTTTGACAAACAAACAAGCAAAAACTCCCTATGTAGAATTTATCTACAGAATTTGGTTTCTGAAATGGTACCATGAGCATCTTCATAAAGGTATTAGAAAATTGGGCCTCAAGCTCCCAATTAGTAGACATCCAAAATTTTGTCATTTGAAAGGCATGTGTTGAGTTTCATCACACAATCACGCTTATTTTCTAAAAAAATGTTTAAAAAACTGAAGAGTTTTTAAAAGTGACCACCGTTTTTATGTCATACCAGGCAGAAAGGCATCCATGAGATTCATGTGACACATTAGATTTAAAATAAGGTAACTTCTAGGTCTGTAGCCTACTAAGACATATTTCTTAATCAGATAGCTTTCGTTCTTTGAAAGAAACAAACTCTGAAAAGATACGTAATGGTTTCCCCAAATTTTCAGTTTGGGTAATCTGAATTAGAATCATAGAATCACCAAGGTTGGAGAAGACCTAAAAGATCATCCAGTCCAACCGTTCACCTATTCCCAATAGCTCCCACTAAACCATGTCCCTCAGCACAACATCCAGCCTTTCCTTGGACACCCCCAGGCTCGGTGACTCCACCACCTCCCTGGGCAGTCCATTCCAGTGCCTGACCACCCTTTCTGAAAAGTAATACTTCCTCATGTCCAGCCTGAATCTCCCCTGCCGTAGCTTGAAGCCATTCCCTCTGGTCCTATCACTAATGACACGAGAGAAGAGGCTGACCCCCAGCTCACTACAACCTCCCTTCAGGAAGTTATAGAGAGCAATGAGGTCTCCCCTGAGCCTCCTCTTCTCCAGGCTGAACATTCCCAGCTCCTTCAGCCTCTCCTCATATGGCCTCTGCTCCAGACCCCTCACCAGCTTTGTTGCCCTCCTTTGAACACGTTCCAAGGGCCTCAATGTCTTTCTTGCACTGAGGGGCCCAAAGCTGGACACAGTACTCGAGGTGCGGCCTCATCAGTGCTGAATATAGGGGAACAATCAACTCTCTGCTCCTGCTTGCAACACTGTTTCTGATGCAAGCCAGGATGCCATTGGCCTTCTTGGCCACAAGGGCACACTGCATGCTCCTGTTCAGCCCAGCACCAATCATTACCCCCAGGTCCGTTTCCTCTACGCAGTCCTCCAGCCACACCGTCCCAAGCCTGTAGCGTTGCCTGGGGTTGTTGTAGCTGAAATGCAGGACCCGGCATTTGGCCTTATTGAAACTCATCCCATTGGCTTCAGCCCAGCTCTCCAGCCTTTCCAGATCCATCTGTAGGGCCTCGCTACCCCCAGGCAGATCCACACTTCCAGCCAATTTGGTGTCATCTGCGAATTTACTGAGGGTGCACTCGATGCCCTCATCGAGGTCATCAATAAAGATATTGAAGAGGACAGGCCCCAGCACCGACCCCTGGGGAACAGCACTCATGACCGGTCGCCAGCTGGATTTAACTCCATTCACCACTCCATTCACCAATTAGTATGGTGATGTAGATCTCATGCATTACACTACTTCACTCGGCACAAAATGTGTGAAGTTTCCAGAAGAAATGGACAGACTATTAAAACAAAACAAAACAAAACAAAACAAAAAATAGAAAAAAGAAAACATTCCAGCAACAGACTAGGGTTTGCACTGCCATCTTGTACAATACACAATGTAGGAAAGGCTAGTAATTTTATGAAAAGATCTGCTAACGGATGCATTTTCCATGATGTTGATCGTCAGTTATTCTACCTTTTAATGCTTTTGGAGTAAAGTGATGGGGAAATTATGAACTCATACTTGGAAAACAAAAAAAAAAACAACACCCAAACAACAAAGGAAAACAGATCCTGAAAATCATAGAATGGCTTCAGTTGGAAAAGACCTTAAAGACTAACCAGTTCCAAACTTTCTGCTGTGGGCACAGTTGCCCTCCACCAGCTCAGGCTGCCCAGGCCTCCATCCATCCCCACCTTGAGCACCTCCAGGGATGGAGCACCCACATCTTCCCTGGGCAGGCTGTGTGAGGATCTCACCGCTCTCTGAGTAATGATTTCTCCCTGATATCTAACGTAAATCTCCTTTCTTTTAGCTTAAAGCCATTCATTATCCTATCACTAAGACATTGGGCAAAAAGTTGTTCCCCCTCCTGTTTATATGACCCCTTCAAGCACTGGAAGACTGTGATGAGGTCTCCTTGGAGACTTCTCCAGACTTAACAAGTCAAGCTCCCTCCCTCCCTCTTTGCAGAAGAGGTGCTTCAGTTCTCTGATCATCTTCACTGCCTCCTCTGGACCCACTCCAACAGCTCCACATTCTTCTTGTGCTTGGGGCCCCGGGCCTGGACACAGTACTCCAGATGAGGCCTCATGAGAGGAGAGTAGAGGGGGACAGTTACTTCTCCTTCCCTGTTTCCATCCCTCTTTTTATGCACTCCAAGCACTGTTGGTAAGAAGCCCAATCAGAAGTTTTCAGAAAAAAAAAAAAACACTGCACAGAATCTGGGCTCAAAACACTATCCTCACTGATGCCTGTGACAGGAATTTTGCCCTGATCTTTTAATCTCATTTGTCTAAGAGGCAACCCAAGAACTTTTGTGATTAGTGATAAACTTCAGGTACCTGATCACAGAAAGGCATAGGTTGGAAGGGACCTTAAGTTCACGCAGTTCCAACCCCAAGCTATGGGCTGTTGCTCCCAACCAGATCAGGCAGCCCAGAACCCCATCATCCCAGCCATGAGTGCTTCCAGGGACTGTGGAAGGGCCTCAGCACGCTTTGAGTAAATTATTTCTTCCTGACATCTAACCTACATCTCCCCTCCCTTAGTTTAAATCCATTCCCTCTTGCCCTATTGAACAGATTGTTCAAGAATTCGAACCCCTTCCTGTTTGTAAGATCCCCTCAAGTACTGGAAGGCAGCAGCGAGGCCTTTCTCTCTGTCCTGCAGTGAAGAAGATGGATTAAATAATGACACCAGCAACTGTGGGCTTTAAAATCCCTAAGAAAACACTCCGCAAATTGCTGCTTGTAACGCTCCCGTATGCAAGGCTTAGGACAGATGCCTGTTTTTCCAACCACAGCTCCATGCCAGACAGAAGGCCGGAGGAGCCTGAATTCACCACGCTGATCGCCGGAGCCTCCACCAGCCACGAGCCCAGAGCCCACCTGAGGGCTGACGAGTAGCTGAAGTGTGCTCTTCCTTGCAGCCCGACTTTCCCACTGCCCACCACCCACCACTGAAGATCCTCTTCCCGGCGCCCACCCAGCCACGCCCCGCACCCGCCGAGCGCTCACCCAAAATACGCGTCACCCCTAGGGTGAGCTTGTCCAGGTGGGGCCTGATGCCGGCGGAGGGCTTCTCCTCCATCTCGGCAGGGCGCTGCCCGGCGCCCCTCACACCGGCGAGACCGATGCGCGTGTGGGTGTGTGAGTGGGGAAACGCGCGTGTTTGTCCTTCTCCCAGCCCGTAGCAACGCTAGGCCGCGGGGTGCGCTGGGAGCTGTAGTCCTTCCCGCCCGGTCAGCCCGCAGCGGCAGCGGTAATTAACGCCCGCTGGACTACCACTCCCACAATGCCCCGCTCTTCCGCCCGGCTGCAGGGAGAAGGCGGCGCGGGCAGCCAATAGGCGCCAAGCACTGGGGGGGCGGCGGGGGGCACTCTGGGAGTGGCGGTTGTTTCAAGATGGCGGAGGTGGCCCCCGAGCCGGGCGGGGATGTGTATTGGAGCCGGGACAGTATCCTTTCACGGCCTGGAGGCGGGCGCTGGCGCCAGGGGGCTGTGTGAAGAGGAGGGAGAGGGGCGGGAGGGAGGGCAAGAGGCAGCCGTGGGGTGGGGGGGGCAGCGGAGTGGGGAAACTGAGGCAGGGGTTGTAGCCTCGGATGGGGGTGGGGGGAGTCCGAGGGACTGCGGTCCTCGCAAAGGAGGTACGGGGGATCGCGGTGTGTGGGGAGGGATCCGGAGCCCGTCCTGCGGGCTGGGACCGCTGGGTCCGTCGGCACCTTAGGGTGTAGCAAGGAGGGAATGAGGGGACACGGAGGTGTGGAAGGGAATTCGGCAAGGGTACGCTGAGCTGAAGGTTCAGGCGGCACGAAAAAGGTGTGGAAAGTACGTCTTTTGTGACTGGAGTGGGATAGCTATTAGGGTGAGCCTGTGGGCACCCGGGAGCTCCGTGTGTGAGAGGTGAGCGCCAGGCCGAGGTGGTCTGCAGGAGGTGTGCAACTGCAGTGCTCGGCATGCAGGTGGAGCACACAGCCGTTGTGCTGTTGGGGTGCAGCACGAGAAAGGCTGGCTAGCAAGGTAGGCTTATGTGGCTCAGACATGCTAAAGAGCTGGCATTGGTGTTTCGACTCATAAAGCTGAGTGAGAGGCTTGGCTGACTTAGAAGACCTGTAGGTTGAAGGTGTGGAGAACTAATGTGACATGACGGGAGGTCTGGCCTGCATTCAGAGCCAGGCTGGATGTGGCTCTGGGCAGCCTGGTCTGGTGGTTGGTGATCCTTCACATAGCAGGGGCGTTGAAACTAAATGATCATTGTGGTCCTTTTCAACCCATGCCATTCCATGGTTCTGTGATATGATTCTATGAAATTTATGTGCTGATATTTAGCTGTAGGTCAGAGGGACTTGAGGCATTGCAGTTGCTGGCGCTGAGGTTTTGAGATTTCAGCCTCAGCCAGAAGTGATTCAAAAGAAAGGTATGCGTGAGTGCTCTTGTATTTATGTTTGATTGCCCACACACTCCAAAACAATGCACGAGTGGAATGGGCCAGCCATCCAAAGGGCTGTGTAGGGGGCACTTTGTTATAAATCTTGGAAGATTTCTAATTTGTGCTTAAAAAAATTTATATAGGGCAACTTTCTCTTTCATATCAGATCTGTTGCTGCAGTGTCACTACCCAGTTTAGCTGTGAAAAAGTTGATAGAGTTACAATTGCTGTATTTGTGTATTTTTAACAATTGATTATCAGGTGACAAGTTATCTCCTATGACCGTATACGGTCTTCAGAGCACACAATAGCATTGCTCTCATGCATCAAGATATTCCAAGGAATCTTCTGTTATATGTGTTTTTGCAAGTGAATAGGGTTGCTTCCAGTTTTAGAAAAGGTTAAGTACACTGAAATAGGTCAATCCCAAGAATAAATAGTATAGTAGATGCTTTTAAAGAAGAGGGGTTTGGGTCTTGGGAGATTTGGTAATATTGACTTACTAACCAAGGAAAATTGAACTTTTCTCTGTAATTGCCAAATAGATGCTGCATAGCGAGGCAGACTCCAATATACTGCACTGCTGTGCGTCTCTAGTTTGCTGTAGGGCAACTACTGTTGCCTTGAACATTAGCTATAATGCCAGCAGGGTTATAACATTCACAGTCAACCTATTTGGAATCTTGAGAGCATATGGCAGTGAATTAATTTCAAATGGCTGATGCTCATAATGTCCCCAGTCTTTCACTCTGAGACAGGGATTGTGGGCCTGTTTATGGCAGTTTTCAGTCCCACTAATTAAGGAAAACTGGTCTGACTTCAGCTTAATCTAATATACTAGGTAGCAAACCTTTGTGGGAGAATGGTTCTGATAGCGCGGGGGAGAAACAGCATCAGCTTCTAATTTTTTTCATCCCTCTATTAGGTATTTATCTACAACAGTGCCAATATGGGTGGCAAACTTAAAAAGCCCAGTTTCTGTAGGCTAATCTGTTTTTTTTTCTGCAGACATGTGTTGTTGACACAGATTAACCATATGTCAGCTGAGAAATAAATTGCCAGTGCTGAAGTTTGTTGTTTCTAGTAGCAGTATGAGTTGAAGATCTTGTTGGTATCCTGCAGACTGCTGTCATAGCTTTGCTGACACAGCTGTTTGGACGTGGCTGTTACCCAGTCTTGATCTGCATTAGTGATTTTTGGAAAGAGGAAACGTGGTGCTTTACTTTTAGAGTTGATTCAGCTTTTTCACCTGGTTCATGGCATGACCCCACTTTGCGCTCTGACAGAGAGAGCAGGCTGCAGCTTATGGGTGAGAACAGAAGTGCTTTCAGTGCTTGTAGAGAAACTATTGGCACCAGTATGAGATGAAGTTGGTCTCAAACTGGCCTAAGGTGATGAGAGATAATTATTCATAAGTGATAATGTGGATCAAAAAGATTACAGTGAAGTATGTGACCAAGCCTTTCCAGTGTGCCAACTATCCATTGTGTAATGGACAGTGAGGACTAATTGAATCTGAAATTCCTATCCAGAAATGAAAGCTTCTGTTTTCTAATGGAGTTTTCTATGTCACATGACAGCTTAATAAGTTTTTAAGTGATAGTTGGTATAGGTTCGCTGAAGTATTTTCACAATTTGATTTGATTGTGCAAAGACTACTGTACAAAACCTAAACTTACCAGTAAACAATACAGAAACTAAGCAATTGAGTTAACTGACCAAACTTTTACAGCTGAGGAAAGAAAAACAGTAAAAAACAAAATGTTAGTGTAGGAGAACTGTGTAGCCTCAGCTTTTGTTTTTCACTTCATTGTAATGTTTGTAATTTATGTAGGAATAAAAACCTGGACTTTCAGGTAAATGCAGCTGTTGTTTTAAGGAAAGTTCTGTAGTTTACACCCTTCCCTGAATTGTGTTGAGTTGTATCTGTAGTGGTTTCTAGGAGGCAAGGTTGCAGGTTCAGAGATTGCTAACATAATCCAAATGTATGGTGACAGATCCTGTGTGAGTTTTTGAGTGCTTTTTTTGCAGTCAAGTAATTTAATAGTTAACGCTCTAAATTTAGATGGCTTACTTTTAGAAATGGTTTCAGAGCAACTCTTCATCTTGTTAAAGAGAACAGGTCCTCAGGCTTTCAGCTGGTATTTGCCATGTGATGGTCAGATGAGAATCACCAACTTCCCTGGAAAGTTTTTGTAGTTAATCCTCATTTACATTTCTCAGAACATGCTGTACAAAATACAGAATTGCATTGCTGCACAAACATGGATTATTCTGGAAGTTTGTCTTTCCTACATATCAAGGGATTAGTTATATGATGAAAACCTGCTCTGATTTAAATATATTATCACTTCATTGTCTTAGTAATGGCTCTCATAACTGGGACTGCTCCCTGGGATGCTTCTTGAAGGTGGCCTGAGAGATAAACTTTACTATCTAAAGTAAAGACACAGTGAAGGAGAAGTAGCGTTTTTTCTTTTAGCAATCAGTGTGTGTTCTTTTTTATTTTTTCCTTCCTAATTGAGTTTTTCTTCCTTCTGATGCTCTCAAAGTTTTCCAGATTTGCTTTCTTACAAACCACCTTTTAAAATTAAAGGCAAAATACTTGTTATAGTTGGTTATCTTTTGTATTTATTACCTTTAACAAAGCTACATGCAGTATCTGATGAAGAACAGCCAATGGTATATGTTTCAGGTATGACCTTATAGTAGCTGTAAACAAAGTTTTTTTTCCTGTGAATGCTAAACTTTGCAGTGTTTTTCCAGGTATGTGGTTTGTGTATGTAAGTGTGCAAGGCACAGAGTCATCACAAGTAATTTAACTTGTAATGAGACATACAGGATTATAGCAGAGATGCTCTTCTGCTTAGATAAGCGCATGGTATAAAATAAACAGCTTCAGGGCAGTTTTTCTATTGCAAGTGCATCATAGAGTTTTCATTCTATAAGGTAGGCTGAATTTTGAATGTAGTCTCCAAGGGATGTTGAAGATTCTCAGATCTTTTAAATTTTGAAGAGAATTGTAGAATCACAGAGTGATTTGCATTGGAAGGGAACTTCAGCTCCAAACTCCTGCAGCGGCACCTCCTGCTAGACCAGGCTGCTCAAAGCCCCATCCAGCCTGGCCTTGAATGTTTCCAGGAATGGGGGCATCCATAACCTTTCTGGGCAACCTGTTCCAGAGGCTCACCGCCTTCACAGTAAAGAACTTCTTCCTCATATGTAGCCTTAACCAACCCTCTTCCACTTAAAAACTGTATCCCTCAACCTACTGCTACATGCCCTTATAAAGTCCTTTTAAAGGCTTTCATGTGGGCCCCTTTAGTTCTTGGAAGGCTACAACATCTCCTTGAAGCCTTCTCCAGGCTGAAGAGCTGCAGCTCTGTGTCTTTCTTGTGTTGGGGGCTGCAGATCTGGATGCAGTACTCCAGGTGGGGTCTCACGAGAGCAGAGTAGAGGGGCAGAATCATCTCCCTTGACCTGCTGGTCTGCTTCTCTTGATGCAACCCAGCATATGGTTGGCCCTCTGAGCTGCAACTGCACGTTGCCAGCTTATGTTGAGTCTTTCATTAGTTGACACCCCCAAATCCTTCTCCTCAGGGCTGCTCTCAAGCCATTCCATGCCCAACGTGTATGTGTGCTTAAGACTGCTCCAACCCAGATGCAGGACCAAGATGCACTTGGCCCTGTTGAACTTCATGAGGTTGGCATGGGCCCACACCTCCAGCCTGCCCAGGTCCCTCTGGATGGCACTCTTTTCCCTGTAGTGTGTCAACTGCACCTCTAAGATTGGTGTTGTCTGCAAACCTGCTGAGGGTGCACTCAATCCCACTGTCCATGTCACTTACAAAGATGTTAAATAGTCCTAGCACTAGTCCCTGAGGAGTGCCACTTGTCATCAGTCTCCACCTGGACATTATGCCATTGACTGTAACTCTTTGAGTGTGACCATCCAGCCAATTTCTTATCTAGCCAGTGGTCCATCCATCAAATCCATATTTCTCCAATTTGATGACCAGAAAGTCATGCAGAACAGTGCCAAATGCTTTGCACAAGTTCACATACATGATGTCAGTTGGCGGTGCAGAGTCCGGTTGTAGACCGGTAGTGGTGTTCCTCAGGGGTGGGTGCTGGTCCGGTCTTGTTCAACATCTGCATCAATGACCTTGATGAGGGGATAGTGGCCACCCTCAGCAAGTTTGCTGATGATATGAAGTTGGGAGGATTGGCTGACACGCCTGAAGGCCGTGCTGCCATTCAGCGAGACCTGGACAGGCTGGAGAGCTGGGCAGTAAGAAACCACATGAGGTTCAACAAAAAGCAAGTGTAGAGTCTTGCGTCTAGGGAGGAATAATTGCATGCACCAGTACAGGTTGAGGGATGACCTGCTGGAGAGGAGCTCTGCGGAGAGGGACCTGGGTGTCCTGGTGGATGACAGGTTGGCCGTGAGCCAGCAGTGTGCCCTTGTGGCCAAGAGGGCCAATGGCATCCTGGGGTGCATTAAAAAGAGCGTGTCCAGCCGGTCAAGGGAGGTGATCCTCCCCCTCTACTCTGCCCTGGTAAGGCCTCCTCTGGAGTACTGCGTCCAGTTCTGGGCTCCCCAGTACAAAAAAGACAGGGATCTCTTGCAAAGAGTCCAGCGGAGGGCCACGAAGATGGTGAAGGGCCTGGAGCATCTCTGCTATGAAGAAAGGCTGAGTGAACTGGGTCTGTTCAGCCTTGAGAAAAGAAGACTGAGAGGAGACCTGATCCAGGTCTATAAATATCTGAGGTGTGGGGGGCAGAATGGCGAGGCCGGACTCTTTTCAGCAGTGTGTGGAGACAGGATGAGGGGGAACGGCCAGAAATGCAGCATAGGAAGTTCCGCACAAATGTGTGCAAGAACTTCTTTACGGTGAGGTGACGGAGCGCTGGAACAGGCTGCCCAGGGAGGTGGTGGAGTCTCCTCCTCTGGAGATGTTCAAGACCTGCCTGGATGCCTACCTGTGCGACCTGGTGTAGGGAACCTGCTTTGGCAGGGGGTTGGAATCTCTGGAGGTCCCTTCCAATCCCTATGATTCTGTGATTCTGTATCTGTTGCAGTTTCCATGGAATTAAATAGGATGCATTACTTTTGAAGCAGCCTCTGTATTTTTTAAATAGCATAGCTCAGGCCAGGTGATATTATACAATGTGTCCTATGAAAAAAAGCACCAATCCAGAATGCTGGAAATGATGACTTTGTGTAATACTCTTCCTCTCTGGTGTTTGTGAGAAGAATGTCAGAAACATTGTTTTCCTCGTGTCCAAGCAAGGAGATGTTAAAGCTTGTTAATTTTGTTCTTTAATTTGAACTGTTGTCTCACTTCTCAAGTTCACTGTCCAAAGAAAAGTGAGCAGTTTGCTAGTGTAAATTCAGTATTTTTTGTTCAAAATTTTTTGCACTTCTGAACAATCAAAACTCGATCTTTCAGGTTGTTGGTTTTCATATGGTTGTAGAAAGTTTCAGGGTTGGTGTTGGCACTTCATAATTGCACTGTGAGGATATTCACTGCTAAATTGTTGTAACCATCAGTAGGAGCGGACTAGTTCCATGTATGGCAGGATCTCTAGGGTGTGCACTGCAGTGTTACTTCACTCATGTGTGTGATCCTGAGAGGGAGAGTTAGTCTGAGCAATTAGTAGGCAGGCTGAATAACAGAAAAAATATGTATTTTATCACAGAAATTTTAACAGTCCTACTTCCCTTTGGTTCCTGTTTGTCTTTGAATGTCAAAGCATCAGTTGGTTTTATGCTTTTGCATCTTAAACGTAAATTTTTGTGTTGAATCTCAGAAGAAAAAGAGCATGTTTCAGAATTTACTTCCATATCCATGTGACTGGGTGCTGTTCAGTACCATGCACTTCCTTTTTTTCTGCTAATATACTCATCATTGCAAAATTTTGTATGGAGTAAGACTCTTAGGGAAACTGCAAAGAAATACTGAAATTTTCGTTCTTCGCTGCTAAAGAAGGGTCCTTTCTGACTTCATGATCTGTGTGCTTTGTTTGTCTTTCATCTACAGGGTTGTCTACAAAAGGGAATTTAAGAACAAGATATTTACCAAAATGTCATAAAGGTGAAACTGAGCTGAAGGTGCCTATAGCTGTTTCTTCTGTTTCCATGGATCCTGCTAGAAGCACAGGAGATCTGAAAGTACATCAGGTCAGTAGAGGCAAATTTTTCGTGCTGTGCTGAGTGCGTGTAGTGGAAAGATGTCAGAAAATCTTTAGACTGAAAACTTCTGAATGGTTTTAGAGAGCTATTGTTCTTGCAGACTTGAATTTTTTGCCCACTTGTGCTGTGACCTGCTGGCAAAATTACTTTTCCACTTGGGTGGCTTGCTATCTAAAAGAGAACAAAAGCTGAGTGTGCTCATTTGTGTAAGTGGTATGCAACCAGTGCTATGTAAAATGAATGTAAAATAGATGTGTAGAGGGAGGGAGCAGATTTGAGTAGCACCTAATCTATATGTTACTTGCCAAACACACTGGTAGTATTTCAGTCTGAATAGATATACTAGTTCCATTGGACGTGTTTTAACTTTTAGAAGCAACACCTATAATATTTTTTTCAGAGCAGTTGTGGCTGCTCATGTAACAAGGTAAAATAGCTTTCCATTTCTGACAATAAAAGTTAAAACGTGTCAGAGTAATAGGAGTAATGTAGTAAGTTGATAATATCTTTGATTGCTGCAGTGAATTGTCTTGTCGACTCCTGTTGCAGAAGACACCTCTCCCATAGTTCAAAGTTTACAAGTTTCAAAGCAGTGGAGTTTTCCTCAGAAGTTTATTTTGTATACTAAGGCATCTGCTTTTAATAGCAGTTATCCTCTGGCCATTTTATGCCCTGATCTGGAAGTCTGGAATACTACTCAAATATACCCCCAGTGATTCAGGTGGAGACAGTCAGAGAGCTCCTCCTCCGTCTGGACTGTCACAAGTCCATGGGACTGGATGGCCTACACCCCTGGGTGCTGAGGGAGCTGGCGGGGTGATTGCCGAGCTGCTCTTAGCCATCTATCAGCACTCCTGGTTAACTGGAGAGGTCCCAGAGGATTGGAGGCTTGCTGGTGTGACTCTGATCAAGAAGGGCCGTAAGGAGGATCTGGGGAACTATAGGCCTGTCAGCCTGACCTGGGTACCAGGGAAATTAATGGAGCAAATCATCTTGGGTGAGATCACAGGGCATGTGCGTGGTGTCCAGGGGGTCAGGCCCAGCCAGCATGGTTTCATAAAAGGCAGTGCTTGATCAACCTCATCTCCTTCTACAACTGGATGACCGGACGAGGTAGATGAGGTAAAGACTGTTGATGTAGTCTACCTAGACTTCAGCAAAGCCTTTGACACAGTCTCTTACAGGATTCTTGTGGGGAAACTGGCTGTCCATGGCCTGGACAGATATACCCTTCTTTGGGTAAGGAGCTGGCTAGAGGGCCATGCCAAATGGGTAGTGGTTAATGGTGTGAAGTCCAGCTGGCGACCCGTTTCAAGTGGTGTCCCTCAGGGGTCGGTACTGGGGCTTATCTTGTTTAATATCTTTATTGATGACCTAGACGAGGGGATTGAGTGCACCCTCAGTAAGTTTGCAGATGACGCCAAGTTGGGAGGTAGTGTCCAGAGGGATCTGGATAAGCTGGATTGCTGGGATGAGGTTCAACAAGGCCAAGTGCTGGGTGCTGCACTTTGGCCGCAACAACCCCATGCAGTGCTGTAGGCTTGGGGACAAGTGGCTGGATGACTGTGAAGAGCAAAGGGACCTGGGGGTGTTGGTCGATGCTCGGCTGAACATGAGCTGACAGTGTGCCTAAGTGGCCAAGAGGGCCAACGGCATCCTGGCCTGCATTAGAAATGTTGTGGCCAGCAGGAGCAGGGAGGTGATCATCCCCCTGTACTCAGCATTGGTGAGGCTGCACCTCAACTACTGTGTTCAGTTTTGGGCCCCTCACTGCAACAAAGACACTGAGGCCTTGGAACATGTCCAGAGAAGGGCAGCGAAACTGGTGAGGAGTCTGGAGCACAAGTCTTATGAGGAGCAGCTGAAGGAGCTGGGATTGTTCAGTGTGGAGAAGAGGAGGCTCAGGCGAGACCTCATTGCACTGTACAACTTCCTGAAGGAAGGTTGTGGTGAAGACGGGTTTGGCCTCTTCTTCCAGGCAATGAGCAGGACCTGGGGAAATGGCTGCAAGTTGTATCAGAGGAGGTTTAGGTTATATCCAACCTAAGGAATATAAGGAAGAACTTTCTCTCTCAGAGAGTGGTCAGGCACTGGAATGGTGGTGGTGGAGTTGCTGTCCCTGGCAGTGTTCAGTAGGCATCTGGATGAGGAGCTGCGAGATATGGTTTGATGCTTGTGGTAGCAATGGTGATGGCAGGGCAGTTGGACTAGATGATCTTGCAGGTTGCTGTCAGCCTTGTGATTCTACAATTCTCGTGATATTTGTAAAATTATTGAGCAATGCCGTTTTTCTACAAGATTTGGACAGCATATTGACTATGAAAGCCATTTGAAAGCCATTTCAATGCTGTTAAGTTTCTTGCTAGGTAGTCACCTGGAGTGAGTTTCTAAATTATTAATGTGAGGTATCTTTGTACTTCCAGGCAGTATCTAAAATTTTTGACTGCTTCAGGTTCACTGCTTTATTAACATGCATTAAACATTATTTTGTGTCTGGGTGAAGATGCCTGTCATCTGTGTGCTGACTAAATGCTGTATGCCTCACATGTATGTTCAGTGTGAAGATAGATCGTGCTGTTCTCGATAGTTTGACAGTGTCATTGCTCTTTCAATCCTTAAGTAGCTCTACTTTCCATCTTATGACATGCTAGTATTCGTTTTTTAGGACTGCTCCTGGTCTCTTCTCAGTTTATATTTCTTTTTATCAGTACTTGCTTTTAGAAGGCTGGTATGTCCTTCCACTTTGCAAATGATGTTGTTGTTAAGTGACATGTGGAGAAATTTCACAAATAGCTGCCATTATGCAGAATCTTTATGTAAATACATTTCATTGTAAGCATCTGCAAGTGACGTGCCTCATAGATGTCTTCGTACCTCACTTTAAAATCTACTTTCTTGTATTTTGTGTTGCTAGTATTACTTGCTGTTTAGAGAAATTTTATTCAGTTTTCCCGGTGAAAATTATTTAGAAATTATTATTATTCTTTTATGTATAGTGTGTAATACACCAAATCTGCATTTGAGATTCAGATGTACTTTTACAACTGTGACAATACAATAGCTTCAAATCTTTTACTCTTTTTTAACCTGTTTTTTTCTCATGTCATTTAAATTCCTCATGGAAACCTTGTACTTTGAAGATAAACTCTGAATTGCTTGAAACGAACAGAACAAATACATTTTACTTGTTACAGAGAGGAAGGTTTCTCCAAGTTTGTTCACAAAGAGTTTTCATGACTAAAATAAATAATTTTCTTCCAGGTGCGTGTAGGGTTATATGCATGTCTAGAGAGATTTAATCACTTAATTTTTGTATTGGTAGGTAGCTCACTATTTCAATTTACCAGGATTGTCTACTGAAGAGAATGGTTTGGATTTCAGTCTAATTTGAATCTTAGCAGAAATAATTACCTACCTTTTCTTCCATGTGGACTTGACTAAGCATAATAGGTTGAGAGTTTTGGAGAAGACTTCAGGAACTCTTGTTAGCTCTGGAGTTTTTTTTGCAGTTTGAATAAATCAATGGTTAACTGTTCTTGATCATAATTTTCCATCTTCCTACTTTCTGTTCGACAGAATTTGTCTACTTCGTCAGTAAGTTGTCCTCTTTCAATGTGTGGTTTATAAAGTGAGAGAATCTTCTCCTTATGTTTTCCTCTAGAAAATACGGAGTTACAAAATTATGTAGGTGTGTAGAAAGGGCAAACATCTTGAAAAGGGAGTCTATAAGGTCTTGGAATCTATCTTATTTGTGGTCTTGTTTTTATGATTGTGGCAGAGCTGTTGCTGTGCTTAATTCCACAGTTTCATTTTGAGAAGTGAAGCCAGCAGGGCTGGGAAGTGATTGTCCCTCTCTACTCTGCTACTTTAAGGCCCTATCTGCATCCAGGTCAGGGTCCCCTGCCCAGGAGTGATGAGGAGCTGTTGGAGGAGTCCAGAGGAGGGACATGAAGGTGCTTGGAGGGAGCACCTCTCCTGTGAAGGCAGGCTGAGGGAGCTTGTTCAGCCTGGAGAAGAGGAGGCTCCAGTAAAGCCTCACTGCAGCCTTCCAGTACTTGAGGAGAGCTTAGAAGCTGGAGAGGGACTGCCTTGTTACATGATCTGGTAGCAATAGGACAAAGAGGAATGGCCTTAAGCAAAAGAGGAGAAATTTAGGTTAGTTGCTTAGGAATTCTTTACTCAGAGGGTGGTGAGCCACTATTACAAGTTACCCAGAGAATGTGGGATGCCCCATCTCGGGACCTGGGCAGCCTGATCTGGTTGATAGTTGGCTGCTGTGCCCATGGCAGGGGTTTGGAACTTGATGGGCTTTAAGGCCCCTTCCAACATAAGCCATTCTATGACAAATATTACAATGCAAGCCTGCCTTAAGAATTTTTTGTCTGCCATCTATCTATACCTATGGATGATACTAACAAGCATGGACTAATTTTCCAATTTTTCCTTTTCATTCTGTTTGTTTGTCTGAAAATATGTATGTGGACATTCTGTTGAAATCTCATCTATTAAAGCAATCCAGTTTATAACAATTTTTGAATGAAGAAGAACTTTTTTTAAAAACAAAAAAAAAATTCCAGCAGCAGTCAACTAAAAAGAAAATAAAAATCATTTTCAGACATTTGCAACATAGGAAATGAATATCCTTTAACTATACGTTTAGTTAAACTTAAATTCAGTTGTGTTGAAGGCTGTCTTTGTGTATAGTAAATGGTATATGCTTGGGAAGGAAATTGGAATCCCCTTGAAAAGCACCAAAATGTAATTTGTCTTGTGAAACTGTTTTTTCAAGGAAACTATCTTGAAGTTAAAATGAGAGCGTACTCGCAGGGTCAGGTGAATATAACAAGACTGTAAAATCATCACCTCTTTGGAAAGCTGTATAGTCCTTTGTTTTAAACCACTGTTCAAGAAGCAATTAGCTAAGAGTGGAAAGGAGCACTTCCTCTCTGATGTGTGTAGGTCAGCTGCTATTACTGCTAATGAGGGGAGATAAGTCCAGTGTTTGCTTTTCTATGTTCAGAGGTTCTTCTGTGCTGTATTGTGCTAACTTGGCCAAGCTGCAAAGCATTTGGTAGCCTTCTGTATCTCATGTTGAGCACTGCATGTGCTCAGGGAGGTTTCTAAAAGGCTGGACTGAAAATAAACGAGTAAGACTAAGTGGAAATATTTAAACTTGCCAAAATCTTGGGCACAACAGCACAGCTATTATTACTGCTGTCATCTTGGGCTTCTTATTTTGTGCTTATTGCTAGCAGTGGAGAACTGACTGAAGTTTCTGGAGAATAAAAGCGATTTTGACTAAAGATTTTTTTCCCACTGAGAAACACCCAAAGTAGGTAGTAATAGCAGTAGCTAGGCACTGCAAAGGATTATTGCACAGATGTAGAGCAATATGCCCTCTGGTGGACATTGATAACAAATGCTGCAGTTTTTAACAGTAATAAATGAATGCATTAAAAGAACTGAAGTACTGGAATATGCTAAAGATTTCTTCTGAGAAAAATGGTAAGTTGAGAAGGTAGCATATAAATAATTAGAAACAAATGATGGTGACTTACAAAGGGCTGTGTACTTTTTGATGCATTAAAAATTGTATGAAATATGTACTTACATTAACAATATATTGCACACATTTTTTACTGTTTTGTTTGCTTTGCTGACAGTTGCTAAATCGGAATGTTTTTTTCTTACTCTGTATTTCAGGATTCCAATAAAATAAAGTTTGAATCTGGGTTTGAATATTGCTGCACTAGATTTCTAAGTCATGAGAATCTATTGCATTTTATCTAATACAGATCAGTGAATAGTATCAGTCTTGAAACTTTACTCAACATGTTTAGTGTTGAAGAAAGTATCCTGCATTTTACAAGTTTCAAGTCTCTCAGAATTCTCCACAATTTTGGTAATTTGCTCCACTAAACTGTACTTACAGATGAAAGTATGCACACTATTTCCAGTTGGAATTTGTCTATCTTCAGCTTCTAATTACTAGGTCCAGAAATGCTTTTAATGTCTTATGAAATACTTGTTCTCTTTTAAGAGTACTTTCTAAAATGTGGCTTTCAATTTTCAGGTCACTAATGAAGGAGGAATGAAGAGTGCTTCTTTAAAGGATTTATGTCCTGAGGACAAGAGACGCATTGCAAACTTAATTAAAGAACTTGCCAGGTGAGAATAAGCATCACCTGAAAATGCATTATGGTTAAGGAGAGTCATTCTTCTAATTAACATCAAGTAATGTAGAACTGCATTATGGAACTGAATATTTGCATAAAGTAATTTTTATTCCTAGAAGAGGTATGAATAGTGAAGCAGCCTGATCAGTTTTTCCCTGTTTCGGCCCAAAATATCCTAAACATAATGAAAGCAGAAGCCAAAGTTTTGTGACCTGCAGTAGTTCATCCATATAAATACAGTCACAGGACTAGAATTTTGTTTGCTGTGTTTAACCTGTACTTTAAAAATGTTATATAGGTTTATGCTTATAAATATTGTCTTCTGGAAGTAAGAACGTCACTGATATGAAATTCTGTAATGCTTATTTGTCAGGAATAAACTTGTATAAGGAACTGTACCTTACAGATGGATTGCTAAGCTTGTGACTAAAAAATGCTAATCTGTATGTACTCATGTTTGCATGTGTAGAGCAATAGAATCCACTGTGGTTTTAGCTTATTTTGCCAACTTAATTTGGCAAAATTCTACTTTAATTTCTTCATGTTCTCCTAATTCTGTGAAAAGAGAAGCTGTAGTGATGGAATTTTCTCAGCTTGAGTGAGAAGTTTTTGATTTTCATTCCTGTACTAGTTGCATTTATGGAGACAAATGATGTCAAAGATAAATTTGAGTGGGAGAGAAGGGTTGTTTTTCTTCTTCTCTGTCCCTTATGCTTTAGAATCTCTGGGAATCTGCTTCTTTCATGATGCCTATAAAAACTGAGGAACACGTGGAACTGTGGCAGGCTGTATTACGATACCAGAGGAGAAAACTTCATGAGACCATCTTAAGTCCTCTGGGCTAAAAGTTAGTGTCCACGCTCAGAGCTTAGCTGCAAAATTTTGGTAGAACAGAGTGCAAGTTCTCAGTATTAATGAAATACTTTTCATCATAAATTTTATATGTGCAGTAATTGGCAAGCATTACTGTCCTTTTTCTTTTCATAAAAGAAAACTTGGGCAGAGAAATTAAGTTACTTGTTCAAGGTCATGCAATAAGTCTCTGGTGCAGCTAAGAGTATTTTCTCTCTGATTGTCCTCATCCACAAGACCATTTTGCCCACTAATAATTTGTGCCCATGTAGGATTCCTTGCTATACAATATTTCAGTAATTTCTGAAGTTCTTCATGCTTGCAATGCTATTTTATCCTACCTCATGTGTTAGAAAATGTCTAGTTAAGGCTGTCAAAATGAGTAGATTGCTAGGAAGCCTGGTTACAAATTGTCAGATGTTGGAGCTATTCGGACACTGTTGCCACTGTTGATATATAGAGATATATTCTAATATTTAAAAAAGTCTTTTACTTCATTGTTCCTCGTAATACACTGCTCCCTAGTGAATACTTGTACACTAACTCATTTGAGTATGGGATTCTTCTTAAATCTCAGATGCTATGATTTTTCCCCAAGGACAGCTTGATATTTCTGCCTGACATTTCTTCGAAGAAAAATAGAAGGTGCAGCAACATTAATTTTGAAAAGTAAAATTAGTGGAACACTATTATTTTATACTTAGTTCTCTTTTATTTTTAAACCTAATCATATTTTTATTGGATGTAATTAAAAGTCCTTCGCAGAGTAATAGGGATGTTGAACTTTAATTCCGCTCACCTCGTCACTTTTTACAAACTCTCCATAATTTTCATCTTGAGTTGTGCAATGACGGAGAGCTTTTTATAGACAGAACATTTGCTGCTGTTTTAAAGAAGAAAAGGAACCAGCAGAAAGCTTAAAATTTTCTGGGAAGACTGTCCTGTACTAAATAACTGGAAGAATAAAGATCTCACTTGACCAGAGATGTAATTAAACATTCTTATTTTGATGCTGTTTGTGAATTAGAGTAATGGTGGTTGAAACTGATTGCTGCACGGTTATTGCAGGATGGTGGAAGAAAAAGATTGGTCAACAACTGCCTGCATGAAGGCAGATACGCTGGTCAGCAACTCTCCGCATGAAGGCAGATGTGCAGTGACAAAATTCTGTCTGCATAGAAACCAGTGGCAAAATATGATTAATGTCTGGTGCTTGGATTTCAACCACATCTTACTTTAGCAGTTCAGAGTAGTGTTATTCACCTGACTTCTGCAGCTGCTGAAGGAAAGCTGATGTACTTTTCCTATTTTCCCTTCTTTTCCTCCAACTCTCATTCCCATTGCACTTTTGAACACTGAGAAAATGAATCAGCTTATATGCTGAAGTGTGAGACTTTGTCTTGGTGTGAGTAAATTGTGATGCTGCCTATATTACCGCAGAATCATAGGATGATCTGGGTTCAATAGGACCACAATTATCATGTTGTTTCAACTCCCCTGCTACATGCAGGGTCACCAGCCACCAGACCAGGCTGCCCAGAGCCACATCCAGCCTGGCCTTGAATGCCTCCAGGGATGGAGCATCCACAACCTCCTTGGCAACCTCTTCCAGTGTGTTACCATCCTCTGTGTGAAAATTTTCCTCCTGATATCTAACCTAAACCTCCCCTGTCTCAGTTTAGAACCACTCCCCCTTGTCCCATCACTATCCAGCCTCATAAACAGCCTTTCCCCCTCCTGTTTATATGCTCCCTTCAAGTACTGGAAGGCTAGAATGAGGTCTCCCCCGAGCCTTCTCTTTTTCAAGCTAAGCAATAGCAGTTCCCTCAACCTTTCCTCGCAGGAGAGGTGCTCCAGCCCTCTGATCATCCTAGTGCCCTCCTCTGGATCCATTCCAAGAGCTCTGCATCTTTCTTGTGCTGGGGGCCTGAGGCCTGGATGCAGTGCTGCAGATGGGGCCTCACAAGAGCTGAGCAGAGGGGGACGATCACTTCCTTCTCCCTGCTGGCCACACCTAATAATTATTGTTATTATACTTTCCTTTGAAAAACTGAGTTACTCTGCTCGACTTATACTCTACTGTTGGGAATTCCAGTGGTTGACATCACGTTAGCTGTTAGAGACTTGATGAAATTGAATTTTGAGACAGTGTCGAATGGAAGGACACAGCTCTCTCCTTTCTAATCCTTCTTTCTTGTTTAGAATAATTTTAGGTTTTGCTCTGGGATAATCTAACCATTATTGTTGCTCTGAACATATCAAGTTTATCTTCCCTCCTAAAGTGAAAAGAGAAATGCAAACCGGATGCAAACTTAGAAAACTGGAATATTGCAGAATTATGGAATGTCTTGAGTTGTAAGTGACCTTAAAGACCATCCAGTTACAGCCCTCTGTTGTGGGCACAGCTGTCACCTGATCAGGCTGCCCAGAGCGCCATCCAATATGACCTTGACCCCCTCCAGGGATGGGACATCCACAGCTTCTCTGGGCAGCCAATGCTAGTGCCTCACTGTCCTCTGAGTAAAAAAAAGTTCTTCCCTAACATCTAATGTAAATCTCCCCTCATTTAGATTAAAGCAATTTCCCCTTGTCCTATCAGTATCAGACCATCTAAACAATTGTGCTGGGGGCCCCACGTCCTGGATGCAGTGCTCCAGGTGGGCTCTCATGAAGGCAAAGTAAGGGGAGAGTAACCTTCCTCACCCTGCTGGCAGTCCCTCTGTTGATGCAGCCCAGGACACAGCTGGCCTTCCAGGCTGCATATACAGACTGCTGGCTCACATCCAGCTTTTTGTCCACCAGAATCTGCAAGTCTTTCTCCATGGGGCTGCTCTCAGTGAGTTCTCCCAGTTTCCACTCATATCTGGGATTGCTCTGATCCAAGTGCAATGTCTTCAGCTTGGCCTTGTAATATTGTAGATTTGCAGAGTCATGCCCATGAACGCTGAGGAGCTCTGTGAGTAAATGGGTGATCACATTCAAGAATTTCCCATGATTTTCAAAGCCAACCAGCATGGTACCTTCATGTTTTCAACAAGATGCTTCTGGCATGGTGATGAAAGTATTAGGCACATGGTAAGAGCAAATTTTAACTCTCCCTACAAGCAGAATCCTTTTAAGAGAAAAAAAAAAAAAGTCTTTATCTCAGCTTTTGTTTCTGCAGGCTACTCCTAAAGCAGTCATCAGCTGTAATGAAATGAGTAGTGACACAGTGAAGACACTGAAAGGTTCTTACCATCATACTGTGTGCCAGTGTCAGGACACATTAGCCTCTTCCAAGAGGGAGTGCAAGCTGTCTTGGGATCTATCCAGTTGACTCTTGAGCATTAAGGACTTGCTAAAGACCATACTGAGAATGATTTCATACATTTTAAAAGCTATAGGCAGATTTTGAGAGGTCTCAGCATTTAGCTGAATGAAAATTATCTTAACTTAGTTTGTGGAGAAAATGTATGTAAACACTTGGAAGTGTTTACCTTGCTCCTGACACATAGCTACAGAATTTTGACTTTCTGACTCCTGCTATGATGCACGTCATAGTTCTGCCTTTAACATTTAAAAGTACAGCTCACATACAGCTTTCTTTTGAATGAACTGACTGTAAGACATAGAATGGTTATGATAGTTGTTTTTTTTTTTTTTTTTTTTTTTTTTGGCTTTTAGTATTGAGAATTTGTGTCTAACTATTTAGTTCATCTTATTTAAAGTTTTAGGATAAGGATGCAAGTTGGATGTTAGAAAAAAAAATCCCTTCTGAAAGAGTGGTCAGACACTGGAACAGGCTGCCTTGTGAGATGATGGAATTGCTATCCCTGGGGGTGTTCAAGAAATTTGGAGATAGGGTACTAAGGAGCACAGCTTAGTGGGCAATATTGGTGGTAGATGGGCAGAGGGACCAGGTGATCTTGGAGGCCTATTCAACCTTTGTGTTTCTATGATTCCCTGTAGTTTTTGCAAACAAGTCCATGCAAGTAACCTAGGTACAAAGATAATGTCCTTATCCTCAAAAACAGGAGTGACTGCCCTTTTCAGAGATACTATATATAGTCTTTTGCTATCAGATGAGTGTCTTTCTGGCAAAGACTGATGGCACCCCCAGAATGACTTGTACTTAGCAGCTAGATAAACAGCTTTTAGACAGCCCTTTGTACCTCACAGAGAAATGCTTCATCCTTCCCAAGCCACTGGCTTCCTAAACTCTTTATAGAGTGGTGGCTGTCTAGGACACAAATCTTGTCTGCTAGCATTGCGTTATATGGACTTTTGTACCTGACATTAAGATGAAATAGACCTGCTAAAACAGAAGTTTTCTAAAAAAGCTGAAAGTGGAATTAAAGCAGAAGGGTAATTTGAGTACAGAACGGGAAACCATTGCAAAGGAATACAGTAGAACTAAGTATTTGTAGCATGTACCTCTGATTTAAGCGTTGTCCCTCCTGCACTTAGAATCTTTGAAGGACAGCTTGCGTATGGAAGTCCATTTTAGAAAGGCACAGCATTTGACCACTTGAGCTGCCTTCTTTCCTGGGTTTGCCTATATTTATCACATATTTGGCAAATTGTTACCAGGCTATAACTTCAGTATCAATCTTTTTATTTATGTGTATGTGCGTGTGTTAAGAGACAATATTCTGCTGGAGTCCTCTTAATTAGTCAGGCAGTGAGACTGCAAATGAGATATCCCTAAGCTTGTATGAAAATTACTTCTCATTGATAGGTAAAGCATGCCTAGAATTATTGCATCACCAATCACGCTTACCTTTTGTACTTAAAAAGTCATTTGTAGCTATAAATTCATGCTGTGAGATCAGGTTTTGTATTATTTTGCAAGCTGCATATAATAAAATGTATCCATTGTGCACCAATTTCAATTATGGGATTGTTGGAGGGTTTTTTTTTTTTTTTTTTTTTGTTATTTTTTAAATTTATACAGACTGCTTGTGACACTTGAGTAAAATGCATCACATTTGCAAACAGTACCCTTAAGACAAAACTGCTGCCATTCTGTCTTCCTGCAGTGCTCATACTAAATGTCACTGTTGCCTGTTTCTGCCAGAGGCATGTTGTGATGGAGTCTGGCATTAAATTTGTTTCATCTTTTTGGTGCACATCTTTCACTTGGAATATCCAATTGCATTCTGTGGTTCGTGTATGTGGGGCTCTGTCTGATGCACTTATCTTGGTCCTTGGTCTGTGTTTTTCCTCCTGTCACCATGCCTACTCCAGATGCCATTTTTTTCTTGAAATTTAAATCCTGTGGTTTGCAAGAGTGGTCACCAAAATGTTTTTTTTTTTTTTTTTTAAACTTGTTAGCAGACTAGTTTCAAGCAAATGTTCCCAAAAGGTAAATGCTCCCAACAAGTATGTGACTGATGAGTGAGGCTTCCAGTGGCTGTGCTTCTTGTTTTGTCTTCTTTGTCTTAACTTGCTCAGCTACCATTCTCACTATGTTTGGATTTTAAAAAGTGAAAATACTATTTTTCATTTGCTTTGTCACTGCTTCCTTCCTTTGTTTTATTTTTCAAAGTTTCTGGGCTCTTTCAGTCAAGAGGAGTTACTTTTGTGCTTTGTCTGTGGTGTGATGTTGATGTTAGTATTGTTCTGACTCTTCCCATTGCATGACAGTTTTCATTAGACAAATAAAACTTAGTGCTGTTGGCCTATGTGTTGCTTTAAAAATTCTATCTGGAGAGCATCAGTCTCTTTTCCTCAGAGGAATGAGTTTCATCAGCAAAGTTGCTGATCAGTTGCGTCTTAAGATGAGACAGTAGCAGCAGTAAACACAGGAGCACATCATAACTGTAACTGGTGAATAAAGAATTAATTTGAACCTTAAGGCTGGTGTCTTAGGAGGGTCTGTCGGTATATCTACATCACTTTTATTTATTTATTTTCTACAGAGGCTCCTGCAAAATAAAGATCTTCATCTAGATGCATCTAGAATTGCATAAGCTTGGAAGTGTTGAATTTAAAACAAATATTGAACAAAGATGTCTGTGTCCTATGCCACAGGTTAGGTGAATGTAAATTTATACACAAAAAAATATTGTAGACACTTAACAGCAGAAACAGTTCTACTGATATGTCGTCTTCACATTCAGTTGTCAGTCTTTATTTGCCCCTGCAAACAATGACAGTCAAGCTGAACATCAATATGTTGCCCAGTGGAGTGGTTGTGCCCTTTGTAGATGGAGAGCCGCCTTCCTTTCTCTGTTGCTTTCTGACCATGGAAAAACACAGTCTTTTTTTTGTTGCTTTCTGACCAGAGGAAAAACAAGTTACATTTC
The DNA here is from genome assembly GCF_951394365.1 of Tetrao urogallus. Taxonomy (NCBI): domain Eukaryota; kingdom Metazoa; phylum Chordata; class Aves; order Galliformes; family Phasianidae; genus Tetrao; species Tetrao urogallus. Next base: position 68,183,204 of record NC_136816.1, read on the forward strand.
TTTCTAGGAGCATTGTGAGCCTTGAAATGTTTCTGTTTGGCAGCAGTGAATTCCTTCATAGTTTTGCTAAGAATCTTCTGTTCTTTACTGCCAGAAGGCAAAGAAAGAAGGATATAAAAAAATCTCTCTGAGCTATGAATAGGATATGACATAAATCCAGCACAATCTGATGACATTCTTGTATTTCTTTTCTCTAACTTTCTTTTGCCACCTCCTGTGAGTAACTGTCTTCTATATCTTGCCTGCCCTTTATGAGCTGTCTTCTGCTTTGTGATACATAAACACATATTGCCATGTTTCTTCTAAGATCACTTACTGTTCTCAGTCATTTACTGCATAAGATATGTGGCACAGTATATTCATGTGTCTGTGAGTATGTCAGCCTTCTGTGATCTGTGTTAAATACAAACAGAGCAAGTGAATTTGATGCAGACGGATACAAGCAGCAAATCACAGAATCTAGAAATGGATGAAGCCTGTTTTAGAGCAGTTACACTACTGCACAGTTCTTTCTTTCTTCATCACATTTTCATGTGTTATTGTTTGATTTTCACACTCTTGCTTGCCAGCATTCAGAGTTTCATTTGTTCTTAACCATGTTCTAATGCAGCATCTGTCTTCTACTTAGTAAACAAGCATCCTTCCTTGTATGGTGTCCTGGAGACAGTACTTGTCCACTGTTCCTCTTCTAATAGTTTTTTCTGTTCTTGTTTCCTTCATGTATTTCATTTATCTGCCCATTGCTACCTTCATTGTGTTTTTTTTCTGATTGGAATGTTTTATTCGCTATTCTCTACTACTCCTAACTCTAGGAAAAAATACACATGCTTATATCTTTTGCTGTTCACATGAAGATAGGTCATATGCTCTAGACTCTTTATCTGATTGCTCTTGATTCAGAGGAAACAAACTGGTTTGGGTAGATGGAAAAGCCTGGGTCTGCAGCCTGTGGCATATATACCATTCCTGTGACTGTTGGGGAGCAAGGATTTATGGTTGACCACTCTCAAAAACTTGTTGCCTGCTCACATTACAGGAGCATATGGATGAGATAGATGCAGAGTTAATATAGCTGTTTCTCTTCATTATTTATTATCTGATGTGTACAAACCCCTGTTAAGTCTTTGAGGGAGAGAAGGGAGCCTTGGAGTGTTAGGGCATAGGGTTGTAAATAAGGCCTTGGGCATATGAATAATGGAATATTTTGATGCTAAATCCATGTCTTTTTTAACCTAGAAACTTTATGCTTAACGACTCGTTCCAAGCTATCAAACTGTCCTAATTTATGGAATTTGATATATTCTGTATGTTATTTTCAGCCTCTAGGTTTGTAGAGAAAAGGTGCAAGTTTTGGTATTATTAATAATTTATGAATTCATGTAGTCTGTTAGAGATGCTGTGGGAAAGGCTGTAGGTTGAGCTTAGAGTTTGGGAATGTTGCCTGCTTGTAGCTCACCCTGGAGGGGTGACCTAATTGTAGTATTTATGGCTTTTCTGTTGGAAGACCAGAATAATTCTGCATTGTCTTAAGAAGGGAAAGATGATGACAAATGGTGGCTCAGACCCTGAATGGCTTTTATGTGTGTTTGTATCTATATTTAGCCATGTTTTTAACATAGTCACAGAATCATCAACATGGAATGGTCATTTTGCCTACGTGATAACAGAACAACTGTTTTTACAACTCCCCCTGAGATGCAGAATAAATGATCATAGTAAAAATTTCTCACATTATAATCTTTTAATCTAGATCTAATTATTTACACTGGGCAGCAATATACAGGGTGCCATGGCCCAGGCAGAAAGGAGAATTTACTCCAGTGGCTTGATATTTTAAGATCCACAGAAGAAGGCAAGCTGTTTCATTTGGAGAAAAACTAACAAGAAAAATGTTCCTTTCTTGAACTTATATTTGACCAGTAAATGTGAAAGAAGAATTAGTTTATAGATTAAGAAAGAAAAGAGATTTTTCAATTTCCTTTCTGTCTCAGTAGCTAAGCTCACCCATTTGAATTTTCTGTCTACATGCCCTAGGCTTATATGGATCCCAATGTGTCTTCATTACAGCTGCAGAAAATCAGTCTGCTCAGACCTCACTGTGGGTTCAGAACCTTACTTTGTAGTTCTGTGCTTCCCATTAATGTGCATGCACTCTGTTGAGACCACTGTCTTTGAAAAAATAATTTCTTGGGAATCTTTATGCAACTTTCAGTGTAATATGATAGAGTAAACATTATGAGAAATGGAGCTTTATGTGGCTGGGGAGGATGCATTTATTTAAGCAAAGGATCTAGAAGTTGGGCACTGTGTTTATGGGAATATATTTTATTTCTCTCAAATTCTTTTCAGGGTGAGTGAAGAGAAGGAGGTGACAGAAGAGCGGCTGAAAGCTGAACAGGAGTCATTTGAGAAGAAGATCAGACAGCTAGAGGAACAGAATGAGCTTATCATCAAGGAAAGGGAAGATATCCTTTAAAAAAAAGTATGAAAGGGCTCACTGTCTGAAATAAAAAGTGAACTATGGAGAAATAATTGTTCTAATTTATGGCAGAGAATAAATCTGCATGTGCTGCCATTCAAAAGCAATCAGAGAGATGACTTGTCAGCATGTGATGCTGGTTCATTTGAGCTTAAAACTGCCATCCAGCTGTTCCTATGATGTTGTTTTGCTATGAAATAGATATTTGTCAACTAGAAATGACAATAAGGAATTTGTGCATTAAAATATGGTTAGAGATGTTTTTTCTTTTAATCCTGTTAGGTTGTTGTAATTGAGATCTAAAATATATCTTGCACTACTCTGGTGCTCTCTGCATCCTGTGAAAGGTAACTTAAATTGAAGGAATTTAAACCTGTATATTTGTACTCCAGGGTTTAGCCAGCTTGGACATTTTCTATTAATGTAGGTTTAGCTGATTTTTTTTTTAATGCAGACTGTGACTTCCATTTTTGTTAAACTGCATATACTTAGTCCCAGTCCTGAAATACCAAATGCAAAATGATCTTGCAAGGAATCATAGCTTTTCTACACATCTTTACGAAATACTCATGTTCATATCTCTCCAAATCTTTGATATTGAGGCTTTGTTGCTTAATTCCTCAGAAGGCAGCAATTGACTACAGCGGGATATAGAAGAGAGTTCTGCAACTGCAGTAAAAGCAAACAGCATGTAATTCATCAGCACCTGTGTAAGTAGGGAGACTACTAATACTATTGTAAAAAGCACTGATGGAACTTAGCGTGCAGAGCTATTTTCAGTTCTGAGTTACCCCTTGCTGTAGAAAGAAATGGAATTAGAAAAGTTGTGGAGAAAGGCTTGTTAGGATTATGGAGGTTTGCAGAACCTATTTTCTGAGAAGGGACTAGTGTGCATGTGTGCTTATGGATAGTGGCTGGCCGTACAGAACTAGGCTGACTGAGTGGTGAAGTGAATAGAGGAAGAGAAAACGCTGAGACAAAAGGGACTCTTCAGGCAATAGGCCAGTGACAGAGTCATAGAATTACTCAGGTTGGAAGGGACCTCAAGGATCATCAAGTCCAACCGCAGCCGAATAGAACAGAAATAACTGGAGACAAACAGTCCATAACTTAAGTGTGAAGTTGGTGGAGGATTCTTGAAATTGTGAGGAATTGTATTTTACAGTAAAACACTGAAATGTGTGGAGGGAGGGAAGAGAGAAGGTGCTTTTTTTTTGTTGGAACTTGATTGGCTTATGAAAGAAATTCTTGTGATTTGTTGTTTTTGACAGCAGGGGATTGCTGTTGATAATGCAGCAGATCCCTTGCAGCTTAGTGGCACTAATACTGATAGAAAAAAGTTGTTTTGTTGTTTTGTTGTTTATAATAAATAATATGCACATTTACAAGCTTGGCTGGGCATGGAACAGTTCCTGGGAAATATTAAATCTGATGTATTTAAGAGCCATTAGATATGACTACAACTCTTTCACATTGATTACACTGAAGTAAATATTTTTTACTGTATTACATCTTGTGGATTCATTCAGTGCATGAACTTGGGTGGGATGTTACATTCCCAATGGATATATTCAATATATATTTATATAATTTAGGCACATAAAAATTTCACTAATTCATCTGAGGTTTACTTGATTATTGGGAAGTAGCCATCTTTGCTTTTTTTGCTTTGTTTCATTGTTTTGTGTTTTTCTTTTTTTTTTCTTGTTAGAAAATGACTGCACAAGTTTGAATACCTTTGTACAGGAATTCAAGTAGTCATGGCAGAAGGTTAATGCCTGCAATTTTATACTTCATAAAACTCTATAAAGACTAGAAATATAAAACAAGGTTATAATTTAAAACAACGTAATTTTAACTGTTAGAATACTTGCTTGTCATCTGACCTCTGAATGCTTGTTGTAAGATGAGGATTGCTAAGACATATTTGCCGAAGTGGAATATAGATTCTGGCTATTTTTAAGTACAGCAACTTGAAATTCTTCTGAAATTTACAGAGTTCACTTGTAAGTAAGAAATATAATGGCATAAGGAAAAACCTCCAAGTCTAGTAAAATCAATTTTACATGCTTTTCCCCCTTCCCCCAGCCAATTTATTTTCTATAAAATTACTTTATCTAGCCCAGTATTTAAAATGATCCTACAATAATAAATCAGTGCTTCTGATATAATGGTTACAGCTATCCTGTGAAATGTAATTTCAGCTTGGTAGAGGTTGAATTTGAATAGCATGGGGAGTGTGTGCTTTTCCAGGGAGATGTCTTTGTTTTTTTCTTTCTTAAAAAGGATCTTGCAGAAAGGATATGCTTTGTGTGCTTGAACTCCTTACGTTAACAGCAGAATTTTCTCATTTTGTTGTTGTTCATATGTTTGTTGCTGTTGTTCAGAGGCTTGTGAACCCGTCTATTCAAATTTATTGTTGATGAGCTATAATGAAAGCTTGGAGGGGTGAGGGCATTCTGCAGCGGTCTCACAACAGGACTTTTAAGTAATGTCACAGAACTGAAAGAGGGATAGTATCTATCTGAAGTCTAAGTTTACATTTGCTTTGGCCAGTAATGACCGTAGGGCAAGGAAGCTTGCATGCAAGTTTAGTTTCTGTTCAAATGAACCGTCTACTTCTACTGTGGTTGAAACTTGGAAATTTGAGCAGTCCTTACTAGTGCTTCCCCCAAAGGGAACACAACCCTTGTGAGCATTCAGTGATCTTCAGTAGGCTGGCTGTTTGTTAAGGTTGCCAAAGGCTTATTATAGTTTAAAAAAAAAAATAAAAATGAGGTGTTTCAAACAGTCATCTAGTCTGCTAGTCTATTTCTTTTTCCTAAAATGCTATCTTTAGGCCTGTGGTGTGTGATAGTTTGGTCAAAAGCTATTTTGACTTAGATTTTCACATGGTATGTCCACTTCAAAAAAGTGTGCACAATTTCTTTTTATATTAAAAAAAAACAAAAACAAAAGCAAAAGCAGAAAAAACCTTGACATAAGCTGTTTGAGTGAGTTCCAAAAATAAAAGTGGATTGTAGTATCACTGAGATTGGGAAAGACCTCCAATATCTTCTACTCCAACTGTCCACCTACCACCAATGTTTCCCCACTAAACCATGTTTCTTAGCACAACATCTAAACCTATTTTACATTGTATAAACTCTTGTAGGCTTATTTCTAAAAAGTTCTGGTGCCCATGCTCTTTGGATATGAGATAGTTAGTGGTGTAAGGTATAAATTCTGTGATTACATCTTCTGATGTTCTTATTAAAATCTACCCAGTTGGGCCAAACATTTAGACTCTGGTAGAGCCCTGTAATACGTGCTCCGGCTCTTTCAGTGTGTCAGTCATAGGTCATCTGCACAGTCTAAATGTTCCTGTTCTTGTGGACTGCTGCATCTCTGACTCAAGACTGTAGTATATCCTTCCAGACTTGGAACTAACTTCATCCCATCTGCATCTGGAGATGTGGAAGGAGAGGCATAAGTCAAAAGATAAGAATAACTTGTGGAGGAGATAGTATAGAGAGGTCAAAGAGTTTGAGGTCAAACTAGGGAAAAGGAGTGTGTTTTGGATGAAAGGTGGCAAAAAAGGGAAAAAAAAAAAGGAAGTTGGGGCAGGCAGAGGTAAGATACTTATATCTCAAAATGGTGGAAAAGTGAATCTTTTTTCTGATAGGAAAGATTAAGCAGGAGTTAGAGTGGAAAACTGGGAAATGAGTGCTAGAACATGGCTGAGAGAAAGATTTGGAAAAGAAGGTTAATCTAGCCATGAATTATGTGAAGGAAGGGAAGCTTCTGTCTGAGTTTAGAAGCGTTTGGTTTGAGGAATCAGACTTAAAGAAGAGCCAGAATGGAGGACCTGGAATTTGTCAGATGATTATGAGACAGCACAACTAAAAAGGACTGTGTCTGTTCAGTGTATTATAGCACACACTAAGCTTTGAAACAGAATTCTGGAGTAAGCTAATGTGAAAAAGTTCACTAGCCTCTGTGTCTTCCCTTACGTTCATGTTAAATATTTGTTTCTTGCTTCTGTATCACCAGATCATGTTGGATACATACAAACAACCTGAATTCTACCATTTTCTTTGGCAGGTTAGACTTGCAACTTAAATGTCCTTTGAAATTCTGTTATGTTTCATTTGTGTTTTCAGAATAAATGAGAAGCAGCATGCCATGTGCTCCTAGGCTGTATGTGTTATCCCTTCTACTTATGCTAGGGGCTGTTAAGAGAAAAGCTTCTGACTTTTTTTCTGGCATATTTTCAAGAATCCATTATTAATTTAGATCCCAAATACGAGTTAATATAAGAAATGGGGAATTATCTTTTGTAAGATGCCCCAATACTGTCATGATAGATGTCTTAGGAAAAAAAAATGAGATTATTAAGAAGCAAATGCTACTGTTATTTCAAAGCCCAAAGAAATTATGTTATGGTCTCTAGCTTTACTTGTTATCACTATTAAGGATTTTTTTTTTTAAATCTGCATTTGATGTTGTGTAAATGCAGAACCAAAAACAGCCTTAACATTTCTGTGAATATTATTGTGAAAGGAAAGAAAAAAGACTATTTGCTTGCCAGAATAATCATTTTGGAGAGAAAAGAATCAACCCTAGTAATTACTTGTTTGGTTTATATTTAGAATGTACCTGGATTTCTTAAGCTTTTTGGTGGAATTATTTTCAAACAGAACATGATCTGTTGATTTGAAGACTCAGATGAGCTCATAACGTAAATCCTATGTGATTTAATTGGTTAGTCTAAACATGATCATGGACTGTTTGCATATCTCCTTTTTGTTGTAACTACATAAGACTATTTAATTTCTTGATTTTGCATGCAGTTAGCAAGAATATTGATTCATCTAAAACAGTTAATTTTCTGATACTGATGGTGAGAAAAAATATTAATTTGCTGGAAGAGTAATGAGCTTCTTATAAACATTGTCTGGACTCTTTAATAAAGTGATTTCAGTTTTTCATAGCAGTGCTCATTGTGTTACTCTCACGTACACTGGTAAATTACTGATACTTCCATATTTCCTCATTTTTTATCTTTTTTGTGTTAATGTGGAATTACTGTTATTTTTTAGGGAAAAAAAAAGAATTACTGACTTGATTAATGCCAAAGAAAAAATGGTAGGGAAGCGAAGGTGAGACTATAGAATTTACCTGACTTCTGTGTTATGCTTTCCTCTCTGTTATGTTGCATTTGCTTTTCTGACAGTGTGGAAATAAATAGGCTTTTTTCCATTCTGTTTTCTTTTTCACTCTGACCCACCAATATTGTCATCGCAACCAATGAAGTGAAATGATAGCTATGGCACAGAAAGCCTTTGGCAGCGTGCTTTGTTTCGTTGCATGTGTGGTGCTTCTGTCCTGCTGCTTGTGCTCCTGTCTGAACCAGACACGTGTTTGTGACTAACCAGTGCCGTCCTTTGAAAAAAGACAGTTGTTTTGAACTCACAAAGGCAACACACAGTGTCATGTAGAAATAGGATATGGAGATTAACAGTGTGGTTAAGCATGTAAAAATACCTCTACTGAAAAAAACTAAAGTTTTTAGTTTTTAGCAAGAAGAAAGTTTGTGTGGACGCCTTTTCAGTTACAGGAAGCTTGTGCTGAGTGCTTTTGGAAGTCAGGCTGCTTATTTAAAACTCAGTAACGGTTTTACTGCTTAACTGTAGCTAAGTCTAATTCTGATTTTTGATTTTGCTGTTGTTTTGTATGCTTCATAATCACAAGGTACAAATTGAGGGATTTGAATTACAGTCATCCTTTTTCTTCTGTTTCTCAAGTCAGCTTAGAGTTCAAAATGCATCCTTTTCTGTTTATCATATGTGGACATATCCTATATGTCATTTTGTGTATCATAATTTGCTTGAAGGCATGTGAGTGGAATGAAAAATTAGCAATTTATAATTTTCTTCCATTTTATCCAAGCACTTCACTCTTTGAAGGTGTTTCCTTTACTATTATTGTAGATCTCCTGCTAGTAAATGTTTCTAAGCAACCATTGCAGTCCATTGAATAAAAGCTGAACATATTAAAAAGTCCCTGAATATTTATATGCTGTTCTGTAATGGCAGTATTGGCTAAATAATGTATGTATTTAAGAACTTCTCAAATGTAAAAGAATCAGTCAAGGACTATTGGGTAAATAAGATATTTTGAATTTTTCATGAACTTTTAAACTAAAACAAGGTGAAATGTATTGTAATGTTGAGTGTTCAAATGGATCAATGACTGGAGATTCATTTAGAGCTCAACTTTCTATTTTTTTTTTTTCCAGCTAGCACCTTTGAGCACAAGCTAACCACATTGTCCATATTATGAAATTGTCCAGAATCGACAGGCAGCATCTAAACAATCAACATCAGCGTTTTTTGAATACAAGCTTGAATATTGGCTTGTTGCCTGTGAAATAGTATTGTCAGTACAGAACTACAGATGTGGGATAAAAGAAGCAGAGCTGCTAGTTTTGCAATTTATACTGGAAAGCATGGAATGACATTATTCTTTCTGTGGTTAATTTAAGAGAGATTCCCATCTGGCAGCTCTGATGTGGAAATTTGGAGTCCCAGTGGGGTAAATGTTGAGGGGTAGCAGCATTCTCACATCTCAGTCTTGGTGTTTCTGAGATGCAGTCTTGCTGGCTAAAGAGCGTGATTTATACTCTGTTGGTAGTGTCTAGTAGGAATATACTTCACAGTAAACCAGACTTCCATTTCAAGAGGACGAATTGTATCTTGAGTGAAAGCTTGATGTTATCTATACTGTAGAGTTTGAATCTCATAACTGGGTATGATGATAAGTGGAAGTGGGGACAGTCACCTTGGGAGGATAGTGCTAGGGAGGTTGCTAGGCTCTGTAGGTCAGGAAGGCCAAGGCCCAATGAACTGAACTTGACACGGGGTGCAGAGAAGAACAAAAGGGCTTCTACAGGCACGTGAACCAGAAAAGGAAATTCCAAGAAGATGTACCTCCCACAGAGGATTATACATTCATGCTTGTATCAGTGGACAAGAAGGCTGAAGTGCTCCTGCCTGTCCAACATTGTTATTTTTCATGATGGCATAACTGCATCAATGGACAAGGGAAGATGTCCAAATGAACTTCAGTATGGCCTTTGACATGGTCTCCCACAACATCCTACTCTCTAAATTGGAAAGATATAAATTTGGTGAGTGGACTGTTCGATGGATGAAGAACTGGTTACAAGACTGTACTCAGAAATGGTAGTCAATGTCTCAATGTCCAGATGGAGATAAGTGACAACAGGTGTCCATCAGGGGTTAGTGCTTGGACTGATGCCCTTTAATACTGTAATCAGTCACATCAGCAGAGGGATTGAGTGCACCCTCAGGGGGTTTGCAGATGACACCGAGAAAAGGCTTTTTTATGTTAAGGGTGTTGAAGCACTGAACAGTCTGCCCAGAGAGGTAATGGGTGCCCCATCAATGAAGACATTCAGGATCAGGCCAGAGGGGCTCTGAGCACTTAGTCGAGCTGTATGTGTCCCTGCTTATTGCAGGGGAGGTGGACCAGGTGACCTTCTGACTCAGTTCTACGAGTTGCACCTATTTGAACTTAACAAGGGAAACCTGTCATTAGAACTGTAGCTTCAGCCATGGCAATCAGCCATGGCAATCTCATACATCAGCATCAGTTTCCTTAACAAAAATGCTGGAGGTAGGTCATGAAGAAGGTATTTCCCTGCAGAAATCATCCAGTGTACCAAGTGTGAAGCACATCTTCCTTTCAGGCATCCTAACTGACTAGGTTAAATTTTGACCCTACTCTTGTGGCTGCTGCTGAAATGTTGATCTTTATGTATGCGAGCTTTCAAAGTGATTTTTTTTTTTTTTTTTTTTTTGACTTGTATTTTCTTTTACGACATTTGAGCTCATTTGGAAACAAAGACTGAGATCTCTTAAAAGGAGGCATAAATGGGAAAATTAGATCATTAATTGTTGAAGCTGGTACTGTAACAAATTGACTAGAAATGTGGATTCAGAGAAATTGATGTACTTTATCCTTCCAAACTAAATGAATTCTCCATCTGCTTCAGCTTCTCAACTATAATGAGGACGTTGGGCTGACTCTGCTATTGGTTTCTCTGTCTCCCTGAACTATTTAGGAAAGTTTAAACATTTCTTGCATGATTAAATACACTTTCAATAAATCAATCTCATAATAATTGTTGTTCAGGAGAGTTCATTATTCAGTTTAGTCTTTTAAATTACTGTTCTTCTTTAAAGGATTCTTCTGATGTAATGGCTTCTGCTAAATCCATTTGCCATACTCTGGCTTGTAATTACTTTAGATTTGAGGAACAAAATGAATGACTTTATTATTAATCAGTAGCAAATTTGTCTTACTGTTTTTAACCTTAGAGTGGCCTTCGCTCATGAAATAGTTTTAATTGTCTAGATAGCAAAACAGTTCATATCTCTCTTTCAGCAAAGATTCAGTGAAAGCAATTACATAGCTTTGTGTATTTTCTTCTACCGTGCTCTACCTTCCTTTCCATCCCCAGATGTTTGTCATGGGGACTGTCATCATGTAACTGTTTGCTGTTGAATGCTGTCAACAACTGTCTCTGGAAGTCTAGTTTTGGTACCTGGTTTAAGGCTGGAATTTTTTCAGACTGGGCCAATACTTCTTTTGTGTATGCTGTGGGGAGTACACAGCACTTAAATACAGCATTAATTTAATGTTGGCTACTCCACTGACTGTTGATCTAAATTAATTTTCTTGGTGTTCATGCACAATGAAAATTTGAATGATTTCTGTCTTCCTATTGTTGTGGGATTTCATAGTTACTGACAATGCTTTTGGAGCTGCGAGTCTGTGTTGTGATTTTTTGCAAAATGCCACCTTGGATTGAAGTTGTCTAGCTGCTGAGCTGTCCTGTGTGAATCTCCTCTATTTAGCCTCCAGTGTTTAACATCAGTTCTCTGTCCATAGTACAGTTTTCAAACCCATCCTTAATTTCAAGCTGCCAGTCAATGCAAACTAATATGAAAGCATTTTCAGCTTTGCTAAACTTGTTAGGATCCGGTAGATGTTGCATTAATATCTCATTTTCAGAAACCACTTGGATAATGATAGTGGGCTAGTTGCAGAGTTAAAGACACTCAATAAATCTCAGCTTTTAATATTTGGAGGGATTCATTCCTGTAACAGCTTTGTGTTGATTTTGTTTCCAGCATCACATGTAATGTTTAACCAAAGCTAAGAATCTTTCAAATAATGCTGAGGAATTGTAGCAAACCTCCAAAGAGTAATGAATAGTATCTTTGAAATCTTAATTCTCTGGCTCTCTAGGAGGTCATTAAAAGTGTAAGTGTGAAACTGAATGGAATTTGTCAAGATACGAGAGCTTCTTAGAGCACTTCTGTCTATACCCTTTATTCATGAACCGGTTTATATTATACCTCCTCGTTGTGGTTTCAAGAATTGTGCTTTTTCATTTCATGTCTATCTTTTCATGTTCACATACTAGTGTGTATATGTTTATTTAAAAATATTTTTAATTGTAATAATGGAAAGTTTTTACTGAGGGCTGTATGGCCACTTTCATTGCATATATGTCACCGGTTTTATATAAAGGTTAGCCCTTTCTTGGGACAAGAATACCCCAGGGTTATAGCACAGGGAGTACAGTTGTAGTAATAAAGATTATGTTGCTGATAAGTTCCCCTCAAGGCCCCATGATGGTAATACCTCTATATTTTGTCTTTAAAGAAAACTGCTGAGAGGCAATAATTTTTTTTGTATGTGTCCCATTTTCATTAATGCATGGTAATTGATGGAGTTGCAGTGACTTGTAACAGTAATGAGTTCTAAACATAAGAATGCACTCCTTTCTAATAAGTGAGCACTGCTGGGGTTTAAAAGCGTACTAAATCAGTTGCTTTAGTATGAATTTATTAGTTTTTTTCAGCATTAGCTTTAATAGTAGTTATTTACATAAGCGTACATCCCATTAACCGCCATCAGGGCTGGAAAACATGCTGAACTGTTCATATTTTCATATAATTATTGAACATAATGGTTTCATTTGCATTTCTAAACAGTGATGTTTCTGTCAGGCTTGGAAATAGTGTCTTTACGCAGTCCCTATTTCACATCCACTTATTTGACATCGTTAAATTTTATGCTAATGTGCTTCCCTAGAATATCATCAGTAGGACAGATGCTTGTGCTTTAATATACAAATCAGAGATGCTTTTCCCTCCCCCCTCCTCTGAACTGCAAAAGAAATAAAAAAAGCATATCTGCACTTTTTAGATATAGTTTGTTTCATTCTAAATAATCCGTAAGAAATGAAACTTGGCTCTTACCCCTGCTAGTCACTTCTGAGTGTTGTAGTGGATACCCTGTTTATGAAAGGTAGGGAACAATCTTTTCCATGGAAGAGCAAGAGTCTTGTAAGATTCATAGCAGTGGTTGTGGGAAACTAAAGTATTGTAACCTTGAGATTGCCTCGTGCCTTAGGCACGGAGCCTTGTGCAGCGAGATGCTGAACTAGGCGGTAGTCCATGGGCTGGCCTTCCTGGAAGTAGACCATCACTGTACAGAAGAGTTGGGAAGGGAAAAGTTTCAACTTTGCAGCTGTTTATTTTTTCTAAAAAGATGTTTTGCTGAGTCTGGTGACTTGGTGCTTGTCTGCAGAAATGTACTTGAAATTCTACATTGTTGTTAGTTTTACATTTAAAATAGCTTTTCCTGGTTTTTATAATTCTGCAGATGGGTAGAGGTATACGAGCTGCTCCCTAAATGGTTATTTCATGATCAGTATTGTATTGTACTCCTTATGTGTATGTGTATCAGAAAAGATTTGATACTTGGCATGGAGTTAACAGTGGAAGCAGAGCATCAGTAACCTAAGAGAGAGTGCTGATAATTGCAGTTTTGTATGAGGAAATAACTGAGTAAAAGAACCAAAGCGCTACCGTCAGCAAAACCACACTGCTTTTCTTTCATTTAAAAAATGAAATGAATACTTCACAACGTGTTCTGTTTGAGTTTTATCTTAAGATTACTTTCTTACTGTTTTAAGCAATATAACAAAGTTAGGGCAGATAAGTGCTGCATGCAGTCTATGGTTGTCACAGGAAAGATTAAATATGAAGATGTGTATGATGTTGCATAAGAACCAATCATGACCTGATTAAACAAGAATGGAAACCCAGTGAATTTCAAGCTCAGTGCCACGCTTTTAGTGACTTACAGTATGTGACACTGGGTAACTCTTTTTTCTCTCCTATATGTGTGTTAAAAGATTTGGGGTGCTGCTTGCTGGCCTTTCTATGACGTGAAAGGTTAAATGTATGCATGCTCGTTTATGGTGTTTTATGGATACCGCTGGCTTTGAACAGTACAAATGTGGCAAGTCTCTGGAAATCTTAAATTAAAGTGTTTGAGCCGAGCATAAGACTTAGATTTGTTACTTTTATTCTGTATTATATATTAAAAAAACAAAAAACAAAAAATGCCTCTCTTCTATGACATCCCCATGAAGAAGGCTTGAAGGAGGCACTCACAAGCAAAAGGGGTTTGGGCTGAAATGAAAAGGCATATTTTATGCATAAAGGACCACGTGAGAGCACTGGAGATATACTCTGATGGGTTCTGGGCTTATGGCGTCTTTAATTATAGATGATTAACAATTTGCTAGTTGCTTTGCAGACAAGTATAGAGACAAAAATCCCTACTGGGAAATGCTTGCAGTCTAAGACCTCATAATGGGGCTGTGTGAATCTCAACATTACAGCTCTATTTCAAATCAAGAGAAGTAGCAATATTAAAATGTCAACAACAACAAAAAATCCATTTATGTTATTTCAGAGAGAACCACTGTATGTTTGAAGTGTATCTCTATTACAATTTTGAGCTTGAAACAGAGCAAACAACCAGTTTATAGCAAATGATTGGGAGTGCTTTCTGGTAAGCCTTTTAATCAGCACTGAAATACTATCTACCAAAGCAAAGTAACAGCTGGTGAAGTGTGCTAACTTCATCTGCAGAGTATAGAGGAATTTAAAGAGAGCACCTCTGTCACACAGAGTAGACTGTTGTACTGCACAGATTCTGAAGTGACCTCTTGTGAACTTCTCATTTGAATTCTGAAAGGAAGACGCTAGTTAATTGTCAGATATCCATATTTTAATATGTAACCATAAAAGGGTAAAGTATGATGATTTTTAACATCAGAAGATTAACATTTTACCTTTAAATAAAATATGATTAACTGGTACAGAATTAAAAGTAACAGAACTGAAATATTCAAACTATGACATTGCGGTGTCAGATTATGCATCAAGTGTGACAGTTTAAGTACTGAAGTGATTTAAAAATGAGCCAGCTGAAGGACGTATATCCCAAGCATCGAGAATAAAATAGAATGAAACAATTGTGGCTATCAAAACTTTCTCATACCCTTCTGGCTGAAGGAACCAGATAATCAAAGTCTAGTGTTTTTCACGGAGACTGCATCTAGCCTGGTGCCAAAGCAGGTGCAGCAAGGGAACTGTCGGCATGCTATGACGGCATCCCACACTATGATTTGAAGCCTGCCAGATGATGATTATGTTTAAATTTAATTGCCAGGCAAGACTATTGCTTCTGTATTCATCTACATCTAGCAAGGTTCAAATATGATTGATCCAGCAATGCGTCTTGTCTTTCAGTGTTTTACAGTCAGCCAAGCTTCCTATTATCCCCATACTGTCTCTTGTAAATTGGCATATGTTTTGATAAATGAAACCACATACTTACCATTGGAAGTACTTAGTATTACTGTTTGAAAATCTGAAAATGCCATTGTGAAGGTTTGTCATTTGACTTCTGCATATTTTAAATCCTTGTTAGTAAAATTATTGTTTTCCCCACTTAGTAGTTTTGCAAAGTCAGCTTGGAATTTGGCAGTAAAGTGACACCTTGCTGTCATCAGATGTCCACTACATGAATTTTTGAGCGCAGTTTGGGCATTTAGTAAATCTTGTAAAAGCTATGACACTTTTAAACTGCTTACGGTGCCTCAAAAAGAGGAATGGAAGGGCTCATGTTCCACAACAGTTAAAGGAATGGTAAAAAGGAAAAAAATGGAAAATGTGAGGTCAAAATAATGGGCAAGTTTAAGTGAGCAGGATACTGAAATAAGAGGCTGCTACTTTTATGTAGTTACTTCTGGGAGTAGAACTTTAGTAATTATGTAAAAATGTGAACAAAACACTTAACAGCTTTCATGGTACGTGACCTCTTCCAGTTACATTGCTCAGAAGTTTTTGTGAATTTATTCATATTTCATTATCTTCAGGGAGAACTTTTCTCTTGCTGTAAATACTGTTAGCTATTGAGGGAAGATCCTTAGATCCTTTTAATGATGTTGCTCGTCTTATCATAGGAGCGCAGGATAAGATTAGAGTGAACACAGCTTAGAATGTCCAGCTCTCACTTCAGGTAACTAGACATCTCCTGTGAGGTATCGCTGCTATGTTTCAATGCAAGTATTTGTATTTAATGCCCTTGTACTGTAACTCTTTGCTGTACTCATCAGTATATCTACAAAATCATTTTTTCCTATGAATACAAGAAATTGGAAATATTTTTCTAGTCATCTGCAGACAGAAGTTAAGGGAGTAAGAAATATAAACTTTCACTGTGATTGTGGAGGGTGCTGTATGGTGTTACATCTGATGGTGTGGGATGCCTTTTGTTACCTTGGAAAGCACCCTAGTTTCCCCAGAGAGCCATTTTGGTACATAGCTCTGATCTTGGGATCTGTGCATGGCTCATGAATCCTTAAATGATTGTAATGAACTGTTTGTATGGAACATGTTGGCCCAGTTCAAGTTGTGTAATACACTCCTTTTTTTTCTTTCTGGCAGCAGCCACAGGACAGCCCAAGGGATAGAATACATTGCAATAGAATTACGTTGATCTGACAGGACGGTGAACGTGCCAGAGATTCTCCTGGCTCACATGCAGGCATGTAGGACCATCAGGACCCTTCTGGCTTTCTCTGCCATCAGAGCATATTTCTTTTCATATTTCATTCATAAAGTGGTGAAAACCATAGAATCACCAAGGTTGGAAAAGACCTCCAAGATCATGTAGTCTAGCTGTCCACCTACCACTAATACTTCCCCACTGAAAAATCTGTATTGATTCACGTTACTTTTCTGCAGGATATTACATTTGAAGGATCAGTGTTTCAATGGATCTTCTTTTTTTTGTTTTCGTTTTGTTTTGTTTTGTTTGATGCTTTTTAATTTCAAACCAAGACTTAATCACACCTAACTTAAACATCGAACATTTAAAAGAACCGCAGCACTGAAAAATCAGAGGAATTAGCAGTATTACGTGTTAATTGGTATCTGTTTTGTTTTCTTAGTTAGATATGGAAGACATCCTTGTAAACTTTGTACATGCAAAGCTACATAGCAAAGCTTTTATGTCGTTAAAGGTTGTTCCCAAAAATCAAACTTAAATTTTAAATGCACATATATGCTATAATTAAGGTTTGGTGATTTTAAATAACAGATTACTTATGAGAAGAAGGTGGAAAACAGGGAAAGCATTGTCCCCATGTTTTTTAAGGAGCAGATAAATTGTGTATGACTTTAAATGAGCCTTTAGACTTCAACCGTTGCAAAGGTATCTATCATGTTTTCTTATTTAGGAATCCTCTTCGGCCTTAGTTTCTTATCAGGTAGGGGAGGTGTGGAACACCATTGCAGACATTCTTTTGGTAGTTTTTCTAGAGCATCATGCTGTTGTGAATGGTTTAAATTTGGAGAGAAAAAAACATCATCTATCTGAATCTGCGTTAGCTGTGTAGTGTCAGGTGTCTGAAATGTTATGCCTGCAATAAAGTCAGGATCCCTGACATCATGAGCTTTCTCTCTTAAATACCACAATAAGATAGTCAGAAGTTTGGGATTAAAGTCTGCATCAATTTTTCATACAGTGCATCTAGGAAGTCACATGTTTGCCTCATTGTTTTTTTTTTCCACTGAGAAAATAAATGTGTGGCTGAAGCCATTCTGGAAAAAAAATGCAGGAAAATTGACTATTAATTCAGAGTTGCTAAATGCTGTCTTTGGGTGTTTAGTTGGGTCTAATCTTTGACTTCAGCTATCCCTTTTGGGATTGATTTGTAACCTTTTTTCAGTGACATATCTGTTTCACTCTTTGTTGATGCTGAAATATGTTTTTAGCTAGTATTTCGTAGAGTACATAGGAAAGTTCTGCAATTTATACCTTATGGAAGGAGTAATTTTCTGTTTCTTCTCAGAAGTAGATAAAAATTGGGTAACTTTTGCACAGCAGTTCATTTTTGACATAAAATTGTTGTGAGCATGGTCAAACAGTGGCATTTTGTCTCCAGTAAATTTGTTGGGCACAAGAGCAATCTAAATTGTGTTTGTGAACTGCAACACATGAGGATTAATTGTCTTCCTTTCTCTTTGTAACAGCATATTGCATTTTACTTACTTTTTCTGTCAGTGTCAAGAATTTTATTTTAATGGATTTGTGAAATCTGGAGGTTTATGGAAGATTAGAATATTTGCCAGAAGTTTTATGAATGCTTTTGAAGAATATATGAGATTATATCTAATGTCCTCTTCAGTATTTGGGCCTGCTTGCCACATGAAGTGAAGCTTCATTTTCTAGGAAACTTCACTGTTCAGGAAGGCAGTATGGTGTGCATTTATTCTAGGATGTGATTAGTCCTATGATGTGTTTTTTTCTACATTTTTTTTTTTTTTTTCCCAAAAAAATTCTGCTGGATGTGGATCTGTTTCATGCAGTGTCCAGACTGTAGTGCAGTACCCAGAGGCAATGCAAGTAATAGAGTAGCACGTGGGATCATTCTCCTCTACTAAGGAGACCAACCTATAAATTGATGCAAATTATTATACAGTGTTTAATCTTCTTGTCTCCCACTTTTTCAATCGTAGAGGATTAATTGCAACAAATTGAGAAACTATGCATGTAGAGTTCTGTCTCTAGTATTGATGTATTGGAATATATTCCAGAATTTGTTGAAGTATTTTATTCCTCTTTGAGATTTGAGTTCTCAGTTTTATCCCAAACAGTGTGAATTTTCTAGAATTTGTCTGGTTTTGCTGTAAACAAGCAGTAATTCTTCCATGCTTGTGATCTTTTGAAGCAGAACAATCATCAGAGCATTTTTTATAAGACTACAAGCATCTATGTTTCGTGTTTAAAAAGCTAATTTGAGAATCGATTCTAATACCAATCCTCGTGCCAAGAAAGCTCTTTCATAACAAGAGAGCAATTCACTTAAACACTTTCATACATTAAGCTGCATTGGATGCACATTAATGAAAGTGATGCATAGAGAAGATGGTGCCACACTGCAAAATGTTTATCTGGTTGTTTTCAGTGGCCTGACAGAACTCCATTATGAAGGGTTCTGAGTGCAGACTGGCTGTGATGAACTTGTATACCAGATCATCTGTCAGAATCCTAGTCAGCTGGGACCAGACTTGCTGACAGACACAAATCTCCTAGTATAAACATTTGGTGCTTTATCTTTTAGTTAAAACTCAGTCGAGTCCTTCTATAAGTTTAATACAGATGTAGTCTCCATTGCTACGGTGTCAGTTTTCCTATAGTTTTGTGCAGAATGTTGAATGGTGCAATGCTTCGCTCTGTGAAAGACATCAGTTAGGAGTCTTGAAAAAGTCAGCAGTGCTGGAAAATTAATATTGATCTGGTATTCTTTTACATAAGGAATTTCCCTCACAGGTTTTGTGGTCTTGTTTTGGTTAAATTAACTGGCATATGTAAAAAGTATGGTGTAGTGGTTAGAGTATCAGTCTCAATGCAGGAAATTGTTCTTAATTGTTCCTAATGTTGTAAGTTACAGTACATCTTCAGTAGAAGAGAACACGATTTCTGATGTCTCTAAGATTGTATTCTTTAAGTCATTTCATGGATCAAGAATAGGAATCTGTTCCGTTAAGCCTTTTTGACTATGTCTCATTACTGCACAAGCAGCCAATATAAATAAAATAAGGACAAATTGCTTTTTTGTTTAGAACTGGATAAAACTGAAATTTTGCATTTTGCAGGGTTTGAAATTTAGTTTTGTTCCAACAAAATCTATTTCAAGCAATTTGGAAGACCTATGTGATGGCAGTTTTTTAATATTCTGCCAAGACATGATGAGGAATGTTGTGGT
Organism: Tetrao urogallus; assembly: GCF_951394365.1. NCBI lineage: Eukaryota > Metazoa > Chordata > Aves > Galliformes > Phasianidae > Tetrao > Tetrao urogallus. Next base: position 68,202,895 of record NC_136816.1, read on the forward strand.
CCTGTGGTCCTCTCTAGTAGGAGTGATCTATTTATTTAATTTTTTAAGATGTGCATGTGTCTTTTGTACCATTGTACCATGCACAGTATCTCAATACTGGATCTCAGCAATCCTTGATGTTGCAAACATAGTGGACTATGTGGACATAGTCTGCTTCTGTATCTTTAATGGCCTTATTACAATGAGCAAATGAGGACGATTTTTATATGTAAGCATATGAAATTCAAGTCAGCAAGCCTAGCAAGCAACTGTGCATCTGATGGAAATGAATATAATTTCAGGATAGAAAAAGGATTTTCATAAGTTTCCGAAAATGTTTCTTTCTTTTTCCTATTTCTACCTTGTGGCAAAGTGGTTTTAACAAAAGCTTGGTTCAGCAGTTTATGTGCATGGCCTAGAGAAGCAGACCTGAAAGAGATCTTTAGGCCTCCTGTGATTTCCATACAGAAGATGGGACACAACCTCTTTCTCTCTGGCTTCTTCTTCTTTGCCCAGATTACCTGAATTTGATGTTCAGATTCTCATCCTGATTTGGAGGCTTTGCCCTAGCTGTAAGCCTTTTTCTGGGCTAGTAATTTGGATTGCTTCTCACTCAACAATGTAAGCTCTTCAGTGTCCGCTGCTGATAAGCCTTCCAAGCCGGCACACATTTGCTCAGTGTTCTCACCTGTGATTTGTGAAATTATCACAGTTGGGGTATCCATCCCACAGATTTCTGGCAAAGTTCCTGGGAGTGGGGAAGTCAGGCGAATTCCAAAGGTCCGCAAGTTTATTGAGGGAAGGTGGTGGGAAGGGTGTTTGATCAGGATGAGCTGCAGCACCAGTAAACTTTTAACTGAGCTGGCATTAATGCAGCACGACTGAAATAGCATTTAGAGTTAATGAAACTAGTTTTAGCAGTATCTGCAGAGCTTTTTGAGTGTGAACGTGTGACATTTTACAAGTGCATTGCAAAGGCTAAATTGATTCTTAGAAGAATACATTTCTCTAGTACAGACAAGACCTAATAGATCTTTTTCCTAGATAGCAGACTTAACTTTTTCTTAATTTTCTCTCTTGATTAAACTACTGAATGGGGGTGAAGTTTCCACTAAATGTCTGCTCAAAACAAGCTTAGAGAAAATGGAATGTCAGCCTTAAAAATGTCACTTTAATATGGTTTGACATGATAAGGTCTTAAAAGTCTCCTAACGATATATGATGGAGTACATATGCTTGCTGTGTTTGGAATCAGTGTGTGCAGGGACGTGTATTCACAAAATGGATGAGACAGTGGTGAGCAGAATGCTTGGAATAAAGAACACTGGCAAAGAAAGGGAGAACTGACTGGCAAACTCAAAATACGGAGGTGGGTGAAGGGCAACTGAATAGTTAATATGGAAAACAACAAAAAAATCAGACTGCTAGGACAAAGGAGCATGTCTTCTATTAATGGGAAAATATGGTAACAACTTGCTGCTTAGGTTTTCTAAGTGAAACAGTGCAGTTCTGAAAGGTATTTATGATTTTAGGTTTGGAATGTGAACTTTTTCCTCTTTGTGTGTGCACAAACACGTATATTCTAACTTTTTTTTATATCACTGACTGCGTATATAGTACAGCAGATATTCTGGTTTTGGTAACTTGGCTTTTGTCTATCTGTTTTATTCTGTTGACTTCTCTTTTGGTTCCAAATGCTTGACTGATTATTTAATTCCATGCATTTGTGAGTACATCAGAAATCTTATTGGACATTTAGCATCTGGAAAATCAAGAAAAGGCACATATCATGCATTTGCCACATGCTTAAATCACACTTTAAAAAAGCCATCTGTTTTACAGTTAATTTTTAGGGCACTCTTTACACTGCAGAGAAGTATACCCATTAGTAAGGAAGGTATACAAAACAATTTTTGCATATTTATTAGGAGTGAAGTTAATTTTATTTTTATGTATGGGTGTACACACATGTATGTGTGTATATGTACATAATTTGTATCTACATGTACATGTATCAACCAGATGTCTTAGTCTCTATCTAAATTTCAAAACACTGAGTATTTAAGCTTGTGAGTAAACTACAGTCTGGACAAAGGCCATAGATCTTCATGCTGGGTTGTGGACAGCAGCCACTTAAACGACTTATAATTTTTATTTGTACATGTTTTTCTGCTCTTAATTTTGAAATCTGGGTAGGATTTCTTTGGAATGGCTTACGTCCACTTACATGTTTTATTAATATTATTTTGTCTTTGCAATATCGTTCTACAGGTTTGGGGATTTTTCATTTATTTATTTATTTATTTTGATCCAGAGCAAGCATATTATAGTTATGCTTTACTTATTTGAATTTGTTATCTAAGACAAAGTTATGGGAAACATTTATTGTGTATTTAATGGTAGTGGGCAAATTCCCCCAGACCATCTAAATTTGTTTAATATCCCCCTACAGTGTTTGGACAATAGGCTAATGTTATTAGATACTATGAATCAAAGTTAAATTGAGGGTATAAATCATGCTTAAACTGCAGAATAAAATCACATTGATGTGAAAGCGCAAGTAAGTGTAGGAAGCCATAAGATAAAATGATTTCAGATTCTCGATTAAAATATGTACAGACCTGTTAAACCTTTTGTGATAAATGTGAGGTTTTCACAACTTGTGCCTGCCGTGTTTCCCATAGGTAAGGGTACCCCTTGTGCATTTGCTCTTTACTGATGTGGTAAAATTTGGGCCCAGTGGTGTTGTGTTCCGAATGCATCTGTTCAGCAGCTCAGTATTCAGCTAAGTTGTTGTGGAGGGTCCCTGGCTCTTGCATTGAAGCTTAAAGAGAGGTGGAGATGTTCATCCTACCAGCAGGGGAGGGTGCTGTTCCTTCTGTGAGTACATGATTCCTTCTGGTGCTGTCTTTGTATCACGCTTCGCTCAGATGCTTCTGACAGTGGCGCTGGTAGGTTGCAGGCGTTTGCAAGAGAAGCAGCCACACTTCTGTTTGTTGGATCAATAAGCATAGGGAAAAAGAAATGGCAGAAATAGTGGTTAATGAAATGAAACTTTAGAAAGATTTCTGCGGATTTGATCAGTGGAGGTTACATAAGAATAACAAAAGTAATTCATCCTGAAGCATTAAAAACTTCCACGCTTTTTTTTCCCTTCACGATAGAGAACATGATGTGGAAGCATTTCTGAGCAGAGTTTGCTTTCTGCGAAATTACCAAGCTCGGAGTTTTTACTGTCCCACTGTCTTGTTTGAGACAGTGCTTTAGTGGGAGTTGGTTTGAGCTTAGGTAGATGTGAAAATGTGTGTCTGAATACACGTGGGTACCTGCTCAAATACCTGGATACTAGGCTGGATTAGCAGGATATACATATCTCTGCACCCCTTGGGTATGTCTATCTGTGCATCCAAAGTAGATGTTGGTATAAATAGAATATATCTGAACAGCATAGGCCAGGCCCAAAGTTGCCAATTTATTGTGTACCTGACTGCCACTATTCAGTATGGGAAATGTTTAATGCAGAAGCATGGGAGTCTGTCTGGTAAAATATTAAATCTGAGAGAGCAATGAGAAATGTAAGATAAGGTTGCTAAATGTAATTCAAAGTCAAACACCTCTTAAAACAATAAAACTTCCCTCACACAGTTGGTGTTATCAGGTTCTGTGATTTCCAGTTGAACTCTTTATATGTGTGCTGACCTCTATGCAGAAGAATCTTCTCAGTAATCCATGTTGTTATCAGTGCATTGATTTAAAAATCTTAACTCCGCATATCGAGCAACTGGATAGTAAACAAGCCTTGTTACTTATCTTTACCTTAGACTTCATGTGCAAACTTTAATACCTTATTCATATAAGGTCTGACCTTTTCTACAGTTGCAAACAAGCCTCCAAATAAACCTTGAATTATTAAACTACCCTCTAAGTGAACGTAATGCAGATCTAATGCTATTTTAGATTTCTGTAGCTTCCATTCCTGTCTTACAGAAATGTATCAAAATGGCAAATCTGTTCTTCATAAGCAAAGTAGCTTTATATTTTCCCAATTAGGAAGAAAAAAAAAATATCAGTCGATGCTTTTGTTTGAGCAATGCTGAGATCCTATAATAAACATAGATCCCATAATAATTATGGGCATGGAAGAAACTTCGTTCACATGTTAATAGGCATATGAGGATCTGTTTCAAGTCATATTACAGGACTATTGCTGTAATAAAAATTGGAGATTGTATTCTAAATTAGTAGCATCAGTCTAGTGACAAGCTCATGTTCTAGTAACTGTTCTGTTTCTATTTAATTGCATGCATGTGTGAAGCAAATATTGTCAGGTTGCGGCAGAGAGAGTATTTTTATTTGCATTGTATTAGCAATTCATGACAGTAAGGTGAAACCAGCAGAGATGGGCTGAGAATCTGTTATGCTGAGCATGACTTTATCTTGCACTGAAGATGTCTGTTCTCTGGACTGGTGGTCAGACTCATGAATTCCCAGGCTTGAATTGCTGAGGTTGATAAATGGGAGTTTGGGTTTTGTGGGGGGAAAGAGAGATCTGTGTTATTGGGTTGTGGGGGGGAGAGGACTGAATATCTGATGGTGGGCATACATACTCTGTCCTGAAAGCTAAAATTGTTGGAATTAAAAAAAATGGTTGGGGAAAAATAGAAGCTACATTTCAATTTGTCATTTGAAGTTTGCCCTTAAGTGCCAGTCTGAGGTATGTATGCAACTGTTTCTGTTGAATAGTGCGGAGGTTTGACTTGCATCGTTTTCAATGGCTTTTGAAAGATTTCTGTGCTCTCTGAAGGCATACTGCATTCATTTATGACTGTGGTGTACGTACTGGAGTGGAGATGGCCTTGATTTATACTGCTTCACTACGTGCACCCCCTGGCTTAAGTTACAGTTCCCAATTTAGAATTTCAGTCACTCTCCTGATTATAAAGGTGCATAGGATGGCAGAAAAATCATGCTTAGTGCTTTCCAGAATGCCATGACTTGTGTTAAAGTCTATAAGAGTTCAGATACTCAATTTCTTTAAAAAAATGCTTGAAAGTTTGGGACAGATGATATGAAGTAGGAGTTGTTAACCACATTGCTAATTGTAAAATTGAGATTGAGCGCAAGTAGTTGTTTTTCACCTAGATACGTAGTGACATAAACTGTGACAAAGATGCAGTGACAAAAATGGCTCAAATGGTGGGAGGAGCTTGTTATTCAAACCACTCTAGGAATTATTATCATGTTTACATGTGACATTTTTTGTTTGCAATGCTAAGACATTGCTTACTTTTGGGATGTTTTCATTTTCAGTTATATATTCATTTGTTTATTGTTGATAGTGAATGGTATGTTCTAAAACATACAGAATATGTGGCATGAGTAGGGTAAAGTTTGCATTGAAATCTTAGTTTTGGCTTGCCTCCCTGCCTGTTACATTTTTATTGTGAGCCTTAACAGAGGATTAGATTTTTTGCATTTATTTCGCCTTAGGTTTTGATGTATTTCAGTGAAGTTGACAACCCTTACATTATTGCCTTAAGAGCCACAGAAAAGTATTCAGTGTCTTGAAAGAGACCACTTTACTGTGTCTCGCTGAAATGCTTGAGAATATACAAGAATTTATATTCTAAAACTATAATTCTAGGCTTGTCATTATTGCTTGTCTGGGCAATAATTCTAGGCTTGTCATCACAGAAAGGCACCTTCACACATCTTTAATTTCTGTAACTAGTTTTAATAATTTCTCTGGGACCATCTTGAAAATAGACCTTTTCTCAGTTATATCTTGGTTATGCAGGTCAAATTGATTTATTTTTTGCTATCACTTTTTTTGTGATCTGGATAAGCATACATAAACATGAAATTGTGGATATTAAACTGTACCTACCATTTTATGTTCTTTCCCATGCAACTTCTTCCTTTTTGAGAGGATGAACCATAAAAACAACCTGATGCATAACTACTTTTAGGCATAGGACTATGTAATTTAGTCTTGTCTGTATAGAAACTCTGGTAATTCTGAGAAATGTTCCAGTTGTAATAATGTTGTATAGAACTCTACATGAACTGGAAAATTATAGCGTGTTGTTAAATGTAAAATTAAACTTAGTTCTTTAAAGTGGGGTGCCGTGGAAGAGATGGGAAATCTCAGGGTTTTACTGTACTTTGCAGACTATGAAAAAATAGTACAAAACTTTGGTCTGTATGCCAACTTTGGTCTTGTTTTTTTTTAAGTGATTATAAAACCTAAATGATGATGGGTTTCTCTATAACCACTGCTTGCTTTGAGAGCATACAGGGTTACTGAATTAAAGCAATTGAAACTGAAGGTTGTTGAATGGTCCACCTTTAAAGTACGATCAGGAGGTGCAGAGAGTTCCATACTGTATGTACAAACAAAAAATGTGTGTATGGAGCCAATGGATATGCATCTGTGTTTAATGTTGTACACTGCCTCCACCCAATCTTTTGACTGTATTTGAATCGTCTTCTTCTAATTTCTACTTTCTTATAGCTAATTTACATAATGCTGCTTCCTGCTTAAAATCGCCTCATTTTAAGATATAATGTGTTGTGCTATTCTAGGTTCTTTCACTGAAGGAGATCAGAGTGGCTTGTGAATGCTCGTAACTCTGTCCTCAGTCTGTGAGTTAAAAAGTATTACTTCCATCTCATCTTCATAAAAGTGAAGAAACCAAAGTAGAAATTTAAGAATTTGTTCAACGTATTAAATGAAAGCTTTAGCAGAACTGTTTAAAACTCAAATACCTTTATTCTGGCACTTGCGGGTTTTTGTTTTTTTTTTTTTTTTGGTCCACTTTCAGAGCTTGCACGTTAAGGACTGGGGGTGAAAACTGCCCTTACTGAAGACAAATTTCCTTTAAAGCAGTTTGAGAATGAGTTTTATTGCTGATTAAGATAGTTGGCAGTGGTCTGAGAAAATACACTTTTGCTCACAGAAAGTTTCAGATTCTCTTCTCCTTATTTTTTTGTGTCCCTGAGTTCTAAAGATGCTTTGATTGTATTAAACCTGTTTGTGTCAAACTGTATCTGTTTGTGAAAACTCTGACAAAGGTTCTGGCAAGTTGCTGCTGCCTTTTTTCTTGGTAGATTTTAATTTCAGACTCGGCCTTAATCTCCTTGTGGAACACTTAGGCATTTCCTGTTTGTCTGCCCATGGACATTAATTCCGTAGACAGCTTTAGGGATTCTGCAAAATCAAATGGTGAAAACCGAAGCTGAGTCGTTTGCCATTTCCATGTTAAGTATCTGTTTGTATGTGTGGATGCTGATATTTTATCTTGCTCTTGAGCAGCTTTATATTGCAAACTTGATTTGTTATCTAGCTGAGATGCAGTAAGTGCAATATGGTATCTGTCACCTTTGGCAACATGGCCTTTCTCAATAGGTGTAGGAGTTCACAGCAGAGAAAATGTCTTAATACCTCTCTGTTGAAACTTTCCCAGGAAAGGAAAGTTGTTTTAAAGCACAGAGGAAGCGGAGGGAAGTCTTTTCTGGTTTGTCTGGAGATCTTTGGCAACTGTCCTTAATTGAACTTGATTCAGTATCCAATCTCTACAAGAGTTGTGTGTACTTTTTGCATCAATCTTTGCGATTGTGGTCGTTTTGCTACGAGGGCTTTGTCGTGGATCATTTGCAGTCTGAATTGTGAAGTTGCATACAGCTGTGCTCAGGGATTTTTTTGAAGGGTATAACTGTCTTTAACATTTTGATCAACTAAGATTAACACTAGTTTTCTATTACTACTTTTCTTTTAGAAAAATGGTGTTCCTAGCTGTAGGAAAATAATGTGGGATGATGAGCTTGTTGCTCATAATTACAGCTACCTCACTGAGTTGCCACTTCATCTTTCATTTTCATTCTCCATCTTTGGAGAATTCTAATTTTTTTCTTTATAAGAAAATAGATCTGTGTATGACAAACTAGGTAAAGTATTGCTGCCTTCCCTTCTGCAAAGGCAAAGAAAGAAAAGACTTGCATAGCAGCAGAGAGGTTTATGACGCTGGCTGCTCGTGTGGGGTGCTGTATAATCAAGATGCTATAATTGCAATATAGTTGTTTAATCAACAGATATCAAGATGTTGTAATCACAATATAATCGAGAGAATCAAGCAAGGTAGACAATGATCACAAAGAGAATAAGCGGAAGAGCTTACCCTTCGGCTGAGCTCACCAGAAGACACCAAGAGAGGGGATCTCCAGAAGAGATCCTTCCCCTCTGGTAGCCAGCTCTTAAATAGGTCTAGGAGGGGTGGAGCCTGGCTCCACCCCTTCCGGCAGCACAGGTGAATTGCCTTCACCTGTGCTCCTCTGGCTGACTCATGGCTCGCCTCAGGTGATTAATCAGAGGTTCAGGCCGTGACTCAGCAGTTCCCATACACTCCACCCCTTCACGGCGTGAACCACTGATCAGGTTAACAAAAGGGTGAGCTTTCCCTAATACAGAGATCCGGTATATCGCGACGCTTATACAATTTTATCGCGACGTGTGTTGGTACAGTTCAAGACAAGTGATGATTAGTGAATGTCCATGTTCTTCTATGGGCCAGTGCTCGATGATGTGACTGGAGGCATGAGGTCCTGAGGTGCAGGTCCGTTCTATGTCCCATCAGTCCCATGCAGACCATCACCGGGTGTTGTACGTGATCTGACAGCAACACTGGAACACTTGATGGCGTTTTGTTCCTTCCGGTGGTCCTGAAGGCTCACAGACTCACGGGGAGTAATACAGATGTTTTACAGGTACCAGGAGGGGAAGGTCTGCTCTCCAGGGCAAGATACAGGCCGTATTTCTGTCTTGGGTCAACACTTCCGCTTGTACGGGGGCACGTCCTGGCCGCCTGTACCACACCTTTTGGCCGGATATCTGCGGCTGCATAACAATATCAGGCACCAAAGGAGGTGTCCTGATCTGCCACAGGGACATGATGGGGGTCCCTTTAGCAATAAAGATCGGAGTGTTGACCACAATATCAGTAGGCCATGTACCTATTACTGGAGGGACTACTGAGCCTCCCACCTCCAATAGTCTCCCCCAAGGCGCAAGTAGGCCACACCACTTGGGTCCTACTTGCACCTTCCAGGGCCATTTTATTTTATGGGTACCTGGCTCTAAATTTTCAGGGGCAGGGAGCAGAAGATTATTTTCATTACCAATCTGGGGTCTTACCTGATGATCAGTGCCCGTAATTTGGATCCTAAGCGGGGTGGCCCATGTCGTCTGCAACATTCTCAGGGCACTGGGTCTGCCGTCTCGAGGTCTTTCATTCAGGTCCCGCAGGGTTTCATACAGTCTTTTCGTCCACCCCTGCAGGGACTGGGAGTCTGTCTTCAGGGCAGCCTTAAGAATACCATTATAACGTTCGATGAGGCCTGCCCCCGTTGGATTATATGGCAGGTGGAATCGCCATTCGATGTTATTTTCTTCTGCCCAGCGCTGTATCGTTGCACCAGTAAAATGAGTCCCTTGGTCGCTCTCGATGACTTGCGGTGTCCCGTAGGCAGACATCAGTTTAGTGAGTGCCTTGATGGTATATGCCTGGTTTGCTTTTGGTACTGGATAGGCCTGCAGTAGCCCACTTGCAGTATCGACACAGGTCAGGGCGTATCTTGCCCCTTCGGAACGAGGAAGGGGCCCGATGTAATCGACCTGCCATCGCTGGAGAGGATTGTGTCCCCTAGCAAGATGGGCTGTTGTTTCAGGCAACGATCTCGGTCTCATCTTGGAGCAAGCGTCGCAATCCTGGCATGCCTGGATGATATCAGATAGTTGTATGGGCAGTCCCCATGCTTTAGCAGCTGCCCACATTGTCTTTTCTCCAGCATGCCGTAGCTTCTGATGTAACCAGCGGGCAATGTTCTCAGATGGTGAATTCTCAATCCATCGAACTCGGGCCAGTGTGTCGGCTTCATCGTTTCCCGGTGACTGTAGGGGCTGATGACCAGAAACATGGTAGACACGTACAGTCCTGTGTTTGACCGTATTCCATATATCTAACCACATGTCTTTGCCCCAGATCGGTCGGGCATGGATAGTCCATTCCTGGGTGGCCCACTGTGCAATCCAAAGAGTGAGCCCCCGGTACACAGCCCAACTATCTGTGCAGATGTTCAGGATACCATCACCGGGTTCCTTGGTTATAACCATCCACACGGCTCGCAGTTCTGCCCATTGGCTGCTCTGACCATCCCCCTCATCGAACCAGATTGTCTCGGTGGAAGGATGATATGCTATTGCTCTCCACTTGCTCGGGTTGCCCTTGCTGGACCCATCTGTGTACCAGGCATCTTCAGGGATAGGATATTTTCCCTCCTGAACGGGACTCTTCTCTGGTGGAGCGACCAGTATTTCTTTTGGTGCATCACTGTGATACGTCACTGGGCCTAGGATCTTCTGGAGTTCTTCTTTCAAGGGTGATGAAGACAGACTGCTCCTTTGGCTGAGATAGGCGACCCATCGTGCCACTGTTTGTGCTTGGGCCACCCCTGTCTTAGGAAGGTGGGTCAGATCTTTCACCCACCCCTGAATTGGCAGAGTGGTCTTGACTATAACTGCAGCTGTTTGAGTTATTGGCTCTACTGCCTGTAATGCCGAATAGGCAGCCAATAACTGTTTTTCAATCATACTGTATCTTTCTTCTGCTCCGTGCCAAACCTGAGACCAGAAACCAATGGGGGTCCGAACAGAGCTCTGGCGTTGCCACAGGCCCCAACCGAAGCCGTCTTGGGTAACATGAACGTCCAACTCGGCTGGGAGGGTAGGATCGAATATACCCAATGCCTGAGCTTGTTTAACTGCCAATTTCGCTTGTTGGAAAGCATCCTGTTCGGTTTTCCCCCAGTCCCATAGCTGCCCCTTTTTTGTGAGTCTGTATAGTGGCCGTAGCAGCTGCGCCAGGTGAGGTATAAAGGAACGCCAATAACCCAATATACCTAGAAACTCTTGCAGCTGCTTTGATGTTGTAGGGACTGGGAAGGCCTGAACCTTATCTATGACAGCACTGGGTAGCACTTTGGTCTTTCCTGACCAAACCACCCCCAGGAATTTTACGGACAGGCCTGGACCTTGCACCTTTTGGGGATTTATAGCCCATCCCCTCTGTTGTAAATAGGCAGTTAATGAATCTGCTGCCTGTCCTACTGCCTCCAGTGAGTCGGATGTCAACAGGAGATCATCAATATAATGATATAGGTTAACACCATCAGGTTTTCTCCAATCAGCCAGGTCACGCGCCACTAGATTGTGACAATACGTTGGTGAATGCACGTACCCCTGTGGCAGGACCTGAAAGGTCCACTGCCTGCCTTCCCACGTAAACGCAAACTGATCTTGCGATTCCTCAGCAATTGGAATACTGAAGAACGCATTTGCTAGATCTAGGACACAATGATAGGTTTTTATCTCCCTACTCAATGTGTCCATTAGGGAGGCAATATTGGGTACAGCCGCATGAATAGGCGGCGTGACCTTATTTAATTCTCTGTAATCTACTGTCATCCTCCATGTGCCATCCGACTTTCGCACTGGCCATATGGGGGAGTTATACGGGCTGTGTGCAGGTCTTATAATACCCACTTTTTCTAATTCCTGCACCGTTCTCGATATTTCATCTTGCCCACCCGGGAGTCTATACTGTCTAACGTTAGTAATCCGGCGCAGTTTCGGCAGGCAAACAGGCTCATGTTTCGCATGGCCTCTTAATATTGCCTGCACCGCCCGGATACTGATACATCTTTGTCGAAGCCTGAACTCTCCCACAGTTGTTTGGAGAGCCAGACCCCATAGAATATCTATGCCCAGGATGTATTCTTGGACTGGGGCGATAGACACCTTGTACTCCCGGGGTGGGAGACGCCCAACCCCCAATTTTAACCATGTTTGGGTGACAGGAATAGTCTGTCCCCCAAAACCACCAATCATCACTCTGTCACCATCAAATTTTCCCGGATCTCCATAGATAATTGATGTTTCTGCTCCTGTGTCTACCAATGCCATTACTCTCTGAATATTTTTTCGGGACCAATAAATTGTTAATTCTACATAGGGCCTCCGGTCCCGTCTGGAGGCCCTACGGGGACTAACATCCCTTGTCACTCCATGAATTGGGCTAGGGCCAATTCTTTTGCTTCTGATGGCTCAGGCATTGTGGCCCGAGACACCTGAGGTGGCTTCTTTTTTCTGTTTGGAATAATAAAATCTTCTAGGTTCCATGTTGTTGTTGGAACCCTCTCTATAGCTCTTACCCTTGATTTCTTAGGGTAGCTCTGGAATTTTTGATTGTCCTTTAGTTGTCTCCAGAGCTGGAGAAGGACATGGTTGGGCTGGCGGTCGATCTTAGCAAATTGGACCCCAGCCCGAATTAAATCATTAAACATTTGTTTTCGGGATACCCTTATGGGTCCCGATGGAGGAGCTCGAGTAGCCGGCATTTTGGTTTTATTTACCGGCAGGACCTCTGCTTCCTCCAGAAACCGAATATTGCGCCTAGTCCGCAGGCGTTCTGTTTCTCCCAGGTCGGCAACTAACTGGGCAGCCTGCTGGACTACGGCTTCTGATGCTACAAGGGGATTCAATATGGAGACTAAGGTGCCATACAGATGGGAGGGAGCTTGTTGTAAAATTAAATCTCTCATCCCTGCTGAAAATTTAACCATATCAGGGCCATCAAATGTATCTTCATAGATGGCCTCTCTTACACCCAGTTCGCGGATATAGTTTTGAAGGTCCTCCATGGAGGACCACATGCCTGTATGTAAAGGTATGTCTGATTTATTTGGCCATACCATACGGCAGGCTGCCATTAACCATTCTAGTACGGAATGGTTTTCATCACGATATTGATTACCTACATATAACCTCTGTCTGAGAGCAGGATGGATGGTCATGGTGGCCAACTTGGCTATTTCTGGGCCATTCACCAAGACACTTTCTGCCCCAGAATCCCACAGCCTTAATAACCAAGCTGGCACACTTTCTCTAGGCTTCTGCCGAAATCGTTGTACTAAGTCCATTAATTCTGTTGCCGTGTATGGCCGTGCCGTTACATGTAAATGAGTCTGGGCAGGGGGCCATTGATCAGGCGGCACCCCTGCCGGTCTGTCCTGTACTTTTTTTGTTTTCTGGGTTACAACAGGACGGATTTCCAGGGGATCAGTCAGAATAGGACATTCAAGGTCTGATTTGGATTTCTTGTTCTCCTGATCAACGAAGTCTGTTGATTCAGGAGTCTGGTCATCATTTATTGAAATACTACGAATTTGGCCTATGGGAAGATGTAGAATTGGCTTCTTCCCTGTTAAAACGCCAAGTTCGTGCTCTAGCTTTTCAACGCGGTCTTTCAAAAGCTGATTTTCCGTTTCTAAAGTATTATTTCTTAAGTCCGCATGATTTAAGGCAGTTAATAATGGCCATGCCACCATGGAGGCAGCCAGTTGTCTTTCTTTAGTAATGAGGACATCCTTGCCAAGTCCTTGAAAATAGTCCGCCATGCGATATGGGGAGATATTGCCCATAACGCGTAAGGGACCCCATTTTTCAATGATAGTAGCTAACTCATAATAGGGCGATCCCTCAAATCCTGGGATCTGCCCTGGAATCATTTTCTCTAGAGGAGTATTGTTCTCCCCCTTGACCCATTTATAGAAATTCCATAAAAAAGACATGATGTTAATTTCAGTATATTTGGCCTGCCTGGCTCGCCAAGTGTATAATCAAGATGCTATAATTGCAATATAGTTGTTTAATCAACAGATATCAAGATGTTGTAATCACAATATAATCGAGAGAATCAAGCAAGGTAGACAATGATCACAAAGAGAATAAGCGGAAGAGCTTACCCTTCGGCTGAGCTCACCAGAAGACACCAAGAGAGGGGATCTCCAGAAGAGATCCTTCCCCTCTGGTAGCCAGCTCTTAAATAGGTCTAGGAGGGGTGGAGCCTGGCTCCACCCCTTCCGGCAGCACAGGTGAATTGCCTTCACCTGTGCTCCTCTGGCTGACTCATGGCTCGCCTCAGGTGATTAATCAGAGGTTCAGGCCGTGACTCAGCAGTTCCCATACAGGTGCACAGAATTCTATTTGAGCTGTTACTATGCAGTGGGAGAACTAGTGGAATGATTAATGCTAAGGGCATTGTTTTTTGAGTAACCTTTCAAATGAACTACCTTTACATAGATGTGGATGAGATCCAGGCCAAGCAGAAGACTTACACTGTAGGTATCTAAATTGGAGTACTTCCCTCAAAATGTAAAGTTCCTGTTTCATCAGATGGAAAGATACAGAGATTTTAAAGCTTGTGGGTTGAGCAGACTGTGGAAGATGTGAGAAATTTGAATGCTCTTTTAATGCTGGAAACATAGTCTCCAAAGGGCTTCTTCACAATATCGAGTTTATGAGTGATTAACTTGGCCTGGTCCCACATGTACAGGGAAACTGTTGAGGATGAGAAGTTAACCTGAACAATCTTCCACTTCCCTTGACTTCAGGGTAAGTTCTCTTCTTCCAACTCTTGAAACTTATTTGTATATGGGCGACAAATCAGTTCCTCTTCATGTCAGCTTAAATCCAAGAGGATGAAAATTTTGGCAAATAAAAGTGGGTTTTTAGGGTTAAAATGTCTGAATTCTTTTGTAAGCAGCTTGTTTGCCCAAATGCTGGGGACATCCAATAAGTCCCTTTCGAGTTGTGGTATCCCAGTGTTTTTTAGTGCAAGAGCCATGTCCAGCTGATGAAGAATGTGGAGTTGCTTCAAGTTGTGAGAAATCTTGGTTTGGAAGGGAAATGACACCAAATTAGCCATGAAGTAAAAATGGTGAGAATGAAAGGGTATTCTCTGAACAGTAAGGGGTTCAGGAGAGCAGTCTGTCCTAGTGCCTTCCAGCCTTCTGTGTAGGCTTTTCTTACAGGAATGATGAGGCACCAGAAGGGATTAGCGCGGAATGGGAGAAATATTTCTGTTGCTTTGGTAAAAAAGATAATTATTTCCCCAAAAGTATCATCTGCATTGTTTGAACAGAAGTACTGTGTTGTGTGCTGGAAGCGGGATGTTTGGTTCAAAGGAGCTTTTTTGTTTTGTTTATAGCAGTCAGTCATAATGAAATCATAATTTCAGTGATAACTCTGGAAGGCCTATGCTTTCTTCGGTGGGTGTTGAGAATAAGCATAATCTGTGGGGTGCTTTTCCCTCTCTTATAAGACATACTATTCTTTCTGAACTTGCTTTCCATTTGCAGATGGCCTTCAAGAAAAATAATTGAATGCAGGATATTTAATTATTGGTCCTGCTATAATTTTCAAGACAGTTCTTTAATGAAGAGTGATATTTACCATTTTTACCATAGTGAAAGTTGAAGGTGAAATTCATAGTTTGGGATCTTCTAATACTCTATCCAGTCATGGTTCCATTTGCATTCATACTTTGAACCAAATCTCAGACTCTTACTGAGTCCCAATTTCCCTTATTGTGTGCCCTCATCTCTGAATGTGGCAGATTTCTTTTCAGACTGATCAGCTTCAATGTTACTGCTGTGGATGACGGTATCTTCTACTAAAACAAAATGAAAACTGCCACTCTTCATGCCCCAAAAGTGAGCCCTGTGTGAACTTAACTCAGTTACTGTCTTCAGACAGAGCTTTGCTTTTTATTGAAGTAATCTCAACAAAGATGTGTGAGGCTTTCTTTTGTGGATGTATTGTCAGCCACACTTAGTCGAGACTGTCCATGCATAGTGTTAAATTTTGAAAAATACAGATGAACAGAGTTGGAAAGAATAACCCAAGTTGTAGAGTGTGGTGTATTAATGTATCAAAAGTGTTAGACAAATCAGATTGGAAAGACTCAAGAGTTCACAGTCTAAGTACATACTGGAAGTGAAATTTGAGGGCTGAAGAACAACTAACTCAAAGTAGGTACTGAAGTTATGATGGATATAGTTAGTTCTGCATTTTAATGATGAACTTTGATAATGCTTATCTTCCTGCGTAAGTGTTGCAGAGCTCTTAGTAAAAATCTGTATTTGCAGAGGAATTTGAAATGGGATGACTATGCTTTAAAAAATCAGTTACAAAAGGGATGCATGAAGATACACAGAATCCGTGAAGATACTCAGTTGAAATGGAGTGCAGCTATAAAGAAGCAATACGGAATATGTGGGATATGTTAGTCATTAGTCTTGAGTATTGGCTAATATAAGAATGTGCAATCTGTTACTGCAAGAAAGAGCAGATTTTTGGGCCATTTAAGGAATTATCCCACTTGTGGAGTGGTGAAGTAGTCCTCTCTGCTGTGAAGTTCACATTTGTGATAAATAAGCAGGTAAAATAAACAAGCAGAGGAAAAAAGTGCAGAGAAGATGGACTGACAAAAACAACGGGACAAGTAGGCGTTTTTATCCTGTTAGGATAGCAATTACAGCTCTGTGGACTGTTGTTGGTTTGCAATTTACTGTATGCATTGAGGGAGAAGAGAATTTCTGATCTTTATAATTTAGAATCATGATGGTGATTAGCCACAGAAGAAATCAATATGTTTCATGTTCAAATTGAGTTTACCAACTTGATTATTACACCCCCTACTTGAGATTTATTTTGAAAGCCGATTGGAATATTCTGCTAGAGCACTGCTTGCTGCTTATTGCAGCAATGTGAGCTATATTGAGCATGGCACACTGGAGATCTCTGATCTACTGCCTTGTTTAATCTGAAATTTAATTCAAAGCACTGGTGTTTTACTTCTGCAGCCTTATATTTTCTAGTTCAAATGTGACTTGTTTGGAACTGTATTGCTGCTTTGGTGTTAATCGTGCGTGTTTACAATGTTTTAAGTACACTTGCTGTCCAAAGATCTTGCGAACCAGTATAATTAAAAATGGCAACTTAATAGATGGGATTGCAGAGGAGCCGTTAATGAAGAGCGCAAGCTGATGTTAATTCCTATGCAGAATGTCTTTGAAAGCAGTTGTAGGTTTTGTTTGAAACCAAAAAGCACTGAGCTGAAAACAATGCTGGTGGTGAAGTAGGGAAACAGTACTGAAGTGTTGCAGGAAGAAGGTAAAGCCAAGAAGTGACAGCTGAGACACAGGCACCACAAAGACCAACCATTAGAGCAAAGTGAAACAATGGGTTTCTTTAGATGACTTAATTCAGGAAGAGCTGGGGAATGTTTTTTTAGAGAAAATAAAAATTTGCCTCTTTAATCATAAGGAGGAGAAAAATGAAATGGAGAGTTTACTGCAAAGCTTACATTCAAATGTAAATAATTTGGATTGAGTACCTTCTGTCGATTTTGTGTCTGAATTTCTAAAGTAGTAGGTACTTAAATGGAGTGATGCAGGCAGTGAGCAGTGATGAAAGTCTGCTTGTCCCTGGCTCTAATAAAGAGGAAGATAGGATATAGGGAAAGTCTGAGTGAAATGATTGTGACCAAAAAAAATGATGGTGAGAACAACTGCATCAAACTGACAGACTCTACTGAGTAAAACAGTCAGTAACAAGCCCGTAGTGATGCTGTGTTCCCAAGAGTTACCAAAAATGTGAGAACAATTGCTTTTCTTGTAGTTCCAATTAAAAACTTACAAATTGAAGAGAACATTGCAGATTTAAAACAATGAAAAACACAGCAAGCTGAATGTGTTATGAAGACCTGCTGAGGGAAAAGTGATTTGATTTTGATTGCCCTCCTGACTTGTGACATTTTTGGAAATCTATGTGTGCCTGACTGAGGACACAGACACTGAGCTGTAGTATTCAAGAATGCCACAAGTTTATAAGAAAAAAGATTTTGTTTAGTTTAGCCAAAGGAAAGTGTGTAGTGACCAAGGACAGCCTATTTTTGGAGAATTAGAAGAAATACCTAAATCTGCTCAGTGATACTTGCTAGTCATAAGGAACAGAAATCAGAACTAGAAGGGCCTGTACTGCAGCAACGTGGCCTTTCGTATTTGCAATATGTAAATGACTCATACAGATTTTTCTGTTCTTTACAAATCGCTTCCCTCCATACAGTTAAAGGAATAAGCCCGGTGTAAATCATTGTAATTGCGTGTTGGCTTTTTCTTTTTTTTTAAGCTGGCTCATAGGATCTTCTTTTTTATTATTATTTTATTTATTTTTGATTCAAAGCGCTTCAGGCATACCGAGCCCTGTGAATTACAATCGCTATATACATATATTACACATATATTACAATTGCTATATTCACAATATTGTGAATTACAATTGCTGAACATAATAGTTGAAAATTAAAAGTGATAGCAGCTTGGAGCCAGGCTTCGAAGAGGATTTTGTGACTTCAAGGCTTTGTTGTTCATGACAATTTTGTGGCACCACTGCTGTAAATCTGACTGCATCATTTATTTTTAAAATTTGATAATTCAGCTGTGGTATTTGAACACTTTTGTTCTGAAGAGTTACTCCTTGTTGGCCAAAACAATTTTTAAGGAGCTGGCTTACAATTACGTTTTATTTGACATGAGATGGTGCTCTGAAGAAAAAGTGGGACCTGAGCATCATGAAGGGCTTAGACTGAGGATGCTGTTTAGCTGTCTTTTAACTGGGTCCTTATTTCACTTCGGGCTTATGGTACGTCTTCCTGAACCTTTAGCTGGTTCTCTCTCTCTTTCTCTCTCTTATTTTTTTTTTTGGTAGGTTTTTGTTCTCACTTCCCTAAGCAGGAGGGACATGGTTGGTTGCTGTGAACGTGGGAGGGTTGCATGCCTGAGTTTTGGAATCAACAAGAATGACTGCTTCAGCTTCTCCAAAACATCTCTGCAAGTGGACAGGGATCCTGCTGCTTGCTTCCTGGGGACACGTGATGAGTGGAGCAAGTGTGTTATTCAGGTTAGGAACACAAAATCAGAGAGCGGAAGATGTGTCTCGTTAGGGCTGTTTGGGACACTAGTGATACAAAGAGTGGTGTAATGTTACAGTTAAGAGTGATACCTCTGGATAGTACCTGTGAACTTGCCCTTAATGGGAAACTAAACACTGTCCCAAACAGGAGCTGGGCTTTGAGGGTTACAGGTAGATAGAACGGCAATGTGCGGCCTCTCTTGTATGCAGTTTGAGAGCTGCTGTTCTTATGTTTACAGAATACAGGCTAGAACCTGGCTCGCAATTCCATTCCGTTATTTTTATGATTTGCAGTGCTCTCTGTTCTTATTTATACAATTTTTGCAGTGTTGTTTGTATCCCTCTTTCCTGTCCCCAAAAAGAAATCTATTTTCCATGCTTGTTTCACTCATAAGGATTTGTTAAAATATGAATGTTAAAATATGGAGCCCTTTCTGTTGGTTCAAACGGTTGTTTCATCTTGCCAGATTTCATGTCTGTGTTGGTATATATTCTCTTGGAAAATCTAGAAGCTATACGAAATTTCCTGGCATGTACTTGGATAAACTTGTTCTTTGATAAACTTGTGACTTTGAGGAGTTCGTGTTAATTGATATTGAAGCAGGTTTGGTAGTGTAAGTTCAAATTAATTTTAAAATTGCTCTTTATCTCCTGATCAAAACATTGCATGTACTTTGTTCTGAGGAACGTGTCTATTTTACTTATTTATTTATTTTTTGTCTGGCAGAACCAGTTTATTTTAAATACGCTGGTACATCTGTTTGTAAGGACTGTGGGAAGGCTGTAAGTATAAATGGAAAAGAAAGTGGAGAGGCTTTGATTTTTTCAAAATGGTGATCCAGAAGATGTTAGTGGTGGAAGAGAACAGTCTGGATAACACTCCTGAAATTGTTTTTTTCTTCCAGAGCTGCGCTGCTGCTATATGTGGACGGCAGATGGCAGCATTAGACAACATGTGCTTTGTCCAGGTAGCCAGAAAGCAAATGACTGCTTTTTGGGTTTCTTTTGTTCTCTCCCCTGCCTTTATTTTTTATTTATCTATTTTTTTTATATTTTTTCATGATGCAAAGTAAGTGTGAGCTCCAAATTTGAACAAACTACTGGTTTCATCCTTCTCTTGCAAAGTTAATTTGTGAAAGGATCAGTGTTTCTGTGCCTCATATGTGGGCAATGTGCTGAGAAATTGTTCTCTGGAGTGAAAACGGAATTTCTTTGAAGGAGGGTGCAAAAGGAGAGGAGGCATTGCTGTTTCACTTGGCAGAGGAGGTTCTGTCGTATCCCAAATCGCGTCTATCTGTCCTTCTTCTACCTACTTATAGTACAAAATGTCATCTGAAAAAAAAAATTAGTCATAATGTAGCGGCAAAACTGTTGCCTGGAGAGTGTGCCTGCTGAGAGCCAGACGCAATTTGGAAACAGTAATAAGTTTCCCTTGATATGATTATTTTCACTCTGCTTTAAGGGGGAGAGAGGATGGAGAAGTGTTTGTTCCTAATGGGAATGCCCTTGAAAGAACAAGTAGGCGCAATCAAGGGAAAAATATACATATTGTGCAGTTAAGATTACAGTTCTTCTACAGGCTGGAATAGATTCTAGTCAAATTAGAAAAGAGAGGTGGATTATGTGCCCCAGTTCAGTGCAGCAGTACTAGCCCTGCAGCAAATGTCAGCATCTCAGCCGTGGTGACTGGTGTGTGTTGTTTGTGGCGTGAGGTTATTTCAGGGTGGTTTAGGAGGTGTTCATTAGTGTGGTGAGAAATCCAAGACATTTCTAACAAATGTGTACAAACAATGCATTTAAGCATCTTCTTTCAGTACTGCTTTGTATGAATAAGTTTCATTGCCTTTTGGGAATAAAATGAAAAACGTACCTAC
This sequence comes from Tetrao urogallus, assembly GCF_951394365.1. Lineage (NCBI taxonomy): Eukaryota > Metazoa > Chordata > Aves > Galliformes > Phasianidae > Tetrao > Tetrao urogallus. Next base: position 68,223,616 of record NC_136816.1, read on the forward strand.
ATGGTACCTATGTAGCATTATCTGTTTTGGATGCTGAAAGTTGTCTTTTGGTTTTGCTGTCTCCCCTGGCAATATCCAATCTCTGCTACCTTTAGGAAATGAAATAAAATACTATTGTCCCTTTGTGGCAGTTTATATGTAAGATTGCTGTAAAGATAATTTTCTGATACCCTAATTTGCGCATTTAATTACATTTTCTTAGCATGTAAAGGGTAGTTGGGGTGCTTCCTTGAGCGCTTTGGAAATACTCCAAGATCTGAGTGGTGATCTTTGAAAATCTGTCAGAAGTTGTGAAAAGGCCACTTGTCCCTTGAAAGAACGTCCAGGTAGATGTGAAGGGAGGTGGAAAGGGGGTAAAGGACTCTTCCCCAGGCCAGTGAAAGAAAACAAAAATGTGGAGTGATTTTTAAAGGTTGTATTATTCATTCACAGTGTAAATTGCCAATGCTGTAGCTATGGTGCTGTCAGTATTGTACCAAACCTGTTGGTAATGAATGTTGTAGCATTTTATCTTTGTTTTTGCTTATTTTACACCTTTTGTACTTTAAATAATACCTGATGAGAAAGTCCTTGGTAAATCAGGGCTGGGTATTCCAAGCTGCCTATTTCATTAGAGCATGTCTGATTTACTATTTAAGCAAATCAGTAACAAAAGATTGAAGCCTTTGTGGATTGCCTATAGTAACTTCTAGCCAGATTTGTAACTGTAGTCCACTCAGTGATGTGCTGTCTGTTGTTTTCTTTTTTCTAGTATATGGAGAAAAAAAGAAAATAGGGAAAAGAAAGTGAGGAAGGTCTTATTTCAATCACAAGGAAGGATGCAGCAGTCCCACTGGAACCTGAAGGCTTTTGTACTGGAGACAAGCACACTGTGGTACTGAATGTGGTTTTGTGAATTTGAAGTTGCATTTATTTGAATTTATCCTATATGTGGCCTGTGATACTTACGTATGATCTGTTGCAGTCTTGATTAGCTGATGTAAGGAAATCTGGTCCCGCTTGGTTTACCTGCCCCTGTACATTTCCTTTGGTGCAGAGTCCCCATGCCTTCCCTGCTGAGTGCCAGATCAGCTGCTGTGAACTGCCGACTCAGACTGCTCCCTGTATGGGACTGGGGTTCTGAAGATTGGCCTGAAAGGCATTTTTTTCCGTCTCTGCAATGCATTTTCTTTTAATTTGACATTGCCCAACTCTTACTTGTTAGCTGTGAGCATTTTTAGAGTTCTCTCATTGCCTGTGTATGTTTCTGCGAGGGTTTTAGATAGCTATTGTTCATTAAAAGTAGACTGCAACAGTATATTATCCAATATCAGTACAAGGTTGGCCAAATTAGTACAAGTTAAATTGTATATTGCTTGTATATACCGGACTTTAAGAATATGGGTTTTTTTGTGAGATATTCTTTCAATTTCAGCACTGGCTATGGGAAGCAAGGAATAATTTTTTTTAAAACTTTTTCAGCTCAGTTCAATCCTTGTTCAGTTGCGTTGCTCTTTTACGAGGTCTTTTCTATATTTGTGGCTTTACTGTTTGTGAATCTGTTATCTTGGCTCTTGCAAGGAAAGAAAAGATTATTACTAGCTCTGTGTTTGGGATCAGACTCTTCCAAAAAAAGTGATCATCTTTTTTTTTGCAGATAGCCATAAGTAAGTACATTGTCACTTGAATGAGGACATATATGTATATTGGATTTTGGCATGCGTTGATCAGTTTAGCTTCTGGGTTGCATGTTGCATGAAAAACTGTAAGAACTCACATACCATTGACATCAGAAAAGCTGGGCAAACATAGCTAGAACAAAAAATAAAAATAGCCTAAACCCCCAAGTACTAATGCTTTCTCTGTGCTGTAGTATACAGACTTAACCAGTGTCAATGAATATTGTTCTGCTAGTATATTTCTTATTTCATGCTTCATTTTCTCTTTTCCCAGAGCTAGAAGTGTCGTAAAGTATTTTGCATTGTAAGTACTGGGGATATTGTGTAGAGACAGTATTTGCCATGTTCTAAGATACTAGAAGGAGCACAGTGAAATCTCACAAATAGAATAGACATTTCCACCTCCTCTACTATTTTTTAAAAGCAAAAGGCAAGAAATAAAACTGGGCATCAGGAAGAAACTGTGCCTGTGTGCAGATTCCTCCCAGCCCTTTGCAACAGAACGGATGGATGCACTTGCTTTGGACAGGCTTTGCACACAGGCTTTGCATAAGAGTGTGTTCAGCAGATACCAGTATTGAGGTTGAGCCTAGCTACTCAGAGGCATCGAAAGGAAAAACACAGTGAATTAGAGCCCCATAGTCACCCAAATGGGCTTTAATGGAGCTTTTTGAGATGAGAAGCTAATGCTCTCTGTTTCCTACAGATGACTAGTTCTATGTTGCACTTAGATGAGATGGAATTGGAAGGTTTCTAACAAAATACTGGTGCAGGCATTTGTTTATTGGCAAAATATTTTAAATGCATTCAGTTATCTGGTTGAAAAAAAGCCACGTATTTGTTTGTTACAGCTTGTACACTTAAAAGTAACCAATACAAGCTCAATGATTGATGCTGGACAACTATTTGTAACAGGGCAGTTTTCCCGCTGTAGTTCTTTGAACAGGAAGTAGACACCTGTATTGGAGAGGATTGCTTTTACCTCTGGTAATTGCTATGAATCTCCCTTCTGAAAGCTACTTAATTCTAACAACGTGCTTAATGATGGTGTGCATGCAAATAATGGTGTGCATATTATATTTTTGGTGGTGTTCTGTACCTCTTTTTTGCATTGATCAGCTGTAATACATTCTGAGTACTTCAGTATATTGCTGAAATGAGAGGCTTTACTGCATTTTAAGAATGAATGTTTAGCTTCTTACTTTTTTTTTTTTTTCTTCCTAGAGGTTTCTAGAGCTAGATATGGTGAGGTAGAGGTGAAAGATAGTCCCAAAGAGCAGTGGTGCTCAAAATACCAATGTCTGAAAACGTTGCTTCAGAATTGTAAACTTACTCAAGCAGAACAGATGAGACCCAAAAATGCAGATTCCATCAATAAGTCTGCACTTCATGTCTCGCTGAAGCTGGGAACACTAATAGATCTGCTCGTGTTACTCTGATTAGCTATATCTGCAAAGAAAAAAACCAGGGCTTTCCTGCTGATGAGCTAAGGGTTTGTGCTTTAATGGTCATAAAGGAAGCATAAATAAGATGGGCTCTGTTTTCTAACCATTCTCACTGTTTTTATTCTTGAATACATTCAGAAAGCACTGAGATGTTTATTTGTGAGTACCTCGTGTGTAGTGCTGGGGAACTTTTTTCCTCCCAAGGGTTCCAGTGTAGGAGGTGGTAATGTTGACAATACTGCTTAATTTGTTCTTATTTTCCAAACAGTGGAAAATATTTTCCTCCTAGAAAGCCACTTAAGTGTGCTTTCTGTCCCACCTCCATTTTCATCTTGGAAATTGAAGTAAATTAGTAGAGGCAGAACAGTTAACACAAATATGGTTTTTATTCAGTGGAGTGCAAATGGAAGTGGCTCCGTTAGTGAAAATGCCAAACACCATAAAAGTCTTGTGGCTGATCCTGTAGTGATCTTCAAAGGTCTGCTATCTGAGGAAAGTAATGACACAAAGAAAGTATTCAGCATGGAAGATCATGTAGAGATCAAGAGAATTGGAAAAGAAGTCAGCAGAAATAATATTTCTAAAGCAGGGCTTGCGTAAGGGAGAAAATAGAAGATAAGTTGGAAGCTGTCTAATATTAAAGGTTTTAGGAATAGAAGGCCTGATGGTGAGAGCTTAAGGAAGAACCAAAAGCAATGGTTAAGGCCATAAATATATGGTGATGGCTGTAGCAGGATGTGGAAAGAAAGAGAAGTGGAATTCATAGGAGTGTGTGAGGAGTGGATCATGAATTCCCACATAAAGTACTGGGAAGAGAAGGATTAAGTTTTTGTTAGAAATCTGTGGGCATGTATTTCTAGTGGTGCAGTTCTGCTGTTCCATTTTGTGTTTCTCTTAATAAGGATGTGTACACAGCCTTTTTGGCTGTTGCTTATGTCAATGGAGGTTTCAATTGTAAGTGAAGGTCTGCACTGTTAGCCTTGTGGTTGGAACCAAACCTCACTAACAGGTCTGTTTCTAGTGCTTCTAGTCGTGAAGAAGATGGTCCTTGCTCTCTCATTCAGTATGCTGCTGAGTTGCATGGCCTATGGCGAGGCAGCCTGAAACAACACTGAGCAAGCTGGAACTTGAGCACTCATCTTTGAGAAGTGACTGACTCCCTGTCTCTGACTGTCCATTTCAGCACCAAAACTTACACTGGAAACAAAAATTTGTCTTCAGCATAATTCAGAGCCTCATGGTAAAAACATATCACGTGGGTAACCTTTAGTACAATGTAACATTTAAGGAATAGTTTTCATCTTTTGCTGGTAAATTACTACATAAATATTTAGATTAGGTACCAATAGGAATGTGGCATTATTTATGGATCCGTATTTCTTTGGCATTTAAGATGCATGGTTGTTTTGCTCCTTAATAAATGCAGACTTTAAAAGAACATGCACACACAAAGTGCTAATTCTAAAGCATTGCAGCTCTGGGGAGAAAAATCTCCACGTTTTGTTAGAACTGCTTGTTGTCTCTTGTTTCATGATAGAGAGGAATCATTTGAAACACTTGCAGTTTCATTAAGCTCCTTTATTTCTGATACTTGTCACGGAGTGACATGTCTCACCTGCTAGTGCAGATCGGTAGCAGAGCAACCTGTCAGATCTGAAGATGTTTTGGTGCTGTCTGTTCCCTCTCACTTCAGAGGCAGACGTGTTAAGGTACAGTTAATGCTTTAATTTTTGCCCATAACTTGCTTCCGTTCTCTCTCATCTCAATCCTTGGAAGGACAAGGGAGAGAATACATGAAGTGAATCACTGGTGAAAACTGTGTAAGTTATTCAAACAACCCCCAAACAAACCAACAGATAAAAACAGACACGGAAGATGTTTGGTTTAGGAAGGGATAAGACTCTGGAGTCTGACCACAATGGTTCATTACTATTGCAGAGCATAGGAGTTCAGAATATTGCCCCAAAACAGTAACATTAGAAGCTGTAGTGGAAAGTGCTTTCAGATCTGCTGCACATGAATTCTCTTACCTGCACTCATGGACTTCAGCGAAGTTACCAAAGTCTCATAACTTTTCTGCAGCTCAGCTGCAGAGTTTTCCCTTTATGAATTATTCCCTCTCTTAGACTGACATTGCAGGATGATGCCAAACAGCCTTGTCCATTGATATCTGTAAGCTATTCAGGTACTGCAGTGATGGATCTTCCTAACTGTTAACATCAGATGAAATTTCCATTTGAGATGTAAAAGGCAAGAGTGTTTCCTTGATCTATTGAAATTGAGGAAAGGTACAGAGCAGCTTTGCTGCAATCTTGGCATCCAAATTAACTCTGCACTTTCGAAGTTAATTCTTTGGGAGCAGTCATTCCTCTGTGGTCTCACCAATGCTTATCAATGGGAACACTTTGTTTGCTGAAAGCTTTTGTTTGTGCCTGGGACATGGCAGAAATGTCACCTGAGACCTGCAGGATCTTGTATTCCAGTTTACTGATGCAGAACACTTTCTTGTCTTGCATTTTGAACTTCTGTGAGAAAAGTAAGTGGTTCTCAGGATTTATTTTATTCATAATGCCCTTCTTGAAAGCCAGTGACTGAGTCTAGGGCCCTTGCAAGGCAGTCATGTACACTAATTTTCTTTTCCTAGTTGTTGACGAGAAACAGACATTCCAATATGCCTTGGTGTGCAGGTTATCTTGATGACCTGTTGGTCTGGAAAATACCCATAATTTCTCAGATATTTATAGTCCCCTAATGTATGTAATCTTTTAATGTTTCTTGAGCATTTTTTCCCATTTCCTTCTAATGTCTTTGGTTTGATGGCTCAGAAATTTATGACAATCATGGGAATATATTTTATTAGAAAGCTTTTTCAGTAACTGACTTGACTGAGCTCTTCCAAGCATCTGTGGTGAGCCCTGCATTATCTGCAGATGCCCTGAATCACAGATTTCCCGTTTTTATTTTTATGGAGTGTGGCTGTATGCATGGAAGCATCTGACTGTGATTCTGTCTGTATTCCAATAATAGAAGAATTTGCCAAAGAGCTATTTGCTTACTCAAATATTAATCCACTGAGAGAAGGATATCTGAAAGTATCATTTTCTTGCTGCCAGTAGCTGCCTTTGTGCAAACTCTTTTCAGCTATTTTTAATTCCAATGAGCACTTCTGATTTTTTGGCATTCTTCTGAAGCAAAGGGCTTCCAGCACTGATGTCCTAAAGGCTGACACTTACTAATCTGCCTTTAGGAGGAATGGGGGAAGAAAAAAAGCCCTACCAGTGGAGAAGAGGTTCTCTTCCTTCCCCACCAGTATGTTGGACTTGCTTGGCTGAAACTCATCCAGCTGTGTATCTTGGCATGCTCCACATAAGAGACTGGGAACACCTCCAGAATGCCAGCTATTATCCTGTGGTAGTAAGTGTGAGGATACAAGGATGAGAAGTTTATGGTTTTTCCCCAGGAGACTGTACTTGTAGAGTTTCATGAAGCTTGTTTTTACCTGAAGGCATATAAGCTTCAAAAAAAGAGTGAAGCAAGTGCGAGTGGGTCACTACACATAGGTTCTCCTGGAAAGAACCTTTTTTCCAGCACAAAACTAGTCAGCCAGATTAAGCATCTTAGTCTCCAAGAATGGGAGAAAATCCCAGGCACTGTTCATGGGGCTCCTAGAAGTTCTTTGCTTCCCCGTGGAACCATTCCAGGTCATTTGTTTTATTCCTCTTGAATAAATATCAATCATTTGGTTTGAAAATCTTTTTGTCTCCCAGTGTGAATAAGCCTCCCATTCAGAAAGAGTCAGAATATGTCTCTCTATTTAATAGCACCAAATGGATTTTTTTGTTAGAAATTTGTGTAGGAGTGTCCACATAAACATTCACAGCCCCCCGCGGTGAGTAGTTTCACAGTACAGGGGAACTCAGTGGAAAACCACCTCCTTTTGTTTGTCTGGAACCTGGTGGGCAGGAGTACAGAAGACTGTTAACATCTGACCTCATGTGTTCTGTTTCTGGATAACGGCACACACTCTGTCCTGCAGTGCTTCCAGTGGAAACAGAGCGCTTGTGTCTTAACGAGCCCTTGTACTTACCTGGCACAAAACAAGTCTCCCTTCTGTGTGAGAGTAAGGACCAAACTGATCCTTTTAGTCGAGTCAGAATGTAAAAATGTCTATTCTTCCCTGTCTGTGGTGTTAAGGTACATTGCGCTGCTCTGCCATGGTATATTTTGCAGGTGCAAATGTTTGTGTGTGTTTCATCTGGGACAGTGTTGCATTGTTTGCGTGGTGTAGCTTCCTTCTCCATTCCAGTGATCCAGATGGGAAGAAATATGAATGCCTGTTAATCTGAGGAGCTGTGGTTCACTTTCTAAATCTTGAATTGTAATGAGGAAAGAATGTCATTATCCATTAGATAGGGAAGCTGGAAGTTTCCTGTCTTACTGTGTGTACATGCGTTGCATTTTGGTCTGGGTATGAGAGAACCTAAGCCAAGAAATGAAATCCAGACTGCAGGCAAAACAAATTACTTTTAATTTATTTCAGTTTTTACAGCCCTGCTTAGTTTACCTGGTCATGTCCTCTGCTTTGAGCTGTGAGGATTATTTTGGAGTGTGTTACTGGAAAAATAGCCAACCAGCAGGAAAAGCAGCAGAACACACCCCATTTCAGACAATATTATTTGAGACCTTAGTGCTGTAAATGATGTAGAAATGTGCATGTATTAATGAGGGGTATAATAGGTTTCAGTGAAAGTGGGAGATAAGATGTGTTAATCTTGTATATTAAATAGTCCTACAACAATGAACCTTATAATGAGGCTGTTACTAAATCTTTTCTTCACTGGCTTCAGTTCAGTGAAAGCAGTGTTTTCCAGTTTGCTGTGTTTAAGGGCAGTTTTTACAAGAAGGAACTAACTTTTTGAAGCCTTTGACGTCTTTCTGGAGCACTTCTATACATAGAGATGTGTACAGCACTTGTTATGCAGAAGAAAATCTTTGCAACACTCTTAATAGGAGAGATTTCCTTTATTTTTTGTTTTGTTTTGTTTTGTTTTGTTTTGTTTTGTTTTGTTTTGTTTGGGGACTCCTCCTTGAAAATTACCGTTAATGCTTGTATGGAATTTGATTTGACCTCAGCTGCCTTTTAGGAAAAGGAGCATTTGCATTTCTTTCATCAGCAGCACTGCAAACAGATTGTGTTCTAACAAGGTTAGAAAGACTGTCAAAATAGCAATAGTTCCAAAAGAAAAAAATTATCTAGAATGATCTGATTTGTGATTTTTACATTCTTGCTGTTCTGGTTATAACACTGAAGGCAGTTCCATAAGGACATGCTGGTTTCTGGACTTGCTGGCTTTTTGTTTTTTGTATTTCTGCCCATCACTGTCTGCAGATTTTAATCTCACCACTTGTACCATTTGCAGTAGTCAGATACTCTCCTGTCTGAGTATGTTCTGGCTTAGAAGGGGGGAAAAAGCAAGTTGAAATATCCAAGTGCTGTGGTTTAACCCAGCAGGTGGCTCAGCACCACACAATCCTTTGCTTGCTTCCCAGAGGGATGGGGGAGAGAACTGAGAAAAATGAAACAGAAATCATAGGTTGTGATAAAACTATTTACTAAGAGAAAAGAAAAAGGATAATACTTACGACATATCTATTATAAATGTATGTAACAAATGGTGCAATTCCTTACCACACTCCAACCAATGCCCTGCCCTCAAATAGCAGAAGAGAGCCAGGTAAATGCCCGTCCCTCTCAAAACTCCTTCCGCTTGATGTCGTATGGTAGGGAATACCCCTTGGGGCCAGTTGGAGTCAGCTGTCCTAATTCTGCTCCCCCTCAGCTCCTTGGGCCTTTTGCTGAGAATGGCCTTGGCTCTGTGCAGCACCGCTTAGCAGCAAGAGCAGGCGTTGGTGTGTTAGCAGCGTTGTTTTTCTCCTAGAACCAAAACACCGCATCGTATCAGGCGCTCTGAAGAAAGCAGTTCTGAAACTAAGACACCAAGCTTGATGCAGACTGTGTAAGACACCGAGAGTCAAGCATGTGGGATAGCGACAAACAAAACAGTTCTCTATCATTGCCAGGTTTCCTTCCAGAGAGGACCTGACCAAGGAATCTCTTGTTTTGAAAATAGTGGGAGCTGCCTACTTTGCTAAAGCAGAGCCTGCTTTTCTCTGTCAGCATTATCCCCATTTGAGAGTTGCAAGGAAAAGGTTCGGTGAGAGACATCAAGTATATAAAATTAAGAACGATGATGGATTGTTTCCTGCAGAGGAGCAACAAGACAGACAGCACTGTATGTTCTCAGGTGATCCCCATTCTGATAGGAACTGAGACCAAACGTGATTAGCTTTGTTATAAAAAGAGTTGATGCTTTGTGTTCTTACATCCTCATTCTCTGAAAACATACACCTTTTTGATTGGCCGTTCTTTATTTGAGCTGTGCCGCAGTAAGTTCAGGCTTTACATTCAGTTCTCTTGTGTCTTTTCATCCCCTTTTCTCCATGCATCTGACTCGAGCTCACGTTTATCCCATTAAATAACTCTGTTACTGCGTCTAAACATAACAGGCTGAGAGTCCTTTCTCACATACCTCAATTCGTGCATGGGCTAAAAGCACCTTATCTCTCCTCGGGCCTCTGCCAGGAGCTCCATTGTCAAATTAGAGCAAAGAACATGGCTGCTCTAATATCAAGTAGTATTGACGTGACAAACGGCTTTGTGTAAACAGCAATGGCCACTGGAGAAGATTTGTAATTCTCACAAAGGCCTGCCACTGAAACAGCAAGTCTTTCCAGTGATAGGTATTTTATGTAAAGCTGCGACTGTGTGGATGGAGGACTGCAATCTGAGGAGGATTGCACGGCGGATTTTCGTGTTTCAAAGCGAAGTGTTAGATCCCTCTATGTAAGAAAATTCACCTCCAAATTTGACAAGCGCTCTGTGCGAGTTTTGTTCGGCGGGCTGCAATCTCCGAGGCGGTCGCTAGGTGGAGCCACAGGCTCATTTTTGCTCTGCTAGGGGCTGACCAGTGCTTTTGTCGGCTTTGCAGATGCACATATGGTAGAATATTATCATTTTATGGTTACAATTATGAGCAATTTGATAGAAAATGAAAGCTAAATTATGCAGTATTCCTTTTATTTGTTTAATTTTGTGCTCTAAATATGTAAAGGGGAAAAAATAGCACTGTTTTTGTGTGGGAAGTGATAGGTGCAATACCTGCTTATTTGGCTTCGCATTCTGAAACTGTGCAGGTTGAGATTATTTTCTTTAGTACATGATGAAATGCGTGGTGTTGTTCTCTGGTGCTGGAGCTGTTTTGCACAGAAACTGTGTAGGACTGAATCTCCAGGCTCCTTTTCGCCACAAAAAAGGACCATGTATTTACTGGCTGATACACAAATGTGTAAGTAACAAGTTCCTTAACAGTTTCTAGTGGAAGAGGCTGGGTAGCTGTACCATCTAAGCAATTGCCAAGAGAAATCTTTGAATTCAGAAAGTTGCTATTGACATTGGCAAAGCTCCCCTAAAAGGAGCAGCTGTGTTAGAACAAACTCTAACTTACCAGTGGGGAAAATCTCCTGCCATTGCAGTTCTGAAGCCACACTCATTTTTTTTATGACTCGTGCCAGGGCCGGTGCCTGGTTACAGTGATCTGTGGGGTCTGTATTTTGTACAATTAGGTTCTTAGTTTTTCTGCCATCAGATTCTTTATGTTCACTGTTATGAAAGCACATTTTCACTGCTGTGAATAGTGGCCCAACTTACCTTGTGTGTGTTTTATTCTTCCTTCCTTTTCATTAGAAAAAGTCGTTAGCACAGCTGGGCTTTAGAACAAGCCTTTATTTTCCTCTTTCTTTGCTTGTAAGTATCCTTTTGTTTGTATTAATGAAGATAAGACCGAAGATGTGTTTTCCACTTGAAATGGAAAGTGCAAGCCCTGAGATGGTATTTGCATTTATTGATCCAGGCACATCTGCTGGCATATGATGGTGTGTGATATTTTTGTCCTTACCCACCTTTGAACCAGAGAACATGGCAGATAAGCTGTCCACTATGATTGGCATATCCTGTGGAAAGGATTATTATGCACGGGATCAAATCATGTACCCTAAACTGCTTTTGCATTTTTGAAGTATGACAGAGATTTCTCTGAGTCCATATGTGATGCTGGGAATTAGTTTTAGGCTTAAATTCTTTCCTTGCTCTCTAGGTCCTACTTGTTATCTTTTTCTTTGGCCAGTTTTAGCTGCAGCCTGTGTGTATTGTGAATCTCAGTGTTTTTCAGCATGTTTAAAGTGAACTTTGGGATTGCATCATCTGGGTGCAGCAGAGCATCTCGGTAGATGGTGTAAAACTCAGGCTATTAATAGAAGAATTTGTTTTAAAATTGCATATACCAGAAATAAGACATACTGCTGAATTTAAGCAGGGTAGGAACTTTTCCAATTGCTTTTTTTAGGATCGGGCTTCAACATTTGCCCTACAGGTGATATGGGAAGAAGCAGATTTTTCAAAAACAACTCGTTCAGCTTTACAAGAAACTGTATTTTCTCTTATTTCTGTTCCCACCTGATGTCAGTATTCCAGAGAATAGATTTGGATTTTTTTTGTCCTTATGCTTCCTGAAAGCTCCGAAGGACAGCCCTGGCTTTGTCCTTAACTTTGTGCTGAACTCCCTGGCGTTCCTTAAGGTAGGTAACCATAACTTAACTAATTTGTATGCACCATATGCAGTCTTGGCTCACTTCAAAGTGTAATCAAGTCATGAACTAATTACAATACCATATTCCCAAAGAATGTAAATTTAATTTCCCTTCAAACAGAATGGAAATGTATTAAGCAGTTTCTTGATATGAGAGCTGTGGCATTCACCAACATAATGCTGATGCGTCAAACAAAAGTGAAGTTCTTAACTTTTGTGGACCGTGTGACCTTTCTCCCTGCGCATCTTCCCTTTTTATTCTTGATTTACTGACTGGATAACAACATTAAAATATTCAAGTGGAAATTAAACCGTAATTGCTGGTCTTCAGACTGGAGATCACTCTGATTGTATGTGACTTGCTTCTTCAAAGTCTTTTCAAAACTGCGCTTCCTGAGGATTTTGAATCAGGAGGAAATTGTGTTTTGAACTGAAGGCTCGTAAGGCTCAGACCTGCGCCAGATGATTTCTTTAATACATTGAAAAGTGGCTGTGCAGAAAGTTCCCTACAGGTTCTTAGCATCACTGTGCCAAAGAGTCCACATAAACTCAGTTATATAAGAACGAGTGAAGTGAAGTTGTTCATAAAACATTTTATTACCTTCAGTCTTTGCAGCATCTTCGGAGTTTAGATAATAAACCTTCATAGAAGCTACTAGTCTTTACCCTTTCACAGAACAATGATTCACCTAGGTTCAAGGCACTTATTTTATTTCTCTTAATTTTAAAGGCTGAAGAAATGTGTTGGTGTTGCCTTTCATCCGTGCCCGGATGGTTTGGTCCTGAAATGCAATCCTGTTGTTCCGTTTCTGAGATGAGGTTGTCAAAATGCAGGATTGTATACGCGTTGAACACAAATGGTATATTAAAATCAAATGTGGGTCAGCTTGCAATGAAGTATGTAATTGTTTAATTCTAAAGGAAAGAGCTTAGAGTATATCTTAGTTTATATTTTAAATTGCTCCTTTTAGATGTTAATTCATTAATGTCAGCAGTTTATTTTTATTCATGTGACTTTTCATATGTAAGTAGTTGAAGCGGCATTATTTTAATCCTTTCTTTGGTTAGGAAGAAGAGAGAGCCTGCAGGTGGAAATCAGAATGACATACATATTGCTTCTTTCCCAAAAGGCATGGTATCTCTCTCCCATTGATATACAGAATATTAAGGTAGAAAATAAACCTCATTGCCGCACGTCAAAATACTGAAAAAATATCTGCTTGAATGATGCATGGAAAAACGTGGGTTCACTTCAGACTGAGCACACTTACAGTGGAGTTTGCCATGAGGCTGTTGTGGCCCACTGTGGTTCTGCAGGCTCTGCAAACTCTATTCCCTTGTATTCGAGGCATTTAAATGAATCGAGTGCTTGAATTAAATGAGTCTTACTTGTCTAAGGCATTTTGTAAGGCATTTTCGGGCTATTGAGTAACTGTTGCAATGCCACAGCACTGCACGGTGCTGAAATTATAGATGTGGAGGTGTAACTATCCTATAGATATAAGCTTGCTTTTTTCAAGTTGTCAGGCATAGTCCAGCAGCATCCTGGAAACAGTATAGTGCCATTTTTCCAACCAAACTTACAACATCAAAGCAAGTTAAATTCAGCTAAGCATGATGTGATAGATGCTCTGCTGTTGTGACTGCGTGGCTTCTTGTGGCTTGTACTCCATAGCTGGAGTGCAAGTGGACAAGCTCGTGTCTTCCTGCAGCTATCTGAATAGATTTCTCTTTGGGGCCTTTTAGCAGCCTTGTGTAAGCGATACTTTGCAGCTTCTTCTTGTCACTCTAGTTTTTCCACAGATTTTGTCTTCAAGGGACTACCTGAGGCAGTGAAGAAAGTTTGGGCTTTTGCTGAAGCTGCTAATATGGTAACTAGTCAGCTTTCTAGATGCATGTCCTTAAGCAGGTATTAAAAAAGCAGCCCTGTTTTGTGGCTACTGGATTGTGCTTGCAGATGTCAAATATCTTTGTTTATCATGTGCTGAAATTATATCCCTGAAGGTTCCTTGTATCTCTACTGCAAAGTGGAAGTTGTTGCTGATTTATTTAAATTTAAACTTGTGCCTGGTTTGATTTTCCCATTCCTTTACGTGCTTTACTCAACTTTGCTTATCTCTGTAGTGTCTCTTGGGCTATTGAGAATATAGGGGCTGGAGGATCGTGTTGCTGAAAATGGAGATGTACCTGTTGTTTTCCCCTGTAGACATGGATCAGAATGGAAGGAGGCTCTAAGTCAGAGCTACAGTCAGGAAGTATGGAAATCTGTGGTCCCTTGATATCTTTCTTGTTTGATGCTTGGGAAGTTTCTTAAGACATGTCTGCATGGGTTGCTGTGGATGAACTTGCTCTCAGAGCTAACCAGCTGCAAGATGGATCTGTGCTGTTCGTGCTGAGCCTGAGCTGTGAGTTACCCACAGCTACAAGACTTCTGTGCTGGAGCTGGCGTGTACAGCATGGTGCTGCTGGGCTGCACCTGTGTGTGCAGACGTGCCCAAAGGCTCCCCGTGCCACAGTTTCTCCAAGTGTAAAATGTGAGCGCTGGAGTTTGTGCCTTTCCCAAAAATGCTTGTGACAAACAGTTGAGGAGTAAGTCACTATGGGAGGAGTCTTGTGACAGTACAAGAGGGCCTTTGCTGCTAGTTTCATGGCCAAAAAATCTCTTTATTAGTACTGTTCTCCTCTTTTCATAATATTTCATAGAACATTTTTTTCTTGCCTTAAGTTCCCATGATTGGAATCTGCTTAAATGTGTTTGTTCCCTTAAAATAAAGGGTGGTAAAACCAAGTGCTTCTTAAATGACACAGGCTGAAAAATCTTTCTAAAGAAAAAGATTGTCTATTTTTGTTTTTTCTCTTAGAAAAACTGATTTGAGAAAGGCAGAACTTCAGCAAACAGCTCAGCCTTGAGAGTGACCTGGTGTTGGTACTTTTCAAAACCTCTCTTGCAGATGAACAAGCCAGTGAGTGTCCGAGCAGCTGGAAGGCGGAGTGTGCTGATAGAAGGAGACAGAGGTGGATCTGGAGAACTCAAAAGCTTTCTGGGAAAAATACTCCAGCTTCTAAGCTGGGCTTTACCGATAGTTAAAGAGGCAGTGGAGCTGTGCTGGGAGTGCTGCGGGAGGTCGGATGCTACTGAGTGACGTTTTCCTCCCACTTCTTGTTTTCTTCTAAATTCTGGGGAAGCAAAGGTGTGCAGCTGTCTGTCAACTTGTGAGCAAGGGAAGTGTGAGCAACGTGAACTTTTTCAGCAGGGAATAAGGTGGTTTTGTTTGTTGTGATCTTAGCAGACACAAAAGCCCAAGGCATAACAGAGAAAGAGCAGGACCACTGCTTAGCGAGGTGGTGGGACTCCACCAGACAAGTGGCTGCCTCTTCCAGCTGAACGTTTCCTCTGCTTCCTCCATGCTGTGCTTGTGTGTAACTGACCCTTGGATGCACTCGTGCGGTTCACTAAGCCCTGGGGATTAGCAATGGGTTTGGGAGAGCTCCACAGCTGGTGCAGATGGAGGGAGTGAGGCTCCTGGAGGGAGCTGAAGAGTGCCTTTGGCAGCAGCTGAGCGTTAGTTTGGCTGTGCATTCTCCTGAAGCCTCACCCGTAAGAAGCTCTTTGTTCCCTGCCCAATGTTTCTCTCCCTGGAAATCTGCAAGCATGCCACCGCTGCGTGCTGGCGGTCCCTCTTCTCAAAGCCAGCTCTGCCTCCGCTGAGGTTTTTATCTCTTAAGAGCCATAAATGAACTCTTAATTCTGTGACTTACGTTTGGTGGTGAAATTAACTAATTTATTCTATAAAGTATATAGTACTTGCCATGCGACGTGTAAATGTGTCTGTTGAAATCTTAACCTTTGCATTTATGAAAGAGAGTATTTTTTTGTTCCCCCCCCTCCCACGAACAACCTCAGTGCTTTATTAACAAACTGTTTGAAACGTATTGCTGGGATATGTTCAAATGCATATTTCTTGGATATAAAACTACAATTTAGTGAAATGCCAAGTGCCACTTCTCCCAGGTAACTAACATCTTGTAAATCCAATATTTGTGCTTCTGAAAGCCTAAAGAAATATCTGATGTGTGCATTTAGGCACATTCTGTTTTCTGTGGAATGCAAATCTGCATGACTTGTTGTCCTATTGGTTTTTTTCACCCTTATAACATTTTCTGTTTCTTTGTTTCTTTTGTGAAGCAGATTATGAAAATATTTATCATTACCTCTGCATTTGTCTAGAGACTGCGTTCCCATTGTACATGTGTGCCCCCATGGTACCTGAAGGACTTGGATATTTTTGTGGCAGTTTTTTTTTGTTTTTTTTTGTTTATTGCCTGGCTAATTTGTAGGGAGAAAGAAAAAGAAAGAGATCATCTTGCTGCTTTTAGCAAAAAGAGTAAGATCTGCTATTAAAGCTTTTTTTTTTTCTTTTTTGTGAGAAAGTATTCTGTAGTAAATGTACCAGCACATTACAGAGAATTACCATAGCTGGAGCTATTATACACGTGCCTGCAACAGCAACAACAACAAAAAAAACAGCTTTTTTTTTTTTGTCTTTTTTTCCTATTTCAAGCTTGATGTTTACTTCCTTAATGAGCAAAGCAAGGCTTTGGACTCTGGTGGCTTAACAACATGTTTTTATGCAGAGTCATTGTCTGAATGAACAAGATTTTAGTCTGCCAACACGGGAAGTTTTAGCCATAGTTGCATTCCTGACTGACTGTTTGAAAAATCTGGGGAGTATCTCTGCTGCCATTTGTGCTCGTGCTGACTGCTGCTCTTCTCACTTGTAGTCACATAACTGGCTCTTGGACAATCAGGATTTGCTTGCATGCTTTCCTTATGTTAATTTTTCATGTCATGTTTTTAAGCTGTGTAAAGTAAATTTGGCAGCTGTAAGTAAGAGGAGACAGCATCACGTGCACAGCAAGAGCTCTGCCTTCCGTAAAACATAATTTGGGCATCTCCTTGATGGTACATACCATGCACGTGAGGGCAGTCTCACCTGGCTTGCAAGCAGGGCTGTTGGTAACATAGTGGCAAGAGTGCAAGTGGGTGCACAGCCATCACTCGTGTCCTCCAGGGCCATTGGGGAGCTTGGCTTGTCGGTGTGCCAGCAGTGCGCTCGCTGCAGGGAGAAGAGGGTAAAATCTGTTTGGTGGGGAAGGGGCTGCTGGAAGCAAAGTGAATTAAGAGGGCTGTAAAAAACTGATAAAGATACGACTGTCTGTTTTTATATTCTGCCACATAACATGGGTTTAAATGAATTTCTCTATAATTTGTCTTCAAATACCGACATTTAACTCTTAGGCTGTATAAATGAACTGGCTTTTTCTAGAGTAAAATTCATGCCCTGCGTCCAGGCTAATATGTTCACCTACTATAAACATTACTGCCTATGGTTACAACCGGAATAAAAAATTCCTTTTATATACATCATAGTTGGCAGAGACTCCTGAGACCACCACAAATCACTTCAGCCTTTTGGTGCTCTTTGACGAAATGAACTGAAATGTAAAATAGCCCAAGCTTCAGGCAGGCTGACTCTGGAAAGCAATTAGCTTGTTTAGACCATTGTTTGTATCCTCTTCTATTTCCAGATGCTGAGCAAATGTGGGCTAGGAACTCTCCTGACTGATCTAACACTGGGCTTTAAAACCCAACCATTCCTTCCTTCCTAAAAGATTTTGCTTATTCTCGGTGTAGCCTTTCATTTAAAACAAAGCAAAGCAAGCAAGAAAATCCTGGCAAGTGTCCCCTTCCCCCAAAAGAAGGAGGAGGAAAAAAAAAAAAAAAAAGCCTGAAAAAAAAATCCAAGCAGGGTCATAACAGGGAATAACAAAGCAGTGAGTTATTTATGCAGCCATGATTGGCAAAAATGATTGCAACATGAATTTGCCCAGAAGCAATGATTAGATCATAAAAATGTTAAGGAAATCTGTAACTCAACACCATTTTATAGATTGAAGAAGTTTTTGTTCCCTACCTTAATTGCAGTGACTTGTTATTAAAGTATTTATTCAGAGTAATCTTTTTGGACAGCGAGCCCTTATCCCATCTGCATGCAAAATTAAAAGTGAGGGGGGAGAAGAGGGAGCATAAATGGTTTACCATGCTACATGAGCAAGGGAGGGAATTACACAATGACAGGTGAAGAGCAGATTTATCTCCTGTTGGAATTTCAATGCTGCAAGCGAGACAGGACACTGTTGCTTGCTAATATCCTTGCAAACACCATAGTTGCTGCTTCTCCAGATTACTGTCCAAAAATCATTGCTGGGCTCTAAAAGGCCTGTAGCGCTGCATCTGCGGCTCTGGGTTTTTGAGCGGTTGGTAATCAAGCAAAGAGATTGGATTTGGGTATGTGGGCTTGTGAATCTATGTCTCTGCTTAAAAATGGACTATTTACTTACTTGGCTGGCTATTTATTTATTTATAAATAAACATTGGTAGTGTCTGGCTTTGCTGAATACAAATCAGAGGGTTGTAATTGTTCCAGCTGAAACAATGTCATCACCTGCCTCCTGCTGTCCCTTTTCCAATGATAAAAGAATTTGGTACAATTCTTCTCTTTCCATTCTGAATAGAAAGAAGATTGTACTTGAACATTCATCTCTAGACAGGTTTATCATCATTAGGCAGTACTCAAACACACAATATCTGTTTTTAAATTGAAGTGTTACGGATCTAAATCGGATTTACGCAGGGAGAGTTGGCTTATGTTTGTGTCTAACTATTCACCAAAGAGTGTTTTTTCCTTAACTTCTGATGTCTCACCTATGCAGCAGCAGTACAGAGAATGCCAGGAACTTTTGAGTCTGTATCAGAAGTACCTAGCTGAGCAGCAGGAACAACTGTCGCTCTCCCTCTCTCAACTCAGTGCTGCCAAGGAAAAGGAGCAGAAGGTAAGATTCTTTTTTTCCATGTCACTTTTTTATGACATCTCCACAACATTTTTTCTCTTTTCCTAGAACTAAAACTGAATTGTGTTGTCGTGTATTGTTCAGTGTTGATAACTGTTCTGTGATTGGTTTCCCATGGCCTTCCCTTAATGCATGGATTGCAGGAAGACAAAAAAGGAAGCAAGTTTTGGATCAATGAAATGGGTGAAGTTAATTGACCGTGTTGTAATGCAGTAGAAACCATTGGAATGCATGCTTTTGCTAAGGAAAAAGATGCTCCCCTGTTTTCTTCCCTTCTGTTTCTTAAGTAGTGAAATAATTGCAGTCACTATAGATACAGCCTTTTAAATTTTCACTGTAGCTTTTGATGACTGAAAAGGAGATTGCAGATGATGTGTTTGGTCAATAAGAACTTTCTCAAGCCTGTAAGGCAGCCCATCTGATTTGAGCTGTTTATAGAAGACCCATAATTATATATGCCGTTTAAAACCAGAAAACATTGACTGGAGATACGACGTGTTAAATTAAGTGGTAAAATGGTTCTCAGATGTATATGCACAAAGACTTGAAAACGTGGTTGCCTGAGAGGTTTTTTTTCTGATAACTAGGTACTTGATTTGTATCCCTGCTGATAGCAGATGATGCCCTGGAAATTAAAGCAATTTATGCAATCTCTACCTGATGCTTTTAGTCGCTGTTGTCTTTCAGTAGTTTCCATCAGTGTATCTCCATTCAGAGTCTATCCTACCTAAAACAGACCATGCCTGTTTATGATTTGTATGCGTGAATCTTTCTTTTCCTGATGAGTGTTACAGACTTCTACTATGGCTGGAGGTGAAGACGCCAGCATAGCATTCAGAAGGTGGCCTGACTCTGTCCTCTCTGTAGTACCTGCTAACAGAATTGCACAGGCAGATCCTACTGCTCAGAAGCCCATGGAGGCAGAACTACAATTTTAATTCTGTTCACGAGGTAGCAATACTGTCTTCATTGGCCGCAGGAATTGTACTTTATACATTTTTAAAAAATATGTTGCTGTTTGTCAGGCTTCTAGCTTTTACAAGCATTTTGTTCCCATTCTTTTGTATGCTTGTCTGCTATCCATTTTGTGATGTTTTTGAGCTGAAAATAAGGGTCTTTATTTTCTCTGAGAATGAATGGTGCTCGTGTTCCTCTCTGTGATACACAGCTCCCTGGGTTTCCTGATGGAGAGCCACCCAGAAGAGCCCATGAAGTCTTGGCAGCTGATTTTGGGATGATGCTGTTACTTCCCTGGGATTGGATTCTGCTAGAAATCTTTCACCTTTAGCCTTTCATCTTAAAATACGTGTGACTTGTACTAGGTATGCATGCTACAAAGGTATACAGTCTAATCCCACAGAAGTACTAATGTTTAGATGTATATAGCAGGAAGCCTTCAGTCTATTAACTGTCAAATCAGCATCTGAAGTACAGCAATCCATGTTTGTCTCTCCTTTTTCTGTCTTCCTAAATGCTGTCAGTGTATACACACACTTCTCTGAGCTTGTTTTCTGACTTCATGTGCAAGTTCTATCAAGCTAATCTTCGATCCCGTTATTTCTTTTCCTTATACTTGCAGATACTTTTGTCCACAAATGCAAATTCATATATTATTTCTAGGTTTGTCTTGACATTTCATTTACGGTTACCGAGTCTACAGTTCCAGGCTAACTGGTCTGAAATTACCGTGGCCCTCTTGCTTTGTGCAAAGCTTTGTAGGCATAGATAGAAATTGTCAAAACATGCTTCAACCAGCCTGTCTTACAGCTTGCAAAATATTTCTAATCTTTCTAGCTTTCCTTTTCAAATTTCTCTTCTATGTAATCCTGGTGGACATGGAGTTTATTTCTTCAGTATATGTTGCTTTGGTATTTGTTGCATTTTCCTTTTTTTTTCTTCTTTTAAACAGACGCTTCATGCTGTTTCTCTTCACAGCTCAAATGTGGAGAGATTCACAGTCCTGCTTCACGGCTTCAGTTGTTTCCTTGACATGGTCCTTTACATCATAGCTATCAAAACCAAACCTGGTAGGCTGGTGTTTGGATGACTGTACTATTTACATACAATTTTTTGGTTCTGTCTTTTGTCAGTTGTCTTAACTGAACTGTGAATTCTTAGGATCATTGTTGGTCTCTCTGTTCTGTTTGAGTGTTGTCTTAACTGTAGTTTAGGTGAGCACAGGATTTGCATTTAGGTGTCCTGCCTCATGGGAGAATGTCACAGGAACACAGCATGCAGGGATTTCAGGGAGGTAAAAAATGGGGAGAAGACCCCAAGAACTTTCAATTTACTCCAAGTGCTGCTCACTGCAGCTCTCTTTGCCCTGCTGAAGCCTTTATGCTCTCAATATTATTTATTTTAAGCTAAAGTTTGAGAAGGTCCATCTTGTTTATGCAAAAGGAAGCCTTCCTGAGCTTGAATCCTTGATCATGGGGAATCTTTTCCCTGTTGTTTGTTTTGACTGAGCCAAGGAAATCTTGGCTGTTGTCTAGCTTTAAATCAATGGATGCTAGCTTGCTACCTAGCTTTCACTACTTTGAACTGTCTAGGAGAGGTAATCAACATTTTCTATTTCGGGTCTGATGTTACAGGTGCACCTGCGTCTCAGAACAAGATGTTGCTCTGATTTTTCCAGTGTCTTGCAGAAAGATGGGACTGCATGGTTATACTGTGTATCGAAGCACCTCTTTGTTCTGCCTGTTATGTTTCTGTTCATTTCCCCCTTTTTCTACTTGTTTGTTTTAATTTATTCCTAATACTACATGTGTATCTATCTGGTCATCGCTTGCTTTTTGCCTGTCTGACTCCCTTGTCCTTACTGTTCAATAATGCTGACCAAGAGCTGTCCCTCTCCCTAGCTTTAGGTAGGAATTTGAAAGCATCTCTTTTTGGTGTTTAGATGCTTGGCTTCGATGTTGCAATAAGGCAGTTAACAAGACAGGAGGACTGCAGTGTTACCGAACTGCTGTGGCACTGTTGCAGAAAGATGGGATCGTATGGGAGGGAAGTGACTGCTGTAGCTCTGCACACGTGGCTGAAATGCAGTCCTAGTTCCTAGCTGGATTGAACTAATGCAGCTACTTTGGTGTTCGCTTTTGCTTTTGTCTGTTTTAGCATCACATAAAGGTAACAATTATTCTGAAAGCACGTTTTCCTCTGAGCTGATATTGCTTCTTTATAACGAAAGTCAGCCCTCAAAATTTAAAGAAGTATTCTGGTAGTAGTGAAATAAAAATGTGGGGAAAATGGTGGTGAGATGATTTAAGACAGACTCTCATGAAGTCAATAATCAGTAACTGGAACATGGGGCTTCCTTTTTTTGTGAGATAAAGCTAATTCCATTTGAAAAGATACTTAAGGTGACATGAATTGAATTATTCAAACTGGCCTTCTCAGCATTAACTCTAGGTTAATATCTCATGATGCCTCTGGTTTCATTATAGGAGTTTTAAGTACATAACTTTTTATAATAAATTCAATACCTAGAAGCTGAACTGAAATTGGTTTACCTTCTACCAACCCATAAAAAGAAACATTAATTGCAAAGTGAATATTGAAGTGGTTACTAAAGTTGACTCATACAGATTCAAAGAGATAGCTCTTGTGTAAGGAAAGTGAAGAGCTCTACTGAACAATAGGCTTCTGCCCCAAAGTTAATAGAAGATACCATACATAATAACATGCAGTTAAATCTCTTCTGTCAAGAGTGATTTTTGGACGTTCTTTCTGTAGCTCTCAACTGTTCCATCTTTGCCATTTTCAGAAGCTTTATGTGGAGATTAAAAGAGAATTGCCCTTGTTCTAGGTAATCAGGCCTGACTTACTTGTACAGTTGCTGCTGCACTGCCATCTCAAATCATGGCAATAATCCAGTTTACTTTGGCAAGTTTCTGGCTGGTGTAGGTGTTCTGCAGCATTGGCAGGATTTGACTCATAAGAGTTAGGCAGGAGTTTGAGTTTTTTTTGAGTTTTTACAGGACCCAAATTCTGGAGCTACTTTGCCTGAAAGAAGAATAAGATCTGTTGTCTCAGCATTGCCTATTAATCTTTGAATTTACTAGTACAGCTGGCAGCTTTTGTTTCTTATTTGTAGAAGATTATATCAACACATCTGCTAACTTCCTAGATTTACACAGATTCTTGTTGAGTGCGTTTCAAGTTGCAGTTCTTCCTCTTGTATGTAGAAATGTAATAGGTATGGAGTGTGATTGTAGACGGAATGGTGTATCAGTAGTGCATTTTTGATGGGATATTTATTCTTTCCCCTTCCCATATACACTATTGTCTGTCTCCTGGTTAGTGTTCATATTTCAGTAATGCCAGGGCCCTTGTCAGGAAGGGGGTGCTATTGTGTACTAAGCACAGTGCCAGCAGCATACAGAAAATTATGCTCTGTGCTGGGAAAATTGTAAAACGTAAAGATGACTAGCTTTTGGGGAGGAGGCTATATTTTTGATACTTTTTTTTTTTAATAATGTTTTTCCTTCTTATGAGTCACTTTTTCATCCTAAACATTGTTTACACAATTAGAGTGTCATTTCACAGTTAACTCCAAAGGAAGTCTTGCATTCTTTTCATGTCTGTGACTAAAATTCATGTCCATATCATTGCCATTTTTTGCCTTAATAAGGGCAATTATGTACTAAAGCTTCAAACATTAGTTCTGTGTTTTCTTTTGATAAGAATATTGAAAAAAGTCAATCTTCAGAAGCCTTTCTGATTGTGCCCAGACTTCTCCATTCCTCTTCCTTCAGTGTGGGTCACCTCTAAATACAATCTTTGTTCCCTGAAAGAAAAAAATCCCACATATGCAAAGGGTTTTGAGTGTTATGAGGTAAACCTGCATGATAGAATTTACTCTGTCTGTTTACCCAGCTGCACAGGAACAATGGATGAGTCTATCTGAAATATACTTGAGAACTGGGATAATAAATAAAGAATTAATTTGACTGTGAACGCAAGGGTATTGGAATAATTTTAGGAGGCCAGACGAAGAGAAAGTTTAGCGTGAGTAAATATTGGGAGTAGCCTTGCCTTACCTGTGTTACTTATGGCAAATCCTCTGATCACTTTCTGTACCTCTTCTATCCATGAAAGGGAGATAATGCTTTTTATCCTCATCCTGTTTTCTGCAGTGAACATTAAGGTTTGGGAGCTTCATGTGTGTTCTAAGTGCTTAGTGATCTTTCAGATTTATAATTTGGAACAGGATACCATGTATAAGGAAAAAAGTCATGTATTTTCTTTTCACCTATAGGTTACGAAGTCCTACTGGATTTACCTGTCTGGGTTAAAAACGTGCTAACACACGACAGAAATGCAGATGAACATAAATATTTAAACTAAAAGGAAACATAAATATTTAAACTAAAAGGAAACATCAATACTGAAATATCTGTTTATTGCTAACATTGACAGTATAACTACATCTGCACACAATCCCCTGGAAAGCCATGCTATAATAGGACCACGGGGCACTGAAAAAGCCCTGTCTACTGGCATGCTGTGAATGATGCTGCATTAGTAAGTGATTTACTCTCAGCTCACTGCTTAAGTGAGGTCTGAGCTTGAGATCTACATCACTTCACTCTCTCTTTGCTATTCTTCTGTTGTCTTTAATCAAGCTTGTCTCTAGTCTCTTGATTTTTGATCTTCTTCTACTTTGAAGATTCTTCTTTCAGTTTCGTATGCTGGGCTTTAAAGACTGTACCTCCTATGGAAATCTTTTCCTTAGGTGGACACTCGTATCAGCTATGTATTTTTCTGCTGAAGGATAAATCTGGAAAGAAGGCAGTGCCTTCCTTTCTAGCAAAACATTCTCTTGACCTCATAAGTTTTTGCTCATATTGCAGCTGTTGTCAGATGAGAAGTTCCTTCTCTGTCATTTGAGGACCTCCTGTCCTTGAGGACACTTCTGAAACTTAGATATAACAGTTTCTTCACTTTATCCCCCACTGTGGTTCTTGGGAGAGAGTTTTACGACCGTGCTCATCAGCATCTGCTGCATCTCCTTTTTAAGTGTGGGTGAAGCTTTGTCAATGAAAGTCAGAATGTTATTTTCAGTCACAAATATTGTAATATGCTGCACATCTTGAGGAAACTATCTCCTGTTTTGCCCTTTGCTTTGTGGAGTTAGCTATACATGTTCTTACCACTGTCAAGCAAATGTGCCGGCCGCCTAGCAGTATGCTGGCATGTTTATTAGCATAGTCCGTTTGATCTATGTAGATGCCTTTGATTCTGCTGTCTTTGTATTTTTTTTGAATGTTGAGATTGCCAACTGGTTTCTCATGTGCATCCAACTTCCCTGATTCTCCAGTTTCAGGTAATCAATAAAGCACGTTTTTTGCATGTCTTATCCATTTGTCTTTAAGAAAGATCCTCAGGTGAAAACCTGTTTTAGTATGAAGAGAAAGTGCTTCTGAGCTAGTAGCAGTAGTTCTACAACTGGGCCTTTATTTCTTAATATGGAAATTAATAGAGTTACTGTAAACTCATCTGGGACTATGCAACCTAGATAACTTTATTCAGAAGTTTGTAATAGTGATTATAATGTAGGTTACACAAAGGAATACCTCCTATTTATTTCCATGGAAGCTACAAAGAACACAAAAACACTATTTGATACAAAAAATTCTCATCTACAAAATACTATTTTTTCAACACAGTCACCACCTATGCTTTTTCGCCAGGGATGAGCGTGAGCCTGCACACCATGCTTATAATAGTCTGCATCATTGGCAGTGATGCACTGTTTCACAGGTGCTGTGATGACGCTGTTCCTAGGAAAACGTTGCCCATACTGTCTATCTTTCATTAGCCTGAACGGATGGAAGTCAGAAGACCGCAGAGCTGACACGTCTCATCACCGTTAATGATTTGATCCAGAAAACTGTCACCTTCAGCCTCACATTGGTTCAATAGCTCCTGTTAAACTTACATATGGTTGTTCTTTTTGTTCCTGTGTGAACATTTATGTAGTGCAAAGTTGACAGTATTCCAACACTGCACTTCCGTGTCAGTCCATTTTGTTGGACCATCCCTCTGCTGTGATCTGTCCCATGGCAACAAAACATAATGGAATATTGGCTGGAACATTCAATCTCTGTTGCCATACTGCCAACATAATAAAATATGAGGCATTACTTTCGGAGCAGACCTCTTGTATTGAAAGAGACATTGGTTACCATCTTTTGCCTGCAAAGCACAATTTTTTTTGTGAGTTGATCAGGTTATTTAATTAGAAAAGACTTTGTTTAATGAAGGCCAGGTGATTATCTATCCAGAGCACTCAAGGTAGGTCTTCATAGACAGAAAGATTTTTCATGAAAGCCATGGCTGTAATTTTCTTTCAGCTGAGGAGGTGGAAATTTGTTATCTGTCTGTACCAGGTTGATTGCCTGCAGAAATATCTCTTTAAGTTAGTTCCCTAGGATCTAGCTTGAGTTTTTCATTTTGAGCTACAAGAAGTTTAAACTGAAATTTGTCTAATGCACAGCTTGCCATTTGAAATTTACAAAGACTCCACAGGACTCTCCTCCTTGGATTCTACCCACTATGGGACAAATTTTTAATTCTTGAGACAGATCATATGTCTACGTAAGCTGAATATATCTGATGTGGTGCCATCTCCAAATGTGCATCTGTGGCAAGCTTAATGCAAGATTGCATGCATCGTGCATGTGTTTATGGTTTAGAACAGTCTGATCTCTGATCCAATTAATGCACTAAATTTTATTTTGAAGCAGTTTTTTCATTCTCATCTATTAAGGTAATGCCAGTAATATCTGAAATGCTCAACAGTCAGGTTTATTGTAATGTGTGTTTCTTTTCAGAGTTTGGAATGTATGCGGAAAAAGACAAGCAGACCACATTGCTGTTGTTGACTAATGATGGTTCATGAGCACAGACAGAGATAAATTACTTTTTTTTTTGTCTATGCAGGAAGGTTGACAGTCTGAAACTTATGTAATGGCTAGCCACGCAGGTGCTTGGTTTCTTAGTGTGGCAGAGCCACTTCCTAGAACTTGAAGTAGGAGAAATAAGTTATACTCTCTGACTTATCTCTGAGGTCTAGATTACCATGAGATTGAAATAAAGTCATTTCTAATCAGTCCACAATAGCTAAATTTGATTCCACGCTGCGTCTTTCCCCATCTGTTCCCCTCTCCTTAAGCAGCAGTATCCTGTTGGCTGGAAAAGGACAAGCAAACTTGCAGAATGACTTCTGTTTTCCAACATGCAACCTCAAAAACTCTTCTTTATTTTTAGAGTTGTGTCATGAATAACAGTACCTTAGTTGAAGGTTGTCAGCTTACAGTACATCTGATGAATGTCTCTGTTCTCAAACTTGAGATGGAGGACTTTTCACCATGATGTAAGGACCTTAGCGGCTTTTCCAGGCGAAGTTGAGAACACGCTCTTGCAAGCTAATGTTACTTCTAAGTCTCAGCAGAAATGCTTTTACTTGCTGTCATGCCAAGAAGGCCGTATGAATCAGGAGGCGTTCATATTCATGGTTGCAAAAGTAAATTAAATGAACTTGGTTGACTGCAAGGGTAGAGTAACCTGTGAGCTCTTCTAAATTTCAGGTGGTAACTGGAGAATGCTTCTCTTCCTGAGATCCATATCTTCATAACATAAACCTTTATTTCCATGGTGCTCCACTGTTACTGCAACTTCTTGACACAAATCTTCTTTGGATATTTGTCATTCAATGCTCACTCAGTTGAGCACTCTGTGATTTGGAAGCTGTGGTTTGCGGGTAGCTGTTAGTGTCCCTCATAATGTCCTTACATATATTTACATATGGAGTTGAAGGAGACAGCTCAGTTACTTTTGTCTGTAACTTTTGAGTTAAGCGTGTGCACTCTGTATTTGAGACCCTAGAGCCTTTGTGGTTGAGAGGAAAAGAAGACCTGGGCTGCACAGCGCTGTTCACTTGGCTGCATTCATGTACACATGGAAGAGCCTGCATGTGTACCTTACCAGCACTGCTACTGCAAAAACCTTCCTGTTCTCTGTGCCTGGGAGCATGCCAAAACATCATGTGAATGTGTATGCAAACTGGCTGACTTGTAAATAACTTCTAGTTTCTCAAACCAGTATGTGGCACCTCATGAAGACACAAACCTGTGACTGAAGCATCAGCACAAGTTCAACATTCATACTTCACTTGATAAACCTGTAGGCAGGCTTTGAGTAGTGTACCATCTATGGCTGTGAAACTGCATTAATTTCTATTTTTTCTAAATCTTAACAAAGAAAAAAGTGCCAGTTTGAATTGTTTGTTGTTTTTTTTTTTTTTTTTTTTTTTTTTGTTTGTTTTGTATAAATTTTCTGACACGTCAACATTCTAATTCACTCACAGACATTAGCTTTTTGCAATGTTATCTTTGGCCCTTTTTGAAAGTTTCTGAAGCTTTCGGTAAAATCAGAGCCAGTGATACCTCTAGCGTAAGTCTCTTTTAATTGAAGGAATGATAGAGAATGGTCATTAAATATTTAGGCCTTTGTGTTTTTTCTTTTAGTCATGGGACTGTCAATAAAGGGACGTGAGACGTTTTGATTAATATTTTTCATTAGTTTTGCTGACCGTAAGAATTCTGCATACAAGTGAGACTGGGACTGCTGCTGTGGTCTACCAAGTTGCTGAGGGCTGGCAAGCTCTTGAATTGGTGTCTAATTCTGTTCTGTGGCATCTCTTGCCATTGGGTTTTTTAATTACTGTCTGGCTTAGTTTCATGCTCTTTGTATAGCATATGATGCCCACTACTTGTTAGAGCATGTAAGCTCAGCGCATTTAAAATGTATGAGTTGGAGATACCATAAGGAGAGCTCAGCTATTTTGGGACTTCTCCGTACATAAGTTAATCTGTGTAATAAGGCAGCCTTTCTGATTGCTGTGCTAGGGAGAACGAGTGCTTAACGTGGGGAGAACCCTCCAATGCTGTATGACACAGGGCAGATACACATATTTTATGATTCCCTTCACGGGCGTGTTTATTCATCAGAGATAAAAGGGATCACATAATCTGAAATGAAGAGTCGGCAGTTCTGCAAGTAAAACATGAGAAGAAAACACCGGAGCCTTCTATTAGCTAGACACACATCTATGCATTCTTATCAGCTGCTTTTTAAGCATTAATTCTATTCTAATGGCTTAACCAAAGTGCTATCATTGTGACAACAGGCTTATTTATAGCTCTGGAAGTAAGTGTAGAGGAGCACAGAAAATTTGTTTTTGGTACCTTGTTACTCAGGCTAAGTAACTCAGTGAACACCAATATATTAGAAAGTTAATTCTTGAAACGTTCTTTGTACCTCTGTGTGCAACAGCCTCAGAAAGTCTTGGGTCCTTCTGCAGAACACAAGGGTGAAGATGAGAGACGCTTCCAGATGACTTGAATTCTACTGATGATTCAGGGTTAAATCTAGGTATCTTGATCTGAAATACTCATTAGTGGTTCAAATATCAAGATACTCCTTTTACTGACATTAAGAGTATTATGAAAATGTTTTGAAATGTCAGAAGCATTGTAAAACGGCGAGCAGGTTGTTTTGTTAAAAAAAAAAAAAAAAAAAAAAGTGAACACAAAGCAAGCCTAAAAACCTGTCCTTATCCAGTAGATGTCCTGGTGAAATCAACACATTTCATTTCCAGCACTGTTAATACAGCGTTTTGTATTATTGGCCCATGAACAGGAGGTTTGAGGCACCTGAGTTGAGATCTAAAGGGCGATGTCCCAGACCCCATGCTAGATGAGTTGCTTCAAAGTGACAGGCACAGAAAATGGAGTATGCTACTGTCTTCTGAGAGCAAGTGAGGTTCAGTTGTTTGGGCAGGCAGATGTTGTATGAAGCTGGAAACGTCTTGCTATCCCTGCTAACAGGTATGAGCCACAGTAAGCTTGAGGCATTGCTGGTATGGTGTCACAGGCCCTTTGGGGCTGGAGGCCACTTTCCTTGTGGTGCCTGCACAAAGCCAAGTCAGGAGCCACAGCCGTAATAGCACGATCATGTGCTGAGGAAACTTCTTTCTTTGGTGGTCCTATTCACATAAGAAAGATTTAGATACCCCTAACAGAAAGCTGTTCCTCCCAGAAACTTCTTGCAGTTACGGTTTTTACATGTATTTATCCCTTTTCACAAAGGGGCAATTAAACTCCCATAAGTCTGCCAAATTTATTACATTCTGTCTGCCTAAATATTTCCTGTCATTTCAGTTGAATGTGGCATTTTCCGGTTCTTTTTATCTTACAACTGCTTAACTGTCACACGTTCTCTCTGAGCTGGCTAAATGTCAAGGGTGGAATAAATTATTATTCACATACTGTTATTTGTACAACTGTAGTATTTGGGTTGGGGACCAATATTCTCTTTTCCTAGGTAGGCATAGCACAGACCCGAATCTGAGTGATGGTCAGCATTCAAAAGAAATCACAATGCCAGCATGTTGAAGCCTTTTTTTGTGGTTTGGAGATGAAAGCTGCTTTAAAGATAAATGCAGGATGATTATATTATTACTTACCGATATATATTTCTTGCATAAATTTGAATTTCTATTTACATTGCTTTCCGAAAATGCCATTGTTAATAGAGTTCTGACATCTTATTTCCCTTATTGCTGTCTTGGTAGCATTTTATTTCTGATGTTTTAATAACTCAGTGTAGACTGAAAGGATAAAATGGAGGGAATTGACTGAAGTAATTAGACCCTGATTTGTCTGGCTGTCCAGCACCTGACAAACATGTCTTTGACATAAACAGAATGAAACATTTTTGCCATTAGCTACTTACAAATAGCTATTTTGGCAGGGCTTTGAAACTATTGAATTCTCAGGCCATATTGTGCTGGGTAAGGCTGAGACACCAATTCAGGCTTTTTCTTTTGCCATTGCAACTCCTCCTTCCTGTCTGTGTTGAAGGAGAGTCATATTTAGTAGCTTCACAAAAACTCAAAGGCAGTTAGTGTAGTTATCACCCTAACGAACTGAGTATTTCTGAGAAAGTGGAAATGTTCCCATTTCAATTTCTGTTTAATGACACACTTGAGTATGGGATCTGAAATGTCAGTCTTTGTATTTTCAAACCTGTAGAAACTTGAATAAAGCTTATACATAAGAGCAATCAACTCTAATAGCAGTAGGCTAAATATCGGTTTCTGAAAATAAATTTTATATGAATCTATTCTCCAGACAATTTGACTTTTAAATGTTTAAAAATGTGACATCTTTATATAAGTGAGTTCAAATTGAGGCAGGAGCTATAAAAACTTGAAGTTTCCATGCATCACCTACTCTTCAGTATCACCTGTTAAACAGCACAACTAAGTACAATGTAGGCTTTACTACTTTCCATTGCAATAATTTACTGCCCTCCTGACCTATAAACAGATAACCATTACCATGACTTGATACTGTTAGATGTTTGGATACATTCTCAAAGGTAATTCATGGTTTTAAATATTGTATGTGTGAAAGGTTTTATAACCAAGCATTTGGAAAACGGCAGCATTACATTTCCTTGAGCAGTGTTCTGGGAGTAATGATTTGTCACCGTGGCCTTGTTACAAGGCTTCCTGAGCAAACGTCCTTTCCTTTCACCTCTTCCTGCAATGCTCTATCCTTGTATAAGGACCACTGAAAAATTCATTAAGCACCGTTCTCTTTGTCAGAGCTTTCTTAGAGGGTGACTTCACTGCAATCTGCAAGAAAAAAGTTTTCAGTGACCTCAGTTATTGATTTACACTTAAAACTTCACTGCAGTAAGGAGAGGATGCTCCATTAGAGGACCGGGGATTTGATCGTAAGTGGGTACTTGTCCCAGATCTGCTGCTGACTCACTCTGTGACCTTTTGAGAATTGCCTCAGCTGTCTGTGCCTAAGGTCACTCATTTGTATGATGAGGTTAACAGTACTTCCCACCAATGCTTGCAAAGTTTCTCGAGTTCTATGCATAGAAAGTACAAGTCCGAAGTGTTGTCATGATTCATAATTACCTACTCTTGTACCAAAGTCCTTGACTGAAGTAAGCACAGTTGTGCTGAAGTAGGAGTGGTAAGCCCAGTCCATTTATATTTTTTTTTCCGATGGTGAAAAATAAAGTAGCCATACAAAGGGCTCATGCAAATTGACAAGCTATTTAAATGGCAGCAGGGTCATTAGTCTCCTTGGACTACTGCCTTGGAGGCTTCTTTTCCTTTTCATCAAAAATAAGCCCAAGAACCTGAAGTGAGAACTAGGTTTTCGCATCTCAGCAAGCTGACTGTGCAGTAATGAGTCTGTAGTAGTAAAAAGTCTGAGTAGGGCCTGTGCACGGAAATACAAGCATTAGCAACAGGTAGTGGTGCCAGCTAGGTAGTGAGCTAATGATCAGCAAATACTTGATGAGGTCCACTCAATCATTGTCACTACTGCTATTTAGAGGGCAGCAACAGTGAAAGTAGTCCTGGAGCAGGCAGGCTGAAAGGAAAGTGCACGTAAAAATCTTTTTGAAGACTTTCTGAAGACTCAGCAGCTCATGGGACCTGAGGTGCTTAATCCTCACTTCTTTTATTAATTTAATTTTTAGAGTTTGTTTTAGAACATGCGTGAGAAGCAGGCTAATGGTAGTTGGCAAATAATTTACTCGGTAAACCAATATAGGTGGAGCATTAGTGAAGATAAGCAGAAGAACTCTAATATTTATGAGGGCTCTCCTATTTTACTATTATACTATATCAAAGGCAGATGTTGGTGGTATGACCGTAGAGCCTTGCCACCAATATTCCTTTTCTTTTTGTTGCTGTGCAACGCATGGTAACAGAGGGGCAGTCTGACAAAATGATGTCTGTCATGGAAGTGTGTATAAAGCAAAGTCGTGTCATTGAGTTCCTCCATGTGAGAACAGTTGCATCCATTGACATTCACTGAGGCTTGCTGAATGTGTATGAACAGCAGATGTGAGCACTGTGAGGTGGTGGGTGATGTGTTTCAACAGCGGTGATGGTGATGTGAAAGACAAGCCATGTTCAGGATGGTCATACACAGCTGTCACACCACAAAATGAAGAGTGTCTCTATCAGCTCTTCTGTGCAACTTGGCAAATTACAAGGAGGGTGACGTGTATGGAGCTGAATATCACCTTCAATGCGTAGGAAGTAATGGTGGCCATCTTGGACTGTCCCAAAATTTGCACCAGGTAAGACCTGTGAATGCTCACAAGGGAACAGGAAGAACATCACAGTTTGTCAGTATGTATTGAACCAATACTGGACTGAAGGTGTGTATATGCTTGATAGCATCGTTACCAATGGTGGGATATGATGTCACCACTATCAGTCCATGGAGCAGAGACATGAATTCCCCATCGTAGAAAAAGTTCAAGATGCAGCCCTCAAAACGGGTAATGTGATGTACACTATCCATTGAAATAGGAAAGTGATTATCTTGGATTTCCTGGAACATGGACCTCTGCATTCCACACTGAAGAAGCTGAAGTCTCGAGAGTCAGGACAGAGAAGACAATCTTTCTCTTACAACGTGATAATGCCAGGCCCCGACCAGTTTGAAGGTTATGAATCACACTGCCAATCTTGACTGGTCTGTCCTACCACACCCACCACATAGTTCACGTTTGGTACACCTTCTGACTGGGCTGATGCAAGATGGAATGTATGGGCAACATTTTCCTTGCAACAGTGTCATCATAGCAGCTGTGAAACAGTGGATCATCTCCATTGGTACAGATTTTTATGAGCGTGGTATGCCAGCTTTTGTTCATCACCGGTGAAAGTTCATAGCTAATGATGGTGACAGTGTTGAAAAATAGTGTTTTGTAGCTGACAATTTTCTTTATCAATTAATTATTAATTAATTATTGTGCTCTTTGTTGTATAGGAAATAAATAGGAGGCATTACTTTTGGAGTAACTTACATATGTAATGTTTACCTGGAGCGCTTGCAACTTGCTTGTTACACAAGTCATTATCTGGAGATTAACATTATTTTCCTGGCTTGTATCAGAAACAGTGTTGCCAGGAAGAGCAGGAAAGTGTTCACCCTGCCTACTCAGCTCTGGTGCAGCTGCACCTTGAGTACTGTATTCTCCTTTGAGCCCTTCACCGCAAGAAAGACATCGAGGCCCTGCTGCATGTCCAGGGAAGGACAGAGAAGCTGTGAGAGGTCTGGAGCACAAGTCTTATGGGAAGCAGCTGAAGGAGCTGGGGTTATTTGGTCTGGAGAGGAGGATGCTCAGGGGAGACCTTTTTGCTCTCCTCAACTCCCTGAAGGAAGGTTGTGGCAAGGTGGAGTTTGGCCTCTTCTCCCATGTAGGACTGGAGGACAAAAGGACTAGAGAAAATGGCCTCCAGTTGCGCCAGGGGAAATTTAGATTGGATGCTAGGAAATCAATCCAAGAGAGTGGTCAGGTGCTGGAATGGGCTGCCCGGGGACATGGAATCACGTGGAATCACCGACCCTGGAGATGTTGAAGAAACATTTAGATGTTGTACTAAGTGACATGGTTTAGAGGGAAATATTGGATATAGGTGGGTAGCTGGACTGAATCTCGGAGGTCTATCCAACTTTGGTGATTCTGTGATTCTGTGAACAGTAAATAAGGGAAATGGGAATATGAGAGTAGAATTGAGGAAAGAACAAGAGGTGAAAATGCATTTATGCAGGAAAACAAGGAGAGGATGTAGCCATGCTGTTTCTAGTATTTATGGACTATGATAACATTGTCTCAGTAGAAGTTCCCAGGAGAGGAAGAATTCATCCAGGTTATTGTTTCCTGTGAAGGTAAACTTCTCTGATAAGCATTGTGGAGTTTATCAGTAAGTATCTGCAATGTTGGTGAGAGGGTATTGTGAGATCTAGGGTTGATACTTCTCTCAAACTTGGAAAAAACTGACATTTACCTTTTGTAAATATGTACCTTTCTTGCACTATGATTGTCATGAGTTTGCTAAGTTGCTTCACACTGAAGATGAGAACACTCTTAGGAAAAAAAAAATTAAAAAATATCCTTTTATGATTTTGTGGTAGGCTGTAGAGGGTATGTGGGTAGCAAATAAATCTCCAGAAGAATGGTATAAAGTTTGCGATACAAATCCTCTTTGATAATAATAATTTTTAGGAACACTTACAAACATTTTAGAATACATTTAATCAGTACTGGGTTTATCTAGACTTATTATCTGGAAGACTGAAATTTTGACATAGCTATAATTAGCTTGTTTAGGCAGTGGAAGATCTCTGCTAGGGTAGTGAAGGTGGAAGTGTGACCATGGCCCTGTTTTACATCTTTTCATTTTTTTATGTTGGAGGCATGGTGGGGTTTGAGGGTGTAGTTACACTGGATTTCTGACATGAAATGAGTTTTTTTGTACATCAGAAGCAAATAGTTTTGCTATCACATTCATAGTTCCACTGAAGCATCTTAGAAAAAAGTTATTTAATTCCTCAAACACTCTTAAAGTGCTCTAACAAGATAATAACTGTAACCTAACAATTTTATATGCATAACCTTTTGTAGGCCATACAGCATCTTCAGGCAGAAATGGCAGGTTATAAAAAAGCACTATAGTGGCATATACTGTGATAGTGCTTAGAAGCCCAAACACTATTCTTCCAGATACAGCGTGATTTCTGGCCCACACTGCTGTTCTGCAAGTGCATAAGCTGATACTTACAGCAGCAAGTAGCATCTGTTCTAGGCAGCCAGTAGTGACATGGAATATTTTGGCCGCAGACCTGGTGGAGGTACCAGTTTGGGTGAGTGTCTTGAGCCTGGAAATCTATACAACCTATTGAGAGAACTGCCAAGGTTTGCGAGATGCTATAATAAACTGGAAGCAGCATTCAGAGACTTCATGTTTTGTGCATTTGTGTCACTGCAGAGATACTGGGCAGTGGAGGGACTGCAAGCATCAATCTTGGAGTCATGGAGGCAGATGCTGCACGTGTATATAACCATTCCTGTCCCATAAAGCTTAAAGTTTGGGCTATAGACAACAGAGGAAGGAAAGAAAATCTGCAGCGATGATAGCAGAGATGGCAAAACAGGGTGACTACAGAAGCATATTGCCATACGTGCTTGCTGAGTGCACAGCAGTGCTCTGTGCCTGCCTCGCTGTTATCTTCCAGCAGTAGTAACCAGCAGTTGTTGTTAGCCCTAGCAGGGCTTGCTATTTTGATTACAATCTTGCTTTTCCCCCTCTGCTTGGGTTCCCGTGTAATTTTAGCAGTATTCTTATGGAGAACTGTTAGAGCAAGATAGGAAGCGACTGTTTTATGGCAGCTGAAATCCTTGCTGGAAAATGGCTTAAAGCATTCTCTTTTAATCTGAGCACTTAGCACGATATTTGTTGCAATCAAAAACATGGAAATGAGGAGGCTTTGTTGCAGAGTTAATGAATAAGATTTCATTGTACGCAAAATCTGAGTCCCAGCTATGCTTGTGATCAGAAGGTGCTTATTTTCCTGTCCTTCAGTAAGTTCTTACCTGCTTGTGCACTCTATGAGAGCGTTTTCCATACCTAACAGATGAGGCACAGAGGAGGGGGCCTGTGGGAGAGTACATGCTGTGCCCCGGGGGAGGAAACAAGATCTTTGTTTGCTGTTTGATATCAGAAGTGAATTACTTAAGGGCATGCCCCCGCCATGCTTTGGTTGGCTACCTGAGCCTGCTCCAAATGGGCTGATATGTTATACCGCATAGTGGTATTAGCTCGGCTCCCAGAAGCAGTAGAGCTGCATCAGTAATTAGTTCTTCTCAGCAAGCTTAATTAGCAGGCTCGAGCAGATACTGACATGGATACTTAGCTCCTGGTTACTGAGCCAGCTTAAGTATGCGTGCAAGAGCCA
Organism: Tetrao urogallus; assembly: GCF_951394365.1. Lineage (NCBI taxonomy): Eukaryota > Metazoa > Chordata > Aves > Galliformes > Phasianidae > Tetrao > Tetrao urogallus. The sequence goes on from NC_136816.1 coordinate 68,260,185, forward strand.
AGCGCTGTGCAGTGTGAACTTAAAGTTTCTCCATCTCTGTTTTATTTCATTTACAAAGCAGAGCTTTTAAAACTTTCCTTGAGCTCTTGCTACAGTCAGTGTCCTTAAATCTTCCTTGTACCTGTGATAAGGCGTACTGCTTTAAACAAGGACAAAATATGTTTGATTAAAGAATACTCTTTTTGATTAAAATCCACTGGTTAATTTTTCAAATGAGTTTTCATTGTTTTTATTACTTTTTAAAAAAAAAATCAAATCCCATTTCAGTCATCTTTTTTAGGCAGGAGATGATTTATAGGAAATGATCTGAGTGTTTATTTGAACATCCAAATGTAATAAATCTGCTCAGCATTTCAATAGCATGCTTATTAATAGAATACATTATTCTGTTCAATATTGCGTTGTCTTTAAAATTTAGCAGAGCATTAGTAGTAATGAAACTAGTTTAATCAATATATCCCTGTTATGAAATCATCTACTTGAGGAATAAAATTCAAAAATTTCCCTGTAGCAAAACAACTAGGTGATAATTGCATACAAAGATTTTAAAGGGAGACTTTCAGGGAAGTTCTGGTTTCTAATTTAGAATGTATGCAGATCACGATGTATTAATTGTAATAGAGATATTTTCAGGACTAAAAAAATACAGAAAGTAGTTTGATTGCAGAGAATGAAATTTTGGTCGCACTGGCTGTAATGAAAAAGCTCCTATTCATTGAAGTAGGCTTTATAACTGCACAAAACTCAATGACTAAAATGAGTATTGTGAGTGCGGTCCAAAAAATATCACAGATATTTCTCTATTCACTTGCAAAATTGTATGAAAAAACGAATACACAAAGAAAAACTAAAATTAGATTTAACATCCTCAGCTTGGCAATCTCGCGTTTCCATTAAATGTATGGGCCAGAATTCTTATACTTAGACATCTAAAATTAGACCCCCGAATAAAAGACCTGATTGTAGAAAGGGCTTGAGTGCAATGTTTGTAGAGATGCACGTCCTAGTTCTGATAGTTTAATTTTAGTTTTGTTTGTGATTTACTGTCAGTTCGTTTAATTTGGCGTTGACACAAAATATCCAATTCTCTTGACTTAGGCATGGTGAGCGCAGGAACATGACCTGTGTGGTGTGCCCTTGCACACAGCCAGAGAAGTGATAGGCAGTCCGTGGCATGGAACTTGTGTCACTGTGGAACAGCAATCCCCAAACAAGAGCCCTCTTCTCAAACTTTGCAGATACTGCTGAGCAGAGGAAGGAATTTCTCCTCTGCCCTGTGACATCCTCTGCCTTTGGAGCTGAAGCTCTTCAGAAAACATTGTCTTGGGGTGCTATCATCAGGTGGGTGAGTTGTAAGCTGCTGCAAATGGGTATCTTGAGTCATAGAGAGGATGAGTGATTTACTGTTGAGATATCAGTGGAAGAGACAGATGAGTGACAGCGTTCCTGCTCATGAACTCCCTAGCTCTTTCTCTTCCCTGAGATGTTGAAATGTAATGAAACTTAAACATTTTTAAACAACTTCCAGATTAAATTTTAATAGGAATGAAAAATGAACAATATTCTTACAAGTAAGAAATGGTCTTCATTATTTTTTAAAGTCCGTATCATAAGGAACAGCACCATTAATAAGAGCCCTGAGTTTTTTTTATATTATGTACACTGTTCAGATAGAAATTTAACAGGGAATTTTAATGAAATGATGGCAGAAATCACATTTTTATTACATCCCTTTGCAGAATATTTCCTGTGAGACCAAGATAGAGAGAGGCCAAAATTAATGGCTTTTCATAGGAACTGAGTGATAAGTTATGGAAAGCTTATAGAGATAATTTTAGGCTGCTGTTTGGATAGCTAAACAGCCTTATGGAGGATTGCTGCTTAATAGACATATCATGGGAATTAAAGACATTTGGATGTTAATTTGTATACATATTTTGGTGTAGGACCATGAAGAGAAATTCAGTTTATGCTTTGTTTGCCGCTCTGCGGAGAGAGGTAACGGTAGTTCCTGTGGCTTGACCACGAAGGAGAACATGGAGCGTTGTCAGGGGGCTGCCTCTCCCACTATTCCCCCTCTTGTGGTTTCTAATCTGAATGTAAGAGAGCATGATAAGATCCTACCACGGTTTTGTTCTCATTAAAAATTAAAGGAATTGTTATTTTGGGAAATAAGAGTTATGTTTGGGGAAAATAAGCACCAAAAATATTTATGAAAATCTAAGCAATCTGGCATATTATGTTGACTTAGAGTCGAGCTTGTATTGCCCACTTGGCAAATATATTTTACCATATTGCTGTACAACTATAATAATAAATGAACATATACAAAAGCCCCCTATCCTCTATGGCAACTGGCATTTCAGAAGCACTTCACGTGCTCGCTTTCTTGTATTTTAAATGCAGATGTTCATCCAACTTTTAATACCAATGGGAGGCCCTGTTCAAAACCTGCATTAGACTGAAGCACAAGGTGGCAATAAACTTAATTCGGGCTTTTATCTTTCTTGGTTCCACCTCAAAGCTTTTAAATATTGCAGTTCTGAAGTGCGAATTTCTTTTGTGTGAGTCATTTCTGCGAACACCTGTGAGCGGCTGGGTTTAATTGGGCTACAGCTGGCGCTGATTGTGTGCACAGGGGCTGGGGGAGGCACCGCAATCGGCTGCCTTCACGGCAGGCATCATTATCTCCTTCCTTCTCAGCTCCTTTTTCCTTATATGCAGGTTAGCAAGGTTTAGGGATTAGGGACTGGAAATAGAAGGGGCTCCGGTGAGATTTGATGCTTCGCGAATGAAGTTATTTCGGCAAATATATCTGCATGCATCAACACCTTATTGAACAAGTCAAGCGCAGGTTTGCTAATCTTGTTGATTTGCGGTAGTTCTGGAGCTTTCCTAGAGGCGACTGTGCCAGGAGATGGGGAGGCTGAAATACGCAGCAGTGACAGTGATGTGTAAGAGGGCAGTCCAGGTTTTAGGTTCCTCCTCTCCCTAAACTGTAAGTATTTTAGTGGAAGGTATCCACCTCTGTGTGGTCAAAAAGAAGAAATACAGTTTTCTGTACGGACGTTTGTGATCCATGACTTGGGTTTAGTCATCAATGATCTCATTTGCTTCCTAATTTTTCTCATCTTAATCATAGAATCATAGAATGGTTGAGGTTGGAAGGGACCTTTAGGACCATCTAGTTCCAACCCCCCACTATAGGCAGGGACACCTCTCGCTAGACCAGGTTGCTCACAGTCCCATCCAGCCTGGCCTTGATTGCCTGCAGGGAGAGTGCACCCAAAACCCATCTGGGCAGCCTGTTCCAGAACCTCACTACCCTCACAGTGAAAAATTTCTTATATCTGGTCTAAATATACCCTCTTCCAGTTTATAGCCACTATCTCTCGTCCTGTTGCTACATGTCCCTATAAAAAGTCTCTCCCCAGCTTTCCTGCAGGGCCCCTTTAGGTCCTGGTAGACTGCTATAAGGTCTCCACAGAGCCTTGCCTACTCCAAGATGTGAGAAGCCCCAAGAACTTAATAACATAGTTGAAATTAGCAGCCCATTATTTTCCTTTGGTGTCTTGTGCATGTCCTTCTATTTTGGAACAACTGTTGCTTTGATTTTTATTTTATTCATTTACTTTTTGAAGTTAAATTCAGAATTAGGTGCTGGAAACACAGACACTCTTATTTCATACAAGAAACTACCTCAGGCCACTTGTTTAGAAAATATGCAATTAAGAGGAAATACTTTTTTCCCTGTTACTGTCGTGTGATAGATTAGTACGGTTTTCTACCTGTAGGTTTCTTTGTGCTTTGCAGATGAAGATGAATTATACAGCATTCATAGGATAAGGAAAGAAGGAGGGAAGGAAAAGATCTAGCCAAATCACTTGAACTAAGCCAGAACATCCTGGAGGTCATACTTCCTTGCGCTAAAGAGAAGAAAATAGTCTCTATATGAAATATTTTATTCACAACAGGAGCAAAACTGAGACTTTCTAAATCTTAATTGAAAACTGTGAACAGCCTTGAGCATATACATATGCCTTTTGGATTATAATAGGCCTTGTAGTCTTCTTGTGTCCGTTACAAATGGATTGTAATTTGGAAAATTGTGTAATTTGTGAATCCAGTGAGTCTGCTGCATCCTCTGTTGCCAAGTGTTTTTCCATTAAGCATTCATTGTGTGTGGCCTGTAGGGGCCCTTCATGCCATTGTATTGTGAATCCTGTGTTTTGGGGCTTAGCAAGTCAGTCTTCTGCAAGGTGAGATTTGCTTTGAAACAAAAAGACCTTTTAAGGGGACGTGAAAAATAAGGAATCCACTTTCCACTTTTGTATAAAAGCAGCACAGACTCTAGCTAGATTTCTCCTTTTATATGGGCCACACACAGTCTTGTTGATGATTGACTTTGTTCCAGAAAGAGAATCAAGTCTTCAGCTTTGAAGGGATTTTTTTTCGCTCCGACTTCTGTGTAATGCATAATGTCTTGCCTCCTCCAGGTTTTCTCTAAAACATGGCTGGTGTGACCGACTGCATTCCCCAGAAGGTGTGGCAGTAGCCCCCTAGCTTCAGCGCAACTTGTTCAGGTTTTCTCTTTGTCTTACCCAATTTTGTTTAATTAGAATACATTAATATAGCAGACACTTTGCCTTCCTCTAACCAGGTTTAGGGCTGAGAATGAGTGGAAAGGTCTTATCTTAATGAAAATGAATTTTCTTCTGTCTGAACAATAATGCAATAAAATGATCAGCCTTTAAAAAAAAAAAAAGATGTTAATTGCCTGCATGTGTAATGCTACCTAGCAACGTTTCCAGCAGGCCCTGGTGTTGGTCAGAGGCTTTTTGGAGAGTGCTGAGATAACGTTATTAGTAACAATTAAAACAAATGTTTCTTTTGTGCCTTGAAGAAGGCTCGTTTAGCAAAATCTCTCACAGTCAAATCATCAAATGTGTACAGCTGTTTTATTTGTTTTGCAGGAAATTAAATGTTTTGAGAGGGGGACTGCAGCATACCTTAGACCTTGCAGAGCAGTGCCAGTGGAGGTAGCAGCAGTCAAAAGCTTCGAGCAGCGGGGGCTGCACAGTGCAGACAGGTGGGCTGTGGGCTTCATGTACTGTAAGGGGTGAGAAACAGCCACCTCCAGTATTTTTCTTACAGTAACTGAAAGCCTTAGTTCCTGAATTAATTAATCAAAGGCCCAAGACTGCAGTGTCGTTATGAATAGTCAGAATGCTTTCAGCTTGGTGCTTTGGCTCATCAGTCTGGCAGGCACTGAACTCTGTCAATCCCTATTGAAGTTGTGCCAATCTTCTTAGATGAAGCTGATTGATGTGAGACCTTTCCTCACCATTCATTTGGACAGCCAGACTGTGTGTGACTAAATTTTTGGCCATCACAGACATTCAGATGAATTCATTTTGATTAGTTCTAGTTGAGACTTTGGGGAAACATGAAAAGTGAATTGCCATTCTTTTCCTCCCTTCCCCCATGTAATTCTCAAGCTTTTTCCTTGCCCATCCACAACCACAGTGCTTGTGTACGCATGTATGTGAATACACATGCAGCCATTTCTGTTGCTTGGCATTAATCCACGGGTCCAGACAGAGTTCAAGAGCTTTTTTTTTTTTTTTTTTTTTTTTTTTTTTTTAATTAAATTACTAATTGTCTTTTGCCAAACTATTTCTTTTCTCCATTCAGCATAATATTGGAAAATGATGCTTTCTCAGTGGCAGCATTTCAATGCTTGCTCTGTCTTCAGTAAGTTGCTTTGCTTTTTCTGCTATCTGGTACAAATTTAGTGTAAATTAAATGACCAGTTCATTTTTTGCGCTCCATAGGCTGCAGCAAGTAATAAACAGCTTATGTAATCTCGTAATCATGAACTCAGCCAAAAAATGTCATAAAACTCTGCAGTATACAGCACCTTGCAATGATTTCTGTAGCCTGCGGAAACCATATATTATGAATATTGTTTGCTGTGGGTTTTTTTTTCTTTTCATTTGAATTGTCATCATCCTCCATTTGCAGGAGAAAGAAAGACTTTCCTTTTTCCTTTCTTATTTGATCTTTCATTTTGAATCCACGCTTGTTGTCTCTTCCTGTGGTTGTTTGTTCTACTTTGTGGTCGTCACTTTCTTTCATCAAACTCAAGAAATCATATAAAACCCACAAGCACTAGAGACAAAAAACTTCTCTACACTTTCCTCTTTCTACCTCTATCCTCCCGTTTCCTGGACTTCTCCCAGATTTCTGGTTTTATTTCAATACTTATCTAAACCTTGCATTTCCATTTTATGTGACCAGACCTTTCATCTTCCTTCTCTTGCTCCCACTGCAGATTTTTTTCATTCCGTATGTTTAAAAAACAAAACAAAACATTTTTTTCCAGCCTCACTACAAACCACAGAAGTCTTCTACAAGCAGCAGTGAAAGCCATCAGAAACCATTTTTATATTCAGCCTTTACTAATTCCTGTTTCATATTACACCTAGTTTCGGTATTCTGTATAACTGTTGTCTGTTCCTTGGTGTTAACCATGGCTAATACTATGATGTTTTATTTCTTAAGTGTTTGTCTTTTAACAGTCTCATTGGTGTTGTAAATTACTATCATTATTACATTTCAGTTCTTTTTTCTAATGGTAGTACTTTGAAAGAGCATTATATAAGAGCATGCTGTGTTTCAGGCTTAGTGATATGCAAGTGTTGAGCATTTTCTTCTCAAACCCTTTTAGAGGTAATCTTTCAGTCTTCATGGTGCTGTTATTAATGCCACCTGTATCTCGCCCAGTCTTCCTTTGTGCAGAGAATTGATTGGAACAGAATGATTGATGTAGTCTAAAAGTTACTTTGAGGAAACTTCACAAGAGGGTCTTATGGTATGAGAAGAGTTAGAAGGAGGTTTGTGTGCCTTGGTATTCTTCTGGAAGATTTCTTGGTTAGCTCTTGGATGTAATTTGCTACTCTCACACAGGTGATGCTCTGCCTAGGAAAACCAGTCCTCTTAATTCTGCTCTTTATACATTTCTGTTTTCACTTGCATTTGAATCTGGCTGTATGTGTTTATGCTCAGCTAAAGTGATTCAACATGCGCTTGAACTGATACTGCTTTTACCAAGTGTTTTGACTTTATTCTCATGAAAGCTGAGACCCGAGCTCTTCTACATCCTCCTAAAGTACTAATTGCTGTAATGTCAGCCAAGTTTTCAGCGAAAGTTGTCTCCTGGTAAACATCATTTTTTCCACATAAAAAGTAGGAATCTTTTGTTCCAAGCAATTGCAGTTTGATGAAATTGCAGTGAATTATGAGATTTTTAAGTGAGAGGTAAGCAGGCTCTGACAGTGAGCTCAAATGCAGTACAACATAGCCAGGATTTATCAAAAAGAAGTAATGCAACATGCATTAAGGAGAAAAAAGTGATGGGAATCTGAAAAGGAATTGCAGATTTTGCCTATTCAAGATGGAGGAGAGAATCCTGGGCTCCGTTGTCAAGCTGCAGCTATGAGCAGAGAAATCCGTATACCAATTTCTGAGTCTTAATTTAATGTGCTGCTTTTGATAAATACCTCAGTAGAACAGTGTTTGTAAAAGGATACAGTTTTAAATGCTTTGGTAATCTAGAGAGAAAGACTGAGAAGTGTGGAATGTGAGCGTTTTGCCTACCTACAGTTCTGGCACCCTACCTAATTGTTTATTTACTGTAACACATTCGAGACACCTGAAAACTTTTGAGTTAAAATATGTGTGGTTTGTTTCTTTTAGTGTGGAATGATGTCTTTTATATTTTTTTCCTCTGAATTGATCAGTCGTTTTTATTTAAATTTGATTGTTGTAATACAAGTGCTGCTTATTTTTCTTTTTAAAGCTTAGCCCTTGCCCAAGGTGCCTTAAGGAGAGGAGGAATAGATCAAAATAATAATTTTTCTTCTCCTAACAGTAAGATATGAGTTTTTAAATGACTCAGGCCCATTTCTTGCAGGGTAGATTGATTGTGGATACACTCAAAATCTATTGGATTGATTGACGATGCTGTTGTATTGACGTGTCTGTTCCGAAAGTGAATGTGGGATAATAGGTTGACGATTTGATGAATATCATTTTATTTAGAGAAAATTATGTTTTGGTGCATTTGGTACATTTGTAATATGGGAAAGACTTTGAAAGTTACCTTCAAAAAGGAGACTGTAGGAAGGCCTCCATTGTGGAGATGAAGCCTTGTGGGAACAGAAGGTTGTGTCAAGGCTCCAGTTCCAGAGAGGTCCCTCTGCTGGGGAAACACAAGGAAAATAAATTTGCATGGCTAGTGCTCTCTGAAGGTTAAAAAAAAACAAACAACAAAAAAACAACCCAAAACTTTAATTTTTATTTGGTTTTTAAATTGCATGTACTCTTTTGGATCTTGGATGAATGAATTTGGTTGTATTTTTTTTTTTTCTCTCCCAAAAATATTTGTAAGCTTTTGAATCTGTTTTTAAAAGCAGGTAGCCTGGCTCACTCATTGCCCTTGTGAAGTGGAAATTATGCTTTCTTTCAAATTTTCCCAGTTCATGTAGTTATTTTTGTAGCTTTTACTAAAGAAATGCTGAGGTTTAAACCCAGTATTCAGCTAAGAACTGCATGGCTGCCAGCTCACTCCTCCCTCTAGAAGAATGGGATGAGGCTTTGAATTGCAAGTGCAAAAGTTAGGAAATAAAAAGAAACACAGAAAATAAAAACAGGAAAAGCAAAAGCGAAAAAAAAAAACCCACCCCAAAGCAGCAATTGCTCACCACCATCTGACCTATGCCCTGCCAGCCCCTAAGCAATAACATCCCTGGCAATCTTTTTGCTAGTATGATGTCTTACAGTCTTACAGTATGGAATGTTCTTTTGGTTAGTTTGAGTCAGATGTCCTGATTCTGTCCCTTCCTTCCTCCTTATGCACCTTGAGCACCTTGCTAGCAGGGCAGCATGAGTGGAAAGAAACAGAAAATGCCTCGGCTTTGCAAGCAAAGCAACAGCTGAAACATCGCTGTGTTATCAACACTGTTTTCACCACAAATCCAAAACATAGCACCATACAGGCTGCTTTAAAATTAACTTTATCCCAGCCCAGTCTTGTTCAGTAAGACATTTGCAAGTAGATTTTCTTGACATTATATAGTGTAATTCCCAATGATATGTATGAAATCCTAAAATCAGCGGGGAAATAAGCTAACAGATTCCTTGCATTGTGTCATGCTGCTTGTCTGTTGTTTTGATTCTTTTGTTGCTGCTGTTATGCTGGAATGCATGCTAAAAGTTCTTCTTGATCTTTTCTGTGTTTTATCTTCTAAAGCAGAATATCTGCAAGCTTAAATCTTAATTTAGAGCAGAGGCATTTTCTGAATGCGGCAAATAAGGCATAAGAGAAGGAAAAGGTTAATTTTAAGTTCCATTTTCTTTATGGTTAATGTATGGCAAAAATTCAAGTTTTCTCCCAAATTTAATCTGCTTTAAGGATGTCTCTTTCTGTGATTTTGAGACAACTTGCTACTTCTCTAAGTAAAGCCTGAGTCTTGTGTGGCTTGGCCTTGCATCCCAGCCTGCTAGGGTAGATTGGTACTAGGGTCTTCCTTCTGTGTTGTGAGGGTTCTCTGTGGTGCCTTAGGGCTTAAGACGTGGGTAAGAACTAAAAGTTATTTCAAGACTCTTCTTAACCAGTTGTAGGGCAACTTTATAGCCTTACCTTCAAGGAGACCTAAACTGTTACTTAATGTAGCATCTACATCTTGCTAAGTGCTCATTCTGGAGCGGATATGAGAAAGCTACAGAAGTTGTGAGATTGCATGAACAAGCAGAAAGCAAAATTCTTGCTCTATTTCTTATACACTTTCAATAAGCATTAATAATAGCTATAGTTCTGTCTAAAAAGTTGATCCGGTGAGAATAAATGACTTGCATATGATCCCATGTTTTGTCCATCATCAGGGCAGGAATTGTAGCCAATTCTTCAATGTTTTGAAGCACAGGTTGTGGGTTTTCATGTTGTTTTTTTTTTCCTCTTTGTTCATATAAACCAATAATATTTGTAAGCTTCAAGACCCCATCCTATCAGCACTGTTCCAGTGTATCTGGCCAGCCTTTGTTGGGTGACAGTAAAGCTGCCAATGAGCGGGGTAGTGACACCACTGGAGATTGTAGCAGGCGAGAGACCAGCTCCACAGCTGCGCCAGTGTTCCTACTCACTATGGCAATCTTTATGTTACTGAACAAATCATTCAGTCGGATTATCCTTGGTTTGTGCAAAGGTTTAGGTCACGAACAGCTGTGAGTCTGCATCCAATTTGAGGATATTGGAGGTAGACACAGACCTAAGGGGTGTTAGAAGGGAGGTGTAACAGCTTCAGAGAAGTCATTCCATGTTAGAGACGTGGAAGAATAAGATTGAATAATGCTAGGCAACGCTGAAAGACTAACGAAGACTGTCCTCAATTTCAGCGAAATCAGGCAAAACTCCTGAAGCACAATCCAAATGCCTATGTGGAGATGCAGCAGCTCCAGACAATGGCAGGAAGCCATGTGTAAAGATTAGGGAATCAATAGATGTACATGTGCATAGCTGTAGCTAGCCAAACATTAAGTCTATCTGAACATATACTGGATAGGAGCCAAGGTACGTACATTCTAAATTCTACCTGTTAGCAGACCCTGCGTTGAAGCTCAGACGGAACTTGCCTGCTTCATGCTATCTTGCTATTTATCATGGGTGGGACAAAAGTAACTGGAAGGTTGATTCCAGTAGAAAACTGAGGTAAGATAACAGCAGTCAAGGGAGCTGAAAGATAAAAAGTCATATCTTCCGAATGTGTCGGCAGTCACATGAAAGGAGAGCCACACTACTCCTTGTTCTGCTGTCTTGAGTGGGCTGTGCCAGAAGAGAAGTATTTCCATTCTGCATATGCATGGGGCAACAGAGAGTTTGGGATGAAATCTAGCTGTCCAAAAGGGAACAGATTCAAAGTATTATTTAGTCCCTGCTGCTACCTTCTAAAAGTTATCATAAACTCATTTATTTCCCACCCAGCTCTGATATGAGGCTGCAGTTTTCTGTGCTAAAAGAAATTACAACCATTACTTTGTGACTTAGATACTGCCACAAGTGCAGTACAAGCAGGTGCAGGTGCCAATTTTTTTTCAATCAGAATTGAATTCAGAGGTTAATATTGATGCAGTTGAAGACAGAAATTTCAATACAAAATATGAGACTCCTAGAGTTCTAGTTAGTTGCCTTTGATGAATTGAAATAAATTCATATTCTCTTATTAAAAGCCCAGAGAAGAAACTGAAATTCAGCTCTGTATGCATGATTCTTTTTAAAATGAAGGCTAAGAAAATCCCAATTGATACATATAAGACATAGCTTTTTAATTTATTGTTCAAGCATATGCAAAAAGGCATTAATTTTCAGTAATATAAAATTCTCAATGTGTATTGCCTGGAGCTATGGTTTTGAACCTAAATTGCATGTATTTACTAAGGCATATAGCTCCGCAACTTGGAAAATGGAAGTGCATTTTAAATGTGTGTAGAGATTGCTACTGTTAAAACCAGTTGTAATTTATAAGTGAGAAAAATAAAGCTTCAGATGGCAGATGAAGAGACACCTATATTGATTCCATATGCTTGGCTGCATGAGGTATGTTCCTGAAAATAGGAAGCAAGTGCCATATTTTAAGGAATTTCAGAAGTCAAGCATCAAGGGGTAATAGAGTTGACCTCCAATTTCAGAAATCACAAGCTAACATTTGAGAGCATTTCACTTCCAAACTTTATTTAAAGCTCTGCTTAGCAATCAGTTTTATTATAGTAAGGATTTTTGGCTGGGAGGCACATTGGTTATACTGCTACCTAGCTGGCTTTTCCCTTCAATAGCAGATACCAGTGACCAAGTGTGAAAAGCTGGTACTTCAGACTCCGTGCGAGTATAGTTGGGTTGGCCTACTGTTCATGTTCATAAGTGGGTTTTTGCATTCTCTGATCTTTGAACCTTGAGCAAAGGACAGCGAAGTTGGCTTATGTTTCAAACAGGGTTTTTTTTTTTCATTTTCACTGCACTGTCTTCCTGGTGTTGAAAGATTTTAACTGGCATTTTTCTATCAGCCTCTTTCTCGAGTATCCATTATCTGTTGCTGCAATATGTTATCTAAAGGCTGCCTCTTAGTATTCTCAGTGGGTAATTGTCAGCACTGGTGCTGCTTACCCTACAAAGGTGTTAAGGAAATACAGGTTTTGGATGTATATTTAGTGTAGAATTGATTCCACCCTGTGTTCCCTCCATCTAGAAGTGAAGATTCAATACAAACACAATGTTATTCTTTCAAAAATGATATAACTTTGCTTTCAGCATAGATTTGAAAATTCATAGAAAAATGAGTGTTAAAAGGATCAGTGTTTTCCTATTAGATGAGAAGAACTAACATAATGAAATAAAACTACGACTTCCATGATGATTGCTTTCTGCTCTCGGCCAAGTTAGTGTGTCTGTTGGTTCTCATATGAATAGAAAAAGCTTTAAGAATGTGGTAACTGCCATCAGTGAGACTTGAACACAGTTAAACATCAATTAGCACATCCAGAGTAGTTACTAGCAAGCTGTCTGCCTTTCTTTCAAAAATAAAAAAAAAAGGAAGTATCAGTGTATTATCTGTTAAGCAGTTTTTTTTGATCATTCATAAATATCCATACTTGCTTTCTGAAGACAAAATTTCAGCCTTATTAACACACAATGTGTAAATTTGTGCAAGAACAGAACATTTTTTTACCAGCTGAACTGTGAAAATGACAGGTTTAAAGAAAACACTCAGAAACACATCATGGATGAATAAGGCTATTTTAGGAAATACAGAGTGGTTGTAAAAGAAAATGCAGGACAAGATTTCAGAGTAGACATAATATCTTTTATTAAACTTGACTGGCATGCCTGGGAAAATTAGTACGGTTCTGGGCAGCCAAACCTTTTCTGAGGTCTGAAATGGAAGCCACAGATTTCAAAGTGAAATACAACTTGAGAACAGTTACAGTTTGGTTAATATGTAGTTTGGATATTTAGGTGTTTGTCCATCAAACTGTGAAATCCTAGGTTCCCGTAGAGTTATTCAGCAAATCATTTACTTGAAGTCACGGATAAATGTCATGCATAGTGCTCATTTTTTTCAAAAGTAATTGTGCTGTACAGATATGCAGACTATTATGTGTTGTTAGCAGTCTGCTCTCATGCCTGTTAGTGTTTAAAAGCTAGAATGTTGTTTATAACCATGCTTGTATTTGTTTCAGATTTGGAGGAAAGGAGGAGTTGCTTCCGCAATGTAAGGTGATTATTGGCAAAGCCAGGAAGTTTTTCTACTGAATTAAATCCTTTGTCAAATGGCACATTTATTCTCAGAGATACTATTTGGACAATTCAACGAACTTGAAATAGTCCAGTTATTTTAGCACTTAGATTGGAGAAGGGAAAATAAAGAGACAGAAGGCACAATTTTCATACTAAGGTTCCTCCCCTGCTTTACTGCTGAGGAAATGAGCTGCCACATCTGCTATGCTGTGACAAGGTCTGGACAGGCTACACCCAGAAGTCTATGTGGAACTAGAATACAGGTAGATGATGGAATTGTTTGAGCTGTAGGCTATCTATGCTGTCACATTTAATGGTATACATTCGGCATCATCACTGACAATACTGAGGCAGAACACAAGCATGTGGTGCACCATCTTTTTTGACTCCCGGAAATTTATTTCTTAAATTTAGTAATTACAGTGGTCGGAGACACCCATTTTGCTGGTATGGGTACGTCAGTGGTTCCAAGAACAGGGCCATTTAGCCAATTTATGGTTCAGCACTACCTACTCAAATCTGAATGAAAAGAGAGGCTGAAAATGGAACCAGAAGAATTTCCAGTAGATGTTTTTTGCAGCAGCATTACAGTGTGAGCAGTATGACTGTAGCCAGTTGGATTTCTCCTAATGTATAGAGATTCTGTTGTTTTGGATCTGAATTACAGTTCTGATTTAATTATTTCTGTTGTTAGTGACTAAATATTGGCATTCAGATTGATAGCTAGAATTCATTCCAGAGAAATTAATTTATGAATGATTTCTTAATATAAAAACTACTCATATTTCTCTTAACCCTTTGGAACTGCTGATGCAATGAGGTCCTTCTGAAACAGCCTCCAGTAGGACTGCACGAGGAATCTATGAGATTTTTTATCCTCTGAAAGCTGGGCCACTTCAGCTTTGATTTTCTTTTATTTTTTAGTATGTTGGGTTTGCTGGGATTCTGCAGCTCAGTTGTCACTAAGATGCAGGGAGACCCCTTGTTATTTTGTGACCGTGGTGTCTTCACTGGTAAAACAAGGATAACGGTGCTTGGTTGCTGCCCAGTATATCCTAGTATAATGTTTATAAATACCTCTAAATGTTACCACTTCTTTCCAAATGCCTTTCTGCTGGTTGCATTTTAAGTAAAAAACTGTGTGTTTGTGTGGTTGGGGTGGGGTTTCAATCATCTGATGTCAAGTTTTGTTTTATTTTTGTAATGATTTATGCAGTTGTTAATCAGCTGCTGACTCCTCAGAGGAAACTTCAGGGAGATCATGCATTTAGAAACAATCCTGCTTCTAGTATTTTCTCTCCATTGTATTTTTCTTCCTTTGTTCTTTTGTTCTACATTATGAAGGACATTTGCATGAAAACAAGATTTTTGTTCCTTAAGAGTTCATCTGCTCCTGCTGCTTATTCCCCACCTGGCCATAATCCTCTGTTTGTGACATCTCAATTGGTGGCTGTGCAAATGATTATGATGTCGAAGACAGGATTATGACTTCAGGTGAGAAACAAACAGCAGGAACAGGTGAACTCAAGAGAAATACACATCTCGACTTTTCTCTAACTATTTCTATGCTAAAAGCACGAGCAAAATGCTGGCAATAGTTTACATATGCATATAGAAAATAACGGATATATAGGCAAATTGCATCATACTAGTGAGTAACATGACAACTCTACTCTTAAAATTGCCTCCAACTTACTGTCTAGTTTCAGGCACCGAGCAGTACAGTAGTGGTATAATATCTAATGACAATGTGATTAGGACATTGGTTTTTGGTGGTGTTTTTTTTTTTTCTTCTTTTTTTTTCCCAAGTGTTACAATTGATCTAAAAGTCTCCCTCTGTGTGCTTGTGTTGTAAGCTGAAATCCTTAGTTCACGTGTAACGAGATTTGGTTAAAAATATAAAAAGACCCAAACTGTTGATGATAAGCAAGTTAAGTGGAGTCCTTGATGAAAGTATTGGAGCAGATCCCAAAGTTCTGTGATATAATGAGACGCTATTGGTACTGCCATATTTCTGCTTGAGGTTATTTTGTCCATTTTCTGTTGCACTTATTGTTGTTCCAAAGGAATCCCACTGCCCCTGCAAGCCATTTCTCTAGGAGCTTTTGCAGAATATCTCCTTTTGAAATTTCTTCTTGGCAGTTGGAGTCTCATGATGATAAATAACTGGTATGGCACTGCACCAACTTGTGAGAGAAAGACATCTGCTAAAAAAACTTAGCAGGTCTGAGCATAATACAAGAGGTGTGTGTGTGTGTGCTATATTACTGGTTGATGTAACTAACATGAGGTTATTTTTTTGGAAAATTCCTAGTTGACTGTGAAGGTATTGCTCAAGAGAAACTTCATCTAAGGAATCAGCCTGTGGTCTTGTGACTATGCTGGCAATTTCAGCTTAAGAAATATATATTTCTTTTCCATTCTGCATGGTTTTAAGAATACCTACTTATGGATGGATTATGAATTTCTTTAGAGATGTTGGATAAGTGTTCATTTTTGTGTGCAATTTGTGGAATGAAGTAGAAGAAATTGTTGCCATTTATTCATATGTTACTGGTTTGCATCAAGATGCATAGATGAAAATAGGAGGGAAGAGGGGAGTTAATATTCAAAGAATTAGACACTGAAAGTCATCCAATCCATAAGTTTGATATTTGAAGTACTCCCAGCTTCAGAGAAACCATGGGGAGTGTTTTGTTTTGTTTTGTTTTTAAACAGAATTGAAGTAGTTATCTTTGGCATTGTGGTAATTAAAATTAGAAAGTTGGTAGCATTTTTATTGCAGGCAATTCTAGTGGTGAGATTAACGTTAGATAACCTTATCGTAAAATAACCAGACACCCTGTGATGATCTGACACGAGAGGCTGCACAGAGCTCATGGTCCCCCGAGGGCTGCGATTGTTTTATGGTTTTATCTCATGATAACCATGCTTTGGTTTTACCCTTTTCTAAGAGCTTCATGTAGTACCCATCTTGCTGCCTCCCCCGGTAAATTTGTAATTTAACACCACTCTAGGAAATGGCAAATCAGCGTGAAACTATTAATCTTATCTCATATCATGAAACAGATGCTGATCCAAGAGATTTGATTACTTTGCTTCTGGTCATTATACAGAGTGAAAGCTTAGCTTGGACGTTTGTATCATCAACATTTCTGTCATCAGAAAGCAAAAGATTTCAAAAACAAAGTGAAATTCTACGGTCGATCTCATTTAGTGTTTCAGGCCACAAAAATACTGTGTGTCACCAAACTCCTTTAACTGGTCACTTTGCGATAAACCGCAGCATGAAAGCCCTAATTTCTACCCGATGTCTAGAGCTTCTTTCCTAGTCATTAAAAGCGTGACGAAGGACCTGGATGTCACGTATGTGGGCTCTAAATAATCTGCTGTGATTTTAATGAGTTCAGTCACAATCACCACTGGTTTGTCTTGCCTCATAAGTATTTGTGAGATGGAGCTTGCAGTCAGACTCTCTGCTGCCGAGTTGCCTTTTGATCTTTTGAGAAAGACTGAAACTTGCTTCTGTTCAGTCCTGCAAAAACTGAGTCTGGTAGCTCTAACTCTGGAAATAGCCAGCTGCATCCTCTACCCTCTAATGAATATATTGTGAATAAGAAATTCAGTTTTAATTTCTATTACAGTTTAGCTAATTAAAGAGAATGTTTTAAATACCTGACTGAGACAATATGATTTGCTTTCTTCTTTTCTTTGCTCTTGGCTTTACATTTTTGTTGTTCCCACAGTTCTTCTGAGTATCTGCAACTTCATATCTTCTCTCCCATTATGCTTGTGACACTAAAAAACCTGCAGTCATTTAATATTTAATTATGAGGGAGGCTCAGTCTATATTTTGCTTCTCCAGTAGGGTAGAGCTTTCTGCTGCTGTAAAAAGAATATTTGGAAATAAAACTTTTTACAATTTACAAATTCCAGGGGATTTTACTCATGTAGAAATACACGGAATTTCTGTGCTCAACTGGATGGTTCAACTCTATTTCTTGAGGGAGTGAATTTCACTGTTGACCTAATTCTTCTCCCATCAGAGTTGGCACTGAGTGGTTTTAGATTGTCAGCATTAGAGCTTTACTATTCTTTGTAGAATCCAGAGTTTTGGAAGAAAAGCTGAAGTGCAGCTCTTTCACATGGAATAAGGAAGGCTTAGGCTTGATATTTAGAATGCTTTTATTAACCAGTTCTATCCAAAGAGTGGCCTAGGAACCCAGATGGAGGAGCTTTCCTCACTGCGTTAGAATTTTGTCACAGCTTCTAAAATCCCTTTGACAGCATGTGCCGTCTGTTGTCTAGATTGAGTTCAGAAATGGGGGAGTGATAAAGCAGAGAAAAAGTGAAATACAAAACTATGAACCTGTACAGCTTTCCTTGAGAAAAAGAGCCATTGAAAAGGAAATTTTAGGACAGACAACTGTCAGGGAACTTGTTGGAAAAAGAATGGAAAAGGTGTGTAACGTTAGCTTGTGGCTGTAGAGCCTATGCTTTTGGATTGGCACAGCACAATAAATTTATGGTTCTGTATTGAAAGGTCTGCATCTTGATTCTGACTTATAGGGACTGTACTATAGGGGTTTGTAGCTGAAACTGTCCTTCCATGCCAGTAAGATTACAAGTGGGGCATGTTGTTTTGTTAACTATTAATATAAGCTGTTAATGTCAGGTTCTGCAGAGATGTTTAGTTCGTCCACATACTGTCTTTATGACAGAGTCCTGCCTTGTGCAAGGATTTTCTCTCAGCCACTTGAAAATACTGTCACCTGTGAGCTCTTCTATCCTAACTCCCGTTAGTAAACGCGATTGCCTCACAAGGTCACTTCTGTCCTGGAGTAGTGGAAGGCCGTTCAATTTATGCTTGGTCACGCCCTTTTAACTTAATGTTCTCCTTCACACAAGCTGGTGGTGATGGATGTCCATTCAGGTAACCTAATGGCCTACAGTAACTATAGGAGAGCCTTTATATCAATATTTTGCAGCTGAGGCCCATCAGAAGAGACTGTCATACTGCTCCACGCTACGTGTAGGACATTTTATACAAATAGTAACAGTCATACCATAGCCACACTTCACACTTTCAAGTAGGACTATAAAAGATCATTTCTATGGGATAAGAGGAAGCTGATCTTTGTGGCTTGATATATCAGAGGTCATTTGCTGCTGTCAGCTGTCTGCCTGTAACTACTAAACCCATATCAGAATGACCAGTCTTAGCTCTTAAGGAATCTCAGCCATAGAAAGAGAGTCTTCTGGGACTACCTTCGTGGCATTTTGAGTGTGTTGTAACTATTCTGAAGCCAGCATCATCATGATGGGCTTCAAAAAGAAACAGCTGGCTTACCACTAGGGAATGAGAGACTGGTATTTGCTCTATCCCTCCTCCTGTTTGATTCAGCTTCTCCTGCATGCTTTCATTAGTTAATATATGTATCTGTTTGAGGTATTGCAAATCTGCCAAAGAGAAAACACTTCATTTCTCACTAAAACTGTGGCCTGTATGCCAAGAGGACCTTAAGCATTTGTGTTTAGATCCTTCCATAGTCAAGTGATATAGTTAGCTTCTGTTCCTCAAAGGACTCAGGACGTACAGTCCCATGCACAGGTCATCAAAGTAGGTAACAGGTTGAGATATTGCACTGTGCATCATTTAGGGGGATCTTCCCCAGTGGTGATTGTATTCTGCACAAAACTTTTAGATGTACATGCTTTTAGTAAAAAAAGTCCATGTCGTTTCCAAGTGTCCTTTTCATTTCTATGGATTTCCTATCTAACTGTGTAAGAAAATGTAACTGTATATTTCTCTATAACTGCAAACTAAGGAGTTGACTTCCAATAGGAACAGAGTACTTGTTAATGGAAGGGAATCTGACAGCTATCTTGTTAAACCAGTGTATGAGCTATGGAAAAACTGAAGCAGGAACAGGAAGCATAATGTATATGTTGTATCTGCCAATGATAGAGCTTTGCCATCATCCAGAGAAGACAGCATTTTAAAGCCAGACTCTTTGGCAGCAACTCTGCAGCTACCTGTCTACCAGTTCATCCATCCATATGTTGCACATGTCAGTGGCTGAGAATATAAATATTTTCTCAATATTAGTGTAAAATAGAAATAGTATATGCTTTTATTATGTGTACTCTAGCAGGTTGATTTGTAATTTTCCCACTCTCTTGTTTAAAGAAACTGTTCCCGGTAGTTTAGTCAAGTTTCTGCCTGTCAACTGCTCTGGTCTGGCCATTTTATCTCATAGCTTCACTTCCAGTGACAGAGACATAAGCTATGTGATAAATGCCATCTTGTGTTTACTGGGGGATAGTGTGGGGTGAAAGTGTGCAAGCTGTTGTCTGAAAGCTGATGAAACAGTGAGCAGTCAGTAGCTAAGCCTTTAGAGAAAGGTTTTCTAATATATGCTATATGTACTTTTGAATGTGGAGAGGTGAAGTGCCATGGGTCTGACTTGACTCTTCTCAAGGACTTTATTAATTTTCTCCTCTCGAGATAATTTAACACAAAATCATTGGGCTGCCTGTTGTTCTACCTTGCACTAGATTTTGTCTAGTTAATACGGAGCTATGCACTAGCTACATTTTGATGTGGGTCTTGTTCCAGCCTTTGTTCTGAAGTACGGTGTCATTTCAAAATGAGAAAGTCCTTCTAAAAAGCTTTTATTTTTCCTATGTGCAACTACTGCTCTGACAAGATGAAGTGAGTCAGCCTGTCTTTAATGGTGTTGCATTGAAACGGCTTCTTCCATTCAACTCTTGTTGTCATTCCTTGGCATGATCATTACTTTCAGGGCAGCTTAGAGGTCAATCAGGCAGAGCCACGGGGGCACCCACAGCTAGCCTCAGGATACTCCCTACAAATGTAAGATCAAAAGGGCAGGCACATGAAAATTACTGTTTACTTTTTATGAATTATTTCCCAGAGATAGGATCATTAGCAGAATCTAAATGCTGGCTGGCTCGTATTGCAAGGGCACTCCTGACAGAATATGCTCACTTGGGCACACCATTCTTTTGAAGTCAGAAGATTCTCTGTTTTTGTTCTTTGTGGGATTTCTATATTATATAAATAACTTCCTAGTTGTATGCTTTTCCCCAAAACAGTCTCTACCTTTGCACACGCTTTTAATTCTTAAATGTCTTCCATTTCTTTCCTTTGTTTGTGCAGTAAATTTCAAAGCCTACATCCATACGCTGGGGAATATGCAGGAGACACTTAGCTTCTGAAAGAAGTAAAACTTTCTGGTAATCTTTCTGAGTGAACACTGACTGGTACTTAAAATTCATCACTGGCCAATGGGTACCGCAGTTATCCCTACTGTAAATACAGGGGAAAGGTGATGTTGGCTGTCATGGTGAGGTACATGTTGGCAAATGCTGATTCAGTGTCTGCTCTGTAGTAATCTTCACACATCAAACTCTACGCATTCTTATCCACATAAGTATCTGGCTTCTATTTGATCACAGTAATCAGGGCTATTTAGAGGGGTCACGGAATATTTGCCCTTTTGTCTTGTGTCTGCAGCTATGAAAGCATGACTTTAGAGCAAATGTTGATTGAATTCTAAAGAGGCTGGCATTGGCTAGGAACATGTGTAGCTGCTGATATGCTAAACTTCTGATTCCAAGTAAAAAAACTGTTTGCTTTTTAAAATAACTATGAAAAAGTTACCTTGAAAGACCAAATACGTGGTGGACTTTACTTATTAATGAAAACTGATATGAACTTCCCGCTTATTATCCAACAAGTTAGTGCCCTTAATGCAAAATAATTGAATGCTGCCTATTGTAGGAGTGAAACTAAGTCTGGCTACTAACCAGAACTAAATCCCTTATAGCTATTTTTGTATGTTCTTAAAGTGTGTGCTGTGAGATTAAGCAGTTCCCTTTTTTCCCTTCTACTGTTTTTTTTTTTTTTTTTTAATTTAGAAGAATACACCCATATACATACATAAAATACATAATCAAATATATCTTTATACAATTAAAAAATATATAGTATACTCTCTTGTATCCCCTTCACATGCTACACTTAGGGAGCGATGGCATCTGTCCAATGGCATTTCTTTTCTAAATCCTTACTCCTATAACCTGGCTAGACAATTTGCATAAGTGCGTTTTTATTTATTTGGCATGATGTTTTCTCAACATCACTGTTTTTTTTCTTTGGCATTCATCTTGACAGCATCAGAGTATGTCTTGCTAGTGTTTAAAAGGATAATTTAAACATTTTATGTTCCGCCTTTTCCTCTTGCATTTGTATAGGAAATGTATGAACCTTTGAACAGTTAGAGTGTAAAGGAAACTTACATGCGGCTGAATGTAGTCGTTGGGCTCCCCAGTGTAGAGGTCTATGAGTGGCCATCTGCAGGAATGGGTCTGGGGCTTAAGCCGCAATGTTCATAAAGCTGAGCACATAGAAAATGCTGTAGAAAAACAGAGCAGTTGGCACTAGACACAATTTAGGCTTGTATTGAGCTGCAGGCAGTCCCAGAAGTTTTCAGTCATATATCTTGAACATCTAAGGTTAGATCTGCAGGTAGATAGGGGTGTCTGAATGCTTCCCTTTTGTCTTGAAGTCATGCTTACAGGTTCATGAGACATCCAGGAGCAAGCTTTTTGGAGCCAGCATCTGGCATTCTTGCTGTGTATTTCTTGCAAACTTTACAGCAAGGCAGGATCAGTTATGTAATCGTGCTGTTACTCTTGGAAATCTTTGTTGTTGATGTCTTTTTTGTCTTTTCTTTGTCATCTTAAAAAACAATGGTTTTAAGATGTTTTCTGTTGCACTTCATGCTTTGTAGGCTACCTCCTCTTTTTTGTAATGTGCCACACAGGTCCTTAAACCTGTTTTCTGAGCTTGTACCCTTGGAAGATGATACCCAAGTTCAGGTGGGTTTCCAGGAGAAGTCTCCTCAGTGCTGCTAGGGTGGGAGAATGATGAAGATGCTTTTTCCACCCAGTTGCTAAGAGAGTGCAGGTATACCTGTCAACTGACACTTAAATTAAGACTTCCATTTCCCCGTGTATAGCCATACCTTTACAGACAGGTGTAGATTTGTTGCAAGAAGGGCTATTTTTGGCTCTACTGTAGGAAACCCTGAAGGTAATGAGTTGCATATAGTAAATCTTGCTTATCCAATAATTTCCACTACATTTCAAATTAAGGTCCTAAATTAGGGTTAGTGTCAGACTTGCTCTTCAGCTATGTCCTAATTCTGTTTTAAAAGCACATAGCTAAGGACTTTAATATGTTTTAGATTCAGTGCTTGTAAGTTATACTGAAATCCCTAAGGGAGCCAAAATAACTTATTAAAACCTTGCAAATGTTTTTGACTGCTGCATTCTATTATTTTCTATTCCAGCGGTAGCATACAGCCTCTGCTGATGGGCGGAGGAACGCAAACCTCCAGGGCCCATTAGACTTAACTTGTTTACTGCATTGATATCTATATGTTAAATGACAAGAGAGTTCAGGTTATTGAATAATTTAAAATTCAGCTCTAATTGGTGTCATATGACCTGGAAAAGGCCATGGATGACGCCAGGAGCATGCTGTGAAATTCTTATAAATAATTCATAAATTAGATCATTCATTTGCCTGGATGTCTTGTTAAATGCAGAAGTTTGTAAGTAATAACTGATGATATAACACCTGTAAGTATTTAGTTCATATGCTGGAAGGTAATCTACCTTGATGATCTTCTAGCAAAACCTGCCAGAGTATGAGAGTTAATTGCACTAGGGAGAATGCACTACATTTATTTGGGATGGGGCTTTGGCAAGGCTTACTGTGCAGATGTTGCATTACGCATTCCCTATCAGCTAGACAACTATTCTGTGTATGCCCATGTTAAAAATGCAGCTCATCACTCTTCTGCCCTTATTTCACATGAACTCCAAATGCACTGGGAAATGGTAGTGACCTGCTCTGCTCACAAATAGTATAGTTTTTGAAATATTTATCTAGGTCTTGAACTACTGATTCTTCAGTAAAATAAAGGGCAGAAGTAAAAAATTGAAGTCAGAAGATTGTGATTTTTCGTTTTTATAATGTTGGCAGCACATTGAATGTTAATAGTTAGACCTGGTGCTGTCAAGATTAGTATAGTGGCATTTTTCTATGGTGCAAACAGCTCTGGTGTAGTTTTGTTTCTGAAGGCAAACATGTTTGCTTTATTTGTAGTGGTCAGATATTGCATTGCCATGTGTAGCTACTGTTTGGACTTAATGGGCATTCTGCTCACAGTGACTTCCAGGACTAAATGCATAGATGCTGCACTTCAGTTTTCTTGGAGCACTGTATTATTAATGACTGCCTTATCAGCCAGCATAAAACCAGTTTGCTGATCTGAAATGGAAGCATTTGTTAGAGATTATCTACAGTATTTTTGTAGCTGGAGAGAAGGGTGGCGTGTTTACGAATGCAAAATATACACTTAAAGCTGAGTGCCAGAAAATGCTCACTTGCCACTTTGAATGCAGGTTTTTTGTGCACCTGGCATCCCGGCTCAAACCCTAATAACAAAAGGGAGAAAAAAAATTAAAGGCAGTGAAAACAGAGGAGGTGTTCCTCTGCTGTCAGCTAGCAGCAATGGATTCATTTTTTTTGTGATGTGATCCTATTTTTATTTTTGTTTTGCTACACCTGTTCAGTATATTGAATTGAGTGGATTTTTATGGAAAAAATACAGGTTTCTGGCTGTCATTCACATATTGTTTCTCTGACTTGAGGCCACTTGTTTTATTCAGTGGAATGTGGCAATCATAGCTGTACATAATTACCACAGAAAATTGTGCTTCATTTCTTTATTTCTTGAAAAACGATCAGCTTATCTTGTGAGTTACCTGTGGCATCTATCTCAGGTACTAACAGAAGCAGTTGCTGTACTATTATCTGGGCACCCTGTAAATGACTGGTGCTAGGTTACTTATGTTAGGGATTTTAATAAGGATTTTATGATTTAAAGAAAAGAAACTGATAGACTTCAACAGGTCCTGGTAATTTACTTTCAAATCTTTACCATTTTACGTCTTTCTTGATAAATTCTTACGGATTCTTGGAAAGAATAGCTTCTTAATCACTAGTAATGCATTTCAAATAGTCTTATCACTGGAAATAGTTGTTCTTATAATGGCTTTTCTGTTGCCCAGATAACACACCCAAGCTTATTTATAATGCATTCTCCTTATTCCAGTGACAAGAGCAAGTGCTTACACTGCTGATAGATCTGCAAACCCCAAACCAAGCTTTATTCAGATGATACCTCTACATCAGCAGTGTGTAGTGCTGACTGAGTTCCAAGTTTAGGATGCGTACCTTAATGAGTGTGTCAGCTAGGTCACTAATGCATGCCCATGACACTCTTTAAGGTGTCCCTGTATATGGCAGTCTCTTGTTTTCCTATTTAGAAACTCTTCCTTCATCTTGGAGCACCTTTAAAGCCCTGCATTTTTTTCAGGTTGCTGTTTCTGATTGTGCTTGGTTCCCTCCGGGCTCCTGGCTCTGTTCTGCACAGTGAAGAAGGAACTTGCATGTTCCTTGCCATGTTTCTCCCCTACCTAAAGAAACCCCAAGGCTGAAAATCCAGTTTAGAGAAATGTTTTCCTGTTAACCTCTGTGGCTCTGTATTTTTCCCAGTGTGTGGATGGACTACAGCTTTTGTCTAGTGAGTGCAAGACTTCCCAAGTTAATGATTTGCACAAACATGTCTTGTGCATGCATGTCTGCCTGTGAAATCTGTCAGTATGTTCCTTGTGTGGAGATCATAAGATCTGATCTGCTGGTAGCCTAGCCTTGGCCATACAGAACCCTGTGTGCTGGAATCAGTTTTTAAAGGTCTCCTCTACCAGTCTATGCGCTAACTCTGCAGAACACGCAGTCTGCATTTAAGAATTTGCAGAGGTGCTAATGCTGCATGCATAAAGCTGGTGTGCTGTTTGTCTGTCTGTAGGTAGTTTTAAGGACTGGATGTTTGTTTAAGCTTTTCTCTGAATCCCTGAGCAAAAATTACTGGGATTGCAGTGAAGATTTCTTAGAGCTCCCCACCTGTCTTCCCTTTTCAGCCCTTCTAAAGATTATTTGAACTATTTTTTAATATCTTCATGTTTCCATGCAAGAGTTTCACACCTGTCTTATAAAATCTTATTAACTTTGTTATGCTGCAAGGAGCAGTCTGAATTTTTGTTTGTTTGCTTACGCCTCAGTTAAAGGAAGTTGTATCTTTAAATACTATACAGCAAGCATAGGAGAACTCCACAGAGGGGAAAGCACAGCTGTTCCATCATGGTCCGTCATGGTTTCCATGCATCCCGTAGGTAATATCTTTCTTAAACTCTTCTTGTAAAATTACTTAATTCTGTATGCTTGTGAGTCTTTAGACTCAATGTAGTAGATGAGTCTTTACAATTTTTTTTTTTTTTTTTTTTTTTTTTTTTTTCATTTTTCCCTTTCACCTGGCCAGCATTTTACAAATCTGTCCTGGTGTGTTCTGGTTTTATGATTCTTTGTAAGTTTAGAATTCAGGCAATTTTCCCTGCAGCCTACATCCAGCTGTAGTTTTCAATTAAAGCATTAACAGACAACACACATTACTTACAAAGTTGCTGGCTCCCAGTAGTTCATTTTTCTTTAGTATTAGAATTTGCAAAGTACTGAGTAGCCTTCAAAGGCATGTGAAATTGGAATTCAGTCTTCTACCTAATATGACCTCCTTCTTCTAAAGGAATGAAAAAAAAAACCAAAAAAACCAGCACTTGCATTCGATGACATTAATGAGAATTTCCCACCCTGCAAACATATTGTAACTGTGAAATAACATTAAAGTTTCTCTGCCTTGTTATGAAGTCTTTAAATGTCAATGCCATTACTGAGACCATCAGGGCAGATTTAATGGTGGTCAAGGTCAACAAATGCTAACTGGTACCTCTCTTTTAGGGCCTCCGGGGACTCCTAATGGAGTCTCAGCCATGAAGTTAATTTGTGATGTGGGTCTTTATTCTTAAATCTGCTCCAATGATTATTTTGTACCATCTCCATGTGCTCAGATTTCTTAACATTCTCTTGTGTCTTCAGTCAATAAAACAAATGGCTAGAATAAGGAAATTCTGTCATTCCATGTTTTACATCTTTTTGTATTGTTTGCTCCTTTTTACCTCAGGGGCTGATGAAGGTCAGGTGTATTCTTTCTGTAGATTACCCTACTCTGTCATCTCTGATAGGATCTTCCAAAAAAATCTTTTGGATCTGCTACTACCTGCTGTCCTAGAGATCTGGGCCAGTAGCCACGTCAGACCTCTTTTCCTGTAGTTGCCCTAAGTGCTGGGATAGCAAAAGGTGGGAAATGAGAGACAGAATGTAACTGCAAGATTCTCTCCCTTTCCCTTTTCTTCCTGTTGCTGGTCATCCCTTTATGTATTGCCTAATGTAGATTTTAAAAGTTTTGTAACCTTTATTTGCCTAGAAAATACTGCAGACAAAGATGGCAAGATGCAAATAATAAATAACCAAACTCTGTTTTTTTGGCAGCGTGTTGCATTTCTGCTCACTTGCCCTGCCAACCCCTCTGACTTTAAAATATTTTAATGTCCTGCACTTTTCACCCAGTCCAAGCACCAGACTTTCCTCAGACATTTAGCACTGACATTAATGCAAATGCCTCCAACTTACTGGGCCCTTTGGGGCAAAACATGACATCCTTGGCTTTCAATCAGTTGGTGGAGAGGATATTTTTATATCCACAAAACTAGAAATAATAAAATATCAGTATTCAGGTGCTAATCCATGTTAATTTACATTCTGTGAAGTATACCAGAAACTTGTAATCGGTTGTCTTCAAGAACAGCAGAGTATATTTGGTATTTTGCTTATTTATAGAAAGGAATTTAAATTATGGATATAAACACTGCACAGATTTGGATTGTATCTCTCTTCTAATCATCACTGGACACTTACTTGCATCGCTAAGTTCTGCTGTCATGGAGCTTGCTGACTGACTTTGAGTGTATGTTGACCATACCTGTTATAAGCACTGCTAGAATGCAAATAACACTTTGCTCACTATCTGTGGATTATGAATTTCACCGCTGAAGTACTTTCACTGAAGTGGTTTCATTATCTTTAACAAACCTGGTGTCTGTTAAAAAAAGAAAAAAAAAGAAAAAAAGAAACAACTTTGTGAAAAATCCCAAAGGCTGGAAGATTTTAAATTCAGTGTATTATTGAAATTAATGCAAAAGAAATCATGCAATCACAGAATGGTTGTGAGTGCCTGCTTCACTATCACTCTGATGTGCATAACAGCTCAAATGCTGAACTGCCTGGATGAACCATAGTGTAAAGATACTCTGAGATATGATGTGGGATTTTGCTGTGTGTTGTATAATATCCATGAGTATAACAAAACCACCAGAATTTGCTTGCACTGAGTTGACAAATGTGAATTACAGTTGCTTTCTTTCTTCGGAGTTTTATCAGAATATAATCACTTGCCCAGCTTAATTGAAAAATCACTTACGTTTATAGCTGAATTTAAACATGTTTTGTATTTAAATGACAGCTTTTGATGTACAGACATTTTTTACAGAAAGTAGTTAGTTTTTATCTGTGTTTCTGTAAAGATATTTCAAAAACTCTCATCAAATTTCCAGCGATAAGTAATATCCCATTCAGTGCAAGGTGAAATGTTTTACATCAAATCTCCTGCTGTGTAATGGCCAATCAAAGAGTATTTATAGTGGCTGAATGGATTTTTTGGCTCGGTATTCAAAATTAAACATTTTCAAACATTAACATTTAATGTTTTTTGCCACTCTTCAAGTTGATTTTATGTAACCCTAGGTGCTCACAACTACTTGATACTCTGAAGCGACTCATTTTATGCTGAGCATCCTGCAGGCAGTAGTTTTACGTTTATTACACTTGTGTAGATTGAATGAAATGTATATTTGATAGCAGAACCATGTCTGTCTTTTGATAAACATTTTTTCAAGGTGGGCTGTACGTCCATCAGCAGGATGCAGTGAGTCTATTTATGAGTGAGCATGTTTAAATCGTGACATTAATTAGTAAAGATGCATTTTACTAATTCAGAGGAAATTGTTTCTCTTATTTCAGATGTCTGGTAAGAAGTCCTCCTGTCAACAACCCCCCTCTGAACTGGATGGTTCGTACTTAGCTGTTGCAGGACCTCAGATTTTGTGTAAGAACAGTAAAGCATCAAAGCCTGGAAGTCCAAGCCGTGTAGCATTGTCTCAGCCTTGCAGGAATAATCATAATTATGGAACTGAAATCATTTACAACCACCAAGATCGTCCAAAAGAAAATCCCTTGGAAAATGTCTTGCACAGAAAGTGCAACAATATGATTTCCTCAGTCAAGCAGAGGAGCCCTCACCATGTAAAACCAGCTCAGGAGATGGACCAAAAAGCAAATGAATTTTCAAGCACTTGCCCTCCACAAATGACCTGTGGCTGTGCCTGCAAGCATGTAGGGAGCTCAGGTGGCGTTCAGAAGAGGCACCATGTCAGCCAGGTACCCAGAAGAGTCTCTGGACCTGCTCACAAAACCTGTGATTATTCCAGGCTCTCTCGAGTTTCTGGGCTGAATGACAGCGGGGGTTCAGGGTCTAAAGAAGCAGAACAAGCTAAACGGTTGTCTGAAGAAAGAAGGCAGCAGCTGCTTCTGCAGAAGATGGAGCTGGAAATTGAAAAGGAGCGTCTCCAAAATCTGTTGGCTAAACAAGAAGCAAAACTGCTTCTAAAACAACAACAACTACACCAGTCCCGAATGGATTATAACAGGTGATTTCAAGATTCATATTTAAAAAAAATAAATTCTAGAATTTCTAATGAGCATGTGAGCAATAGTTATAAAGGAAAAAGGGAATTTATAAAATAAGATAAGGCAGTTCTTGTGGCACAGTTTCTCTGTATAACGGTGATTTAGAGGAGAGGAGACTTTTGAGTATATTAGCATATACTGTTGGGAAACAGCATGACAGCTGTGGAAAGCAGCAGAGGAAAACAGTATGTGGTAGAAAGAAAGACATAAGAAAAGCAGTTCTAAGAGACTGGGTAGGAAAAGAAGAGTAGTAGAAGAAATTGTGAGCTTGATCTTAGTGCAGGCAGTTGAAGGAACATAGACATTTGGCAAGGGAGCAGTGTGTGTAGATGACATAGACAAGGCATTTCTCTCCTTTACTTGGAGAGGTCAGTTTTGAAATACTGCACTTTCTTAGGTGGTGACTGGAAGAAATATCTTTTACAGAAAATATGAAGACCATTTTATTTATTTAATATATACACGTGGCAAAGGAAGGGAGTCCTGTGATATAGGGACATTTTCCTTTCAGTGATATTTCTGTAGGCAAGGATGCCAAGACAGAGGCAACAGAGGCACAAGACCTGCTTAAAAAAAGAAGGAAGAAGCAATAACCAGAGAAGTATGGAATGTGGCTTCAAAAGCCCTTGTGATTGTTAGAGAAGGTGAGAGAACACCTTCCTGACAATTTAAATGGGGACTTTGGCAATACAGATAAACATATTTATTGGTATCATTAAACCAAGAAGGGGATTGGGTTAAAGCCACAGACCGAAAAGTTAGATTAGCTGGTGTAACTCAACTGTGAGCTAGCATTTCAGCATTAGGAGGCTAAAGCAATGGGAGAAATCTGTCAGTCTTTAAGAAAAGACTGTAGGAAGGTTTCACAAGAAGGCTTATCTCAATATTACTTTAGTGTGGTAAATACTGACAGCATCCCACAAGTGTCTGTAATGCTTGACCCACTTCCTGCTTGCACGCATTATAACCACCACAGAAGAACATTTTCTCAGTAACAGCCCTCTGGTTACTTTCCAAACCCTAACAGAGAGTACCATAACTCAGATGATCGTTTCTTTGACTTCTTGGGCCCTGTCTTACACTGAAAAGAGTATGTTTATTTAGGCCTTAAAATGTCTGTTTTATCAAAGTCAGTCATAATTGTGTGAGTTGAAAATGGCTGAGGCTACAAACAAAGAATTATAACTTAAGGCAAAAAAGAAGCAGGAACAGATGGATTCTTAATCATCAAATACCTTAATTCTATGCATGCAGACCTCTAAAGAAAAACAAGTAGAATATGAAGGATATACAGACTAAGTCTTTTGGAGTTTTGTTCCTAATAGATAATTTTCAGATTTATTTGCGGCATCATCTGCTCAGGAAAATAACTAGACCTTAAATATCTCTATAATGTTGTGCTTGTTAATACCATTGTGCCTATTTTAGCTTCTTTTTTTTTCTCTGGAAAAAAAAAAAAAGGTGGTTTACAGAGTTCTAGTTACTTAAGGAAAATATAGAAGGAAAAAATGCTGTGAAAAAAGTCATATGATCAGTCTGAGCACTAAATCTGTTTTTGTAATCTATTCAGAGGTGAAGGTGAATGCACAATTGCCATTTTGACCATATGAAGTGCAACTAGACTCAGTGTGCTTGCTTTTAAAAAATAGTCTCTTTAGAATGAAATGTTTGATATTTACAGACAAATCTCATAAGCATTACAGTTCTATTTCAGTTCTGGCTGTATAATTCTTTTGCACTTTATAACAGGATAATTTTATGTACTACACAAACAGTAGAAATTTGTTTAGCTAAGCTTGAATACCCTTGCTTCTTTGGCAGCAGACTCTAACCTAGTGCATCTCCTTACATCAAAAATACAATGAAAATCCATTTCCAAGTTGTGTTTATTTTTTCTGTCCTTCTGCATGGATAGAATGCTGGTTAAGGTCCATTTTGAGCTGCTGAAAGTATTGTCATTCATTGACAGATGAAAGGTCTGACCATTTGTAATAATTGGCTATTAAATCTTATTCTCTTATGAAAAGTATGAATCAATCTTTTTTTTTTTTGACAACAGTGCATCATAACTGCATCTTAATTTCCCACATTTTCTCTGGATGTGAAGTAGTTGCTCAGCTATCAAAAATGGTGGGTTGACAGGGAAAGTGGCAGATCAGTAACTTCTACTCTAATGTTGTATGAGGGGAGATTCAAGTTGGATACTGGGAAAAATTTACTCTGAAAGAGTGGTCAGGCTCTGGAATGGGCTGCCCAGGGATGTGGTGGAGTCACTGTCCCTGGGGATGTCCAAGACTGTTTTTATGTTGTATGAAGGGACGTGATTTAATGGAGAAATATTGGTGGTAGATGGGCTGGATGATCTTGGCAGTCCTTTCCAAACTTGGTGGTTCTGTGATTCTACGATTCTACCAAAGTCAGTCACCCCAGAATATATAAAACTTTCATAAGTGGCAAAATATTCTTTCTTGGTTATGTGGAAAAATCTGGCTAAATCCTGGAAACAACAATTTTATGTAAGTGGAAAAAATGCCTCTATTACTGACTTTTTTCAGTCTTCACTGGAAAGAAAGAGAAAGGTGGGCTAATGTATTAAAAATTGAGGATTATCTCTGTACACATAGTTTCAGAAGACACAACCACCTCAAACATTCTACATTTTGAGAAACTTACATGCCTCTGAGCTTGGGTCTTAATGAAGCAGTATTCTTAGCCAACAAGGAATGTTGTTATGGGACACTGTGACCATTTTCTCAAGGAGGCAGATAGTTTGAAAGCAGTAAATGAAATTTTTCTAACCTTTTTCCCAGTGGAAATCTACAGAAGGAGAGGTACTGTACATCAGTCAGCCTTACAAAACAAAAGGTACATTTGAAAGCATGAAAATAGTTTTGAAAGCTTCTCCATTAAACATGATTAAGTGCTTTGCTTGTAGACACAAAACTGACCCTATTTATGGCAAATTTCTGTTCTGGTGATAGGATGAGCTGCATAAACAGCTACTTCTGCTTTTTCAGGTGTAGAGGCCGTGTGTCAGGTGCAGAAGATGTGCTCATTGATGAAACACCTGGAGAACTTGCTCTGATGATGAACAGCAACAGCATGGGGCTATGGTAATTTTTTTTCTTGACTTCTAAGTACTTCACAGTGTCAGTACATCTTGACATTGTAATATTGGCTGCCAAGTGTATTTGTTCGTGTGTTTGTTTCAGATTTAGAACTTTTTTTCCCCAGGAAAAAATAAAAATTCCTTGGCTGTTGAATTTTATGGGGTAAATGTTGAATAATTATTACCCAGAGTTTTGGGGTTGATCTCTCTAGCAGTCTCAGATTGTATACATCCCACCTTAAGGACAATAACCTGGCCCACAACAAGTACAAGTTTTCGTAAGATCTGAGATTTCTTTCTCTGCTCTAGGTTTTACTTCTTATTTTTCAATTCATATTTGAACATCTGTTTAGCTTTGATTTGGACCTGCTGTAGAAAGTACATCAACCCTTACCTCTGAAATAGAAACGATATGTTACCATTGGTGACAGTTGCTTGTTTTTAAAACAGCAGTGTGTTGCACCTCTGCATAATCAGTGCTAACTACAGCTAAAATAACTTTAAGTAAAGCAAATATTTAGCCCTTTATCTCCATTCTGCAGACTATTTAAAATATTAATGAACGTATGATTGAATTTTTTTCGTATTCTGTCCAGCTGTATTTCCTGCTTCCGTTGGGAGAAGGGTCAGGCCTATTAGAAAAACAACAAATTAGAACTGTGGACTTGACAAGTGTTTTTCTCTTGCTCTCAAAAATAAACAGCATTGTGTTCTGTATTTGAACTATATCTGTTCTTTTGACCCAAGCTTCCTTTTCGGTGCACGAGGGGAGCAACTGGCCTTTGAGAGGCCCCCTCTTTAATGACAAGAGAAATCTTTAAAATAATAAGCTCTTCTCTCTACTTCTGGTATGATTGTAAGAGAAGAAATGTTAATTTATTTACAGTCTAAGGATTCAGTGCTTCATTTTTGTATTTTTTAACCTTAGTTGATAATGTTTTTTTATTGACATCCCTCTTCACTGAAAAGGGAAGTCAGACAATAGGTAACGCTTCTTTCCCTAGAAGAACAGAAGTTGCTAATTTCTTTGGAATGCTTCATTGCTAAAGCAGATGTTTTGTTGATATGAGTTACTGACATATCCCTCATTGTATTTTGATGCTTTTTGTTTTATTTTCATACAGACTGAAGTGTGATCACTCTTAAGAAAAGAGGTATAGTCATTATATTAATATGCAGTAGCATTAAACCACTGAAGGAAAGATGTAACCTAAAACATCTGCAAGGCTTCTTGGCAACAGATTACCAACAAATGCAAAAATCTACATAGCCTAGCACATAAAATGAGAAAAACCTGTAATGTTTACAGAATGAGAGTTCCAGATTTCAGAAAGCTCCCTCTCTTCAGTCCCCTGGTTTAATTTACTGTAATTTTTCAAGGTTAATGTGTTCATGCAGTCTTTGGTTGGCATGCCAGCTGGTTCCGAAGTTTGGCAGCGTAACACTTGGAAGTTTTTCTTCCTATATACCATCCTTGGGTTTGCAAAGGTTACCAGATGAACGCTCTCTAAATAATTTAATCTAATGTTAGGCTGAAAGAGGCTGACAAAGACAAGTTCATTCGTCTTTTTTATGCATTTGAATATGTAAGTGCTGTTTTCTTCAGTATAGAGAGTGAGTGTGCAAGCGTGTAACTAGGGCTAAGAGAAGAGGCAGAGATGGTAGGAATGTACTCCTTGTTTTTCAACAGTCTCTTCTTATTTTTCCTTTTTTTAATTGATATGCCAAATGGTTTGTTTTTATAGCAGATACTATCAGAACTATAATGGAATAGAAACCCTCTCTGAACTTCCAGCTCATACACAAAGCTCCTCTAGCAAACCTCACAGCATGAAACTTGATTTCAGCCTTAAAATAAGCAAAACTTAGTTTAAAAATCTCCTGATACTTGAAAGGAAGTGGAGAAAGTTCCTTAAAATACTAAAGTTGCTGAAGTGAGATATTGGAGTTTAGATGTAAAAGAAATAATATAATCAAGAACTGAAAAACATAGTTTTTTTTTATAATTAACAGCTCATTTTGAGGTAATTATCTACAATTACGAAAATTTAATTGCAATTTATTCTCTGCTATCTGTGGGAAGGGTTGTAAGCAAGGGAATGTGCATCACTGCCAGGCATAAATGCTATAGGATGGGGACAAATACTAGAGGAGCCCTTAATGAAAAACAAAAAGCAAATAGGAGCATGCAGCTGTGCCAGGCTATTGAAAGGTAATTGTAGTCAGAAATGAGATATGTACTTTAAAAGGCATCTTGTCATCTCCTGTAGGGATTAATTTTTTCCTTGCTTGAAAAAAGCACAAAAGATTTCAGGAGCAAGTACAGTGCCGAGTTTGATATCTGTTGCAGATTTTGGTTACGGTGCATCTGTGAAAAGGAAAACTTCCACCTCAAGGAGTACTAGAAACTACAGCCAAATTCCCATTTTCTCTGCCAGTTGTCCCACTGTGTTTTCTTCATTAACTGCCAAAGCAAGTGTTGTCCTTCTCCCTCCTTTTGGACTGTCCCAGTATGAATTTGCAGTGCTGCATTTTTTCTCTGCTGTTGGGAAGAATTGTGTCTGTCCCTTTGCCTTCCCTACAGCTGGGCCTGTGCCTGGGACCTGAAGAGTCTTCAGATGCAGAGAGGCGCAGCAATCAGAGCAGGCTGTGTTGAGAATGGTTTTCAGTGGAGTGCTCCTAAGTGAGTCCACAGCTAATTTTCAGCTGTGGAGATAGAAACGTTTACAATTAATGGCAAGTTGTCTGATTCTCTGTAATTTCTTTTTGCCCCGGTGTGCAAGATGCTTTAAAAAATTCAAAGTAAAAACATAACCTGATGCATTTGTTTAGCATAAAACAGCTTTTTATAAAGCACTTTCCGTCTCCCAGGCGCAGATGCTTGGTACATGCTCAAGTACCCACTCCACACATATTCAGTATGATCAATACCCCCAGCACCTGCTTTTGTGTGTGCTCCTGATGCCTGCATCTGGGAGAGGAATTTTAAAACAAGCTGCTCTTCTCTCTTTTATTTATTCTCAACTTTGGATCAGAGCACTGTGCAAATAAGGCCTATTCAACAGCACAAACTCGAGAAGATACGGTTTGCTGCTTTGCAAGTACCCCTCACCAGACTTGTGCTGTGTGCCTAAATCTCCATTAACAATGCTCCCCGCTTATCCAATTCTTAGGCTTCCTTATGGCTCTGCTGGTACAGCTCTGACTGCCTTCTCTCTAACGTTCCTCGGATTTCACACAATGCTGCCTCTGCACCTCAACGCTGACCTGTGCAAAGCGTTTTAAATAGGAATTGTTGGATGCAGCAGCTATCGGAGGAGTTTACGGTTATCTGCAAGCACTCTTTCAATGTATATTACCTGGTTAGAGGATTTCTTTCCCCGAGTATTAAAGGTTTGCAGGTGTAATTTGCCACCTTTAATTTCATTGAAGTCTTTTATGTTTGCGTGCTTCGTTCTTTATCACCTGTGTGGATTTTCTCCAGCTTATATTTTTAGTTAGTTGAAAATATCAAACATGGAATTCAGCAGTGCTTCCCCTCTATTTGAATGTTCATTGTTATGGTGATAGTTCTGGGAAGGAACGCTGTCAAGGGTCTGCTAGAAGATTTTTATGTTTATGGTGTAACTATTTTTAACTATTTTTATTATCTTGAGAGAGAAGGTGACAATTATCTTTTGCTCCTTGTTTAGTCCTTTGTTTTTTTTTTTTGTTTTGTTTTTGCAGCTTGTTAGACATACAGGCATCTTTACAAGCATCCTTCTGTGGTGGTGGTGTAGAAGCATACTTCTATGTTTTTGTCCAGTCAATGCAATTAAAGATAAATACAGGGGAACGCAGACTTGCAGCTCCCCCTGCTGTTCCAGGCACATGCTGGTTTTTTTTGCACTACTCCTCCCCCAGCATGTTTAAAAATAAAATAAAAATTAAACAGAGCCACGGGCTTTGCCACCTCTGACCTGATTTGTGCTGTCCCCACTGCTCCAGTTGCTGAAGGGAACTGGTGCTTACAGTGGCAAAACGAGTGTAAAATTCGTTTCATATTTGGAGTTTCTTGCCAGTTCTTCATGAGGGTGTGCATCACCTCCTGGGAACTCTGGAGGAGAAACTGTCCTCGGTGCCTGAAATGGTTCATAGAATCATAGAATCACCAAGGTTGGAAAAGACCTAAAAGATCATCCAGTCCAACCGTTCACCTATTCCCAATAGCTCCCACTAAGCCATGTCCCTCAACACAACATCCAGCCTTTCCTTGAACACCCCCAGGGTCGGTGACTCCACCACCTCCCGGGGTTGTTGGCCAAGAGCTTCCTTCAGCTCATCTCTGATCATCTTTGGTGTCTTGGAGTGCAACAGAGTAGTATTCAGCCGACATTTATGAATGTGTTGAACACAATTTGTTGGATTTATTTTTTTTTAAATCTCTTTACTGCTTCAACAGAATGGTACATTAAATTGGACTGAAATCAGCTGTGCTTGCAAATGGCCGGTCAAGTCTCCGTGTCTGGAAACCGCTTCCTCACTTGTTAGCACTCTTTTTAATACCTTAGTTACTTTCTTGTTCCAGATTCTTTTATATTGAAGTTTGTATCAGTTTTAAGTGGGTTATTCACAGACTAAACACTTGCTTGGCCAGTAAAGAAGGTGCATACCAATCTGCCAGTAGTGTAAATGCTGAATTATTGTGGATATGAATTCCTCCTTCTGTGGTGGAATTGCCTGGTTATATATAGGATGAGCATCTCTCCAACTGATGCCTGCTGGAGTCAATTGTGCCATAACAGAAGTATGTATTCAGAGCTGGATATACATTTTTGCTTCTTCACTGCTTTATATGGGTTCCGAAGATAGTAGTTTTATTGTTCAGGGTGAAGGCTTTTGTTCTGATGCAATGATTAAAAGCTTATTGATAAATGAAGGGAGCTTTTATATATTTATCTGTGTGCATGACTATATTTGTATATACTTCTAAGGCATTTAGTGGTCTTTATTGAACTGGGGAGTGATGAGCTCATTTCCTCTGACCTGATTGCTTCACTACTCTAGTGTTCAGCTTTACTCTGAACTGTGACAGTAGGTTGAAGCTGTCTCATATTTACCTGAATGATGCTGAATCTGTTCTCATGATTATATATACTGCACACATATTACATCCTTACCATTACAGTCCATAATAACCATCAGCACAAGCCTGAGGCATAATATGTAAGTGGGATCTACTATTTTAAGTAGATTGGTCCAAAATGAATGCCTCCTACTTAGTTCTGTGGAAACTACAACAAAGTGCAAAATAACACTATTTGATAGAGAAAGTTCTCAGCTACAAAGCACTGTTTTTTTTTCAACATAGTCACCACCATTAGCTCTGCAATTTTGCCTGCAATGAACAAGAGCCTGCATGCTGCAGTCATAGCAATCTGCCTTACCACTAACACCTGCCTCTGACATCACGGACCAACATAATGGCATTACTTTTGTAGCAGCCCTTGTAGTTTTCTTAGGCACGTGGAGCTAACTGGTAGTTGAGGTCTTCAAAAAGCATGGGAACTCTGGTGTTACAAACACGTCCTAGGATAGGATGGCAGTCAGTGAAAACAAGCTTACTAAGACTTGACTACACTGATATGTTCACAAATCTTGAATTTTCTGCCAGTCTTTTGGATGGGCATGGTTCTGTAATATCACGTATCAGAACTGAAAATGCCAGGATATTTTTCTTTTCTTTAGGTTAAAATATTTAAAATTCATGTATCTCCTGAAGGAGTTTGTTCCTTGCCAACACTTGCAGACAGTGAGAGGCATTTTTGCAAGTCATTTGCAGATGCCTCCTTTACAGGAAAATGTACGCAGTGTTAGTTTACTGCCTGAATTGAATTTTGAAAATCTGAAACCTATTTTTATAGAGTGGAGTGGATTGCCTTTTCAGACATACCATTTAGTTGCTCTTTATTTTTAAGTGTAGTCTTGGATGAAGAGAAAATTATGTTTATTCTATATATTCATATGTTAATCTATATATTCGTATGTCCCAGAAATTTGTGAGTTGGAAAAGTTAGGAAAAATCTTGCAGAGCAAAATGTTCTGGAGTGTAGTTTTAAATTAGGAGATTTTAAACCCATCCGAACAACTTTCTCTTCATTTAAAGGCTTATATCAGAACTGATGGGGCAGGACTAAGGACAAAAGCCATTGGTATGACAAAGTTAAGCAAGAAATCCTCTGTACCGTGCTGTTCTGGTTGTGATTGCAGCTGCACTAAGCTAAGCCTGCTCCTCCACTCCTCTGGTGACCTTGACTGTGCTTCAGCACACAGAGAATTGAAGCAAAAGGCAAACTCTAGTAAATATTAGTTTCTGTCACTTGCAGATATACAGACTACATATAAGAATAACGGCATGCATGCTCGTGCTCCTCTCAAGCTCCTGTCCTCTCTGAAGTGGACTTGGTGTTTTTGCAGCTGAATTACTCTGACATAAAACTTTCTGGACCATGCTGGTGGTTGAGCTGAACTCTGCAGCATTGCGTAGGTGCTGAGGCTTTGCAGAAGTACCCATTACGTTTGTAATAGTGCTAATTTTTGAGAGCCACGCAGAGAAAACTTTAGATTCAGCTCGGCTGATTTGTTCTTCACGCTGCTCCTGCGGTGAAGTGGATTGATTTTTGTGTTTCTTTTGATATTTGGCTTCCTTTCCTCTGGTACTCAATGCTTCAGGCCTT
Source organism: Tetrao urogallus (assembly GCF_951394365.1). NCBI lineage: Eukaryota > Metazoa > Chordata > Aves > Galliformes > Phasianidae > Tetrao > Tetrao urogallus. The sequence continues at coordinate 68,299,214 of NC_136816.1, forward strand.
AATCCTTTAACCTTGAGTCTGAGCATCAAGGCTTCAGGAGGGATCCGGCCTTTTGATGGAGAGAGAACATCTTTTGTTGTAGCAAATGGTTGGGAGTGGTATAAAACAAGGAAGATCTCCAGACAGCACATATTCCTCTGTTGTGTTAAAAGACTATAAACAGAGGATGGGTTTAGTGGGGATTATAAATGATCTAGAGGAGGGTGGGGTATTAGGAGCAATGGAAAAGAGTTAATGACTTTTTCTTTAACATTTCACCAACAACCAGTCTATCATGACAGATGTGTACTGGGTTGCCAAATGCTAGAGTCTGAATTGGGTAACGGTTCAAAGCTCAGCGTGTCATAGAAATGGCAATGTGGTCCCTGATGGAGCAGGGGAAAAAAGCTTTTCAGCTTCTCAAAGGGCAGTATTTGTGGAAGCAGATGCTTGCTTTGCCCTACCCAGCATAAAGAACAGTTCTGTGGGCAGCCGGGAGAGTTCATACTGCTGGATTTTTATAGGATCATTAATTATATGTTATAAGGCAGCTAAGCATGGCATTCCTAACTCGATGAATTCCATTATGAATGGCCTTTTCATATTCTTCATCTCATTATATTAAATACATGTGACCTGAAGTTTAGCTAAAGTTATTGTTCGGGTTAACTTTCATTTAGCGGTTGCCCTAATTTTAGAAACAGTATGATCTTTAGATTTTATGGAGAGGCAGTTTTTTTAGTGCATGTTTTTGCAGCACCATTTTAGATAATTTCTGTTGGATCTAGGTATGAACTTCTGTGAGGTGGCAGGGAAGGGATTTAGTCACTCCTTGATTTGCCTGGAGATTTCTGTACCCATATCCCCAGATGACAACATCCAGTTACACGGATTTGGCTATCATCTCTCTGCCAATAACTCTTAAACCCTCTGCTCTGTTCTGTCTAGTCTTGCATATCTGACTGCCTCCCTGACACATAATCCTGGTTGTTTTGCCTTCAGATCATTCCTAATCTGGCCAAAACAGAACTCCTTACTTTTTTCTTCAGAATCTCTCTTCACTTCTGATTTTGATAACAGTGCATCCTCTCTGTCACTCAGACTTGTAACCTCAGGGTCATTCTCCTTCCTATACGCATCGGAGCTGCTGACAACGATTGCAGCTTCTTTCTTCTTTGCAGCAAAAGCATACCAGTAGTGTGTCAGCATTTAGAACACCATATAGCCCTTCATCCTGCACCTTGACTACTGTAAAATCTTCTTTGGCTGCTCAGTATTCACATCCTCCCTTCAAAATAAATTACCCAAATCAGCATCTCTGTTGCGTATTCAGATCTTGTCACTGTTGCTTCCCTGAAACCCTCCCTCAAAGGCCAGTTGTCCACAGTATCAGTCCACAGGGCTTTGCAGAAAGTCACACTGCCACTTCTTTTTTATTTTTTCTCCCATCTCCTCATTTTTACTCTTTCAGTTAAGAGAATTTCAGCATTTTCTTGCGCAGTTCTTTTGACCATGCAGTCCTTCCACATTGCCTAATTTCTTCTGGCTTTTGGACCCATTGAGTTGCATTGTGTGGTTTCTGCCTCCATCTGTCCATCTGGCCAGCAGGGACGGGGAGGTGATTGTCCCCCTCTACTCTGCTCTTGTGAGGCCCCATCTGGAATATTGCGTCCAAGTGTGGAGCCCCCAGGACAAGAAAGAAAGGGAGCTGTTGGAGAGGGTCCAGAGGAGAGCCACAAAGATGATCAAGGGTCTGGAGCATCTCCCCTACGAAGACAGGCTGACGGAGCTGGGCTTGTTGGGATGACCTCATTGCAGCCTTTCAGTGCCCATAGAGAAGCGACGCAGAGTCAGCTCTTTGAGAGGGTAAATGATAGCAGGACAAGGGGAAATGGTTTTAAGTCGAGGGAGGGAAGATTGAGGTTGGATGTCAGGGGGAAGTTCTTTACCATGAGAGTGGTGAGGTGCTGGAACAGCTGCCCAGAGAGGTTATGGATGCTCCATCCCTGGAGATGTTCAAGGCCAGTTTGGATGGGGCCGTGGGCAGCCTGGTCTAGTATTAAATGGGGAGGTTGGTGGCACTGCCTGTTGCAGGGGGGTTGGAGATTCATGATCCTTGAGGTCCCTTCCAACCCTGGCCATTCTGTGATCTTTCCTGTCTTGCAACTTCAAACTCTCTTTTCAGAGCTTACTATGAGTTTCATACTAAATAATCTCTTTTCACATATAAGGATGGTCTCTGTCCAGCAAATCCACGTAAAATTTGAGTCATACTCAAAATATCTCGGCACTGACCTACGGAGGGAAGTATTATAATTTAACTGAAGTGATACATTATCACCTTTGAGGGTAGAAAAGCTTATGTATTGCTTCTGGAAGACGCAAGTTTGAAACAAAACAATGTTCAAGTATTTTTAGTTGTCTGTCAATAATGTCTCTTTGTCTCTTTATGTAACTACATGCCCTTCTATTTGATCAATGCCTCGTTAATCCTTGTTTTCTTTTTAACTTTGTGCTCCTTTAATCTGCATCTATGTCTTGCTTCCTTTCTGAGAAAGTAATGTCTCTGAGAGAAAGGCTAAATTTATGCACAGGCTTTAGATGCAGTAGGGCTGAGATGGCCAGGCAACACAAGTAGATGTAAGCCTCTGAAAACACACCTCACAGTGTCAGAATTATACTGATGGCAGCAACTCTGGACAGACACTTCCAAAGAGATTCTAACAAACTTTTACAGAGGCAGACTTACAAAATCTAAGTTAAATTTGTTTCTTTTGATTGGTAAAATATAAGGTAGGTTTTATTTGCCAGTGGAAGCTGCATCATGACAGGAGAAGTTGGTATCTGACCTAAAAAAGTGCAGAGCCCACGAGGTCTTGCTAATGTCTCTTCCCCTGGATTTTAGACATCAGACTGTGCATTTCACTGTATGATTTTAAAAGAGGTATTCACCTCTTGGAGAAGCAGTGATTTCTGTCTTGTTTAAATTTAGTTATGTCTGTTTATTTCCTGAATATGCAAACACATAAAAAGTGTTAAATCTGCTCAATAAACACTGTGGTTGAGTCAGTGTTTGGTGGTGCTGTCACATTCACATAAAATCCTTGTGTTGAAAGGAAATTTTCAATGTGCTTGTTTGTTTTCGTGGGGCTCAGGTCATGGTTTTTAGAGCTGTATGCCATCAGCTGAGCATCTTGGTCTGTATTATGCTTGCAATAGGTAGCTGACTTTTCTACCACTATCAAGTGCAATCTGAGAAATAAGTAACTTCTGTAGATTCAAAGCAGTGTAAGTAGCCAGAAGTTATTTTTTTAAATCTTTACCAAGAGCTGCTTGGTCCAATCTACATCGTTGGATATGGTAACCCACTCATCTGAGGAAAGTCCAAAGTATAATTTCTCTATTTGCTTCTCTTTGAGCTATAAGGGTTTTTTTGTTGTTGTTGTTTTTTGTTTTAAGCAAATCAATAAACAATCTCAGTGTTTTCATTTTAGTAAGCAATATAATATAGATGAGTACCAGTGTAGTAGTAAATCATTAATATACTACTTAATCATAGAATGACTGTGTCCCACAGATGTGATTTAATCACGAAAAAAAAGGCCAGTGAAGTGCAAAGATGGATCAGGAGGGGTGTTTCCAACAGAAATGGGATAGCATGTGACACCGTTTTAAAAGATCCTTGTATGAGAACTTTTGGGGCACCGTGTCAGAAAGTACGAGTGGGACTCATTATGAGGGCTTTAAGCTAGGTCTTATGGGGGATAGGGGAGATAGTGAGCCTTCCCATGATAAGGTGCATGATGGCTTAAGTAGATTAGAGGGACAAGGTGCTAGCAGGGGCCTTAAAGGACCCTTTGCCTCGAGAGGTACTGTCAACACTGCAGCATGTATGAAATCCTATGATGACGAGACAGTGGCTACTGGGACAGTGGCTGCTGAGGCTGTAGAAGTCAGTAGGGAAAATCAAGGAAAACACTTAAAAGGAATTAAGGAATTAACCTTTAAGGAATTGACAAAACCAGCTGCCCAGCTGAAATACCTCTACACCAATGCATCCAGTTTGAGACATAAACACAGGAGCTGAAAGCTACTACGCTACTAGAAAACCGTGGCATAAGTTGCTGTCACTGAAACCTGGTGGGATAATTCCCATGACCAGAATGTGGCTATTCATAAGCTGTTCAGAAGGGACAGGCGAGGAATGAGGGGAAGGGCTGTTGCTATCTACATCAGGAAAGGAATAAAATGTGAAGAGCTGTCCCTAAAGAATAGTTAAGAGCAAGTCAAAAGCCTGTGGGTGACAGTTTGGGACTGAGGCAGCAAAGGGAGCATTGTGATCAGTGCCTTCTACAGGCCACTCTCAGGTGGAACCTGTTGATGAGGCCTTCTGCTTCCAGCTACAGGAGGCACTGCAGTTGCAAGCACTCATCCTGCTGGGGGACTTCAACCACCCAAATCAGAAGGGGACAGTCTTTAGCAGGGTCTGTGGTAACAGAACAAGTGGACATGGCTTCAAGCGTAAAGCAAGTAGATTTAGGTTAGATATCAGAAAAAGTCTTTTATGTTTGGTTGGGAGACCCACTGTGAAAGTACAGTTAGGGCTGTGCCTTGTAGCCAGGCTGAGGTTGTGCCCCAACACTGAGCCTCTGGTGGTTTTTTGGAGTAAGAACAGCATTAGAGCCTTCAGACAACTGAGTTGCTGGTCCCAAGACTTGTAAAACTGCATCAGTAAAAAATCTATACAATTCTAAATACCAGTAGCGATCTGTGCTTAAAATGCTTGATTTAATCATCATGCAACACAGGTAGAAATGATTAGAATAAGAGGACAGATTTTGTGTGTATGCATAGCTCTTTGTAATGCCTGTACACAAGAGTGCAATCTTAAATATTTGTTGGTCTAATTAGGCACCTCTTCAAAATGTCTTGTCAGTAGAACACTTTGGAAAGCTTCTGAGTGCCTGCTTTCCAGCTCCTAGAGTTTCCTTCCTTTTTTATATTGTCACTTGTCTTCAGCAAATGGTCACTGTGTGACGTGATGCGATGCATGGTCAAAAAAGGGGCAGTTGCTGCTTATTTACTATAAGGTCCTGTTACCACCTACTAGCTTGTCAGGAACTTATGTGGGGGAGATATGTAAAATCAGTGAAGGAAATACAAGGATTCTTGGACTGAGCAGGTGGTTGCTGACACACTCAGCCCGAGTCCTGCAGCAGCCCCGAGCAACCTGATCTAGCTGTCTCTGTACATTACAGGAGACTTGGACAAGATGGCCTTTAAGGGTCCCTTCCGATTCAGTTCTATGAATGTATGATTCCAGTCTGTTATGCAGTGCAGCCCATTGGCTGTAAAAACTCTTGCAGGTGAGCGAAGTTCAGAAGGGACAAAGCAGTGTTCATCTGTGCCTTTGTCACAACAAAACTGCACTCTAATTTTGGGGGTGTTTGTTCAGAAGATGGGTTGAATTTTGCTTTTTGATAGCTACCTTGTGAATGGGTTAGCTCTCAGCCAAAGGATAGCCATTCTGGTTAAGGCACTCTGAGGAGCTTGTGATCCTCCTGCTAAAGGAGAGAGTTATGCAGTTTGATCTACTGGAGAAGTTTGGACTCAATTCAGAAACTTTATTTGTCCTAAACAGGCTTTTGCATCATTCCTTATGGTACTTTCACTGGTGACAGCTAGGCAGGCTTTTCAGATATATACAGACGTTGTTTTGAAGGATTGTTTTTATACCTATGACTTGACATTTACATGACTTTCTTTTGTGAAGTCTGACAGCACTGCTTGCTGGAACGACAGCTGCTCTACTCTGCTCTGTAAGGAAGGCCAAGCACACAATCACAGCATTTTGTCCTGTTAAGCTTTGCTAGTCTGCTTTTTGTGGGCATGCCCCTATAATTGCCTGAAAACCTTTATGTTCAAATTTTTTGTGGGTTCAGAGATTAAGAGAGAAAGTAATCTGAGCTCATTTCAATGTTTATTAGCGAAACTGTAGAAGTAGTGTAGGAAGGGTGCTGGTGGGAAGTTGGAGCATAAGCTAACTTCAAGCAGAATGAGGACACATCTTCAAAGGAAAGGCATGAATATAATTTTAGGAGGAATTTAGCTTAGTACTTCCTACAAACAGACCTTAACTGTGAATATTAAGCAAAATCCTATCTTCACTGAAGATAAGTGCGGTATTCTGATTGATTCAATGAGGCCAGGCTTTCACCTATGGCTGGAATGATCTAATAGGTCACTGATAATTAAAAGCATATGCAGCCTCAATTTTTGCTAGCGGAATTAAATGTCTGAGTACCAATCACTGAAGGAGTAGGGAAGAAACTGGTTTCTGAAAGAATGGTCTGGAGAAGCTGTGCTGTGGATTACATTACCCTGGTAGAGCTTGTATATGAGAAATATTTAATTATTTAATTAATTTAATTATTTAATTAATTTAATTATTTAATATTCTTGTCCATATGATTTCTCCAAGATGAGGAGAAATGTAAACCAAATGCCATAGGTTCAAGACAAAACCTATGTTCAACAGAAAGAAACAGCAGCACCTGTTGCAAACTTCCAAATATGTTACTGGATTCAGGGATGCTGAACCTGAAGAGGACTGTAAGGTTTGGATCACTCCACAGCAATATTGTGTGCATAATAGCATGTAGATTGTAGGCAATCACTGCATTTTTTCTGTGACAAAAAAGTCTTCAGTTGCAGACAGGTTTGATAATATTTATATTTCAGTTACAGAACTGTCCTATCTGCTGAGGTGTTCCCCTGTTTGTCTCTGACTTCTGCTTTTTACCTTGAGAAATTCTTAAGAAAGGAATTTGTCTCTGTCTTGAAGATCTCCAAATACAAATGAACATGCTCTCTAGAAAGGAAAGCAGCTGTTTCTTATTAACATGCAGTGGATCCCAGCAGTGTCATTAACATGCTGATACATCTAACATAAGCCTCAAAATGCCAGGTTTCATAATTGGGCCATGAAATCTCACTCTAGGCTTGAATATGGTCTTCAAGGTCTCTATTAGAAGAGGATATTTTCCTACTTTTTAAAGGAAAGGAGGAGAAAATGTTAAGCTTTGATTTTTTTTTTCAAGCACTCGGTTTCAATATGAAATAGGCTTTAGATTTTTAGCGCTATGTTTTGAAGGCTGTTGGTCTCCTGACATAAACAGATTGCTTTTGTCACGAGGAATGCAAGGGTAATGGTATTCAGTGATGAGACACTGGCCTGAAGTTCTGCTGTGCTTCTCCTCACCTGCAACACTATAAGCTCTCTTCCACCTCTACTCTCCCCACACAAATCACTAGTGAGCAGCCCATTTCCCACCTTTCTCCCACTGCTGCTATGGCCTTTACATCTTGACGTGTTTCTGCTCCAAAAAAGGAGCAGGATGTTCCCACAGAAGAGGATTTCATGTTGCAGATGGAAATGCTCTAACAAGGACCTTAAGTGCTGCCTCTTGTCAGGATTTTCCTCACGACTAGCCTTAGGAAGATACACAGAGTATATATCTGCTTAATTTCACGAATTAAGACACTAATTTCAGGTGTCTAATTTTCTTAACGTTTGAAAGTTGTCTCCAGTTCTCTTCTTCCTCTGCAGACCCACTTACCATCCAGAGTCCTATCTTCCTTACCACATCTGTTTCTTGCCTTCTTTGCTTTGTGAATGAGGGTAATCCCATCCCACCCTACCTGACATTATCAAGGCAACAACAACAGCAAAACATTTCAGAAATATGAGGCACTTGGATGTTCTGGAAGTAGGAGCCTACGTGGAGTAGAGTTACACAGCACATTTGACAAGAGTGAATAAGTTGTGATTGGACAGAAGACCACTGATGTTTCTTCTAAGGGCCACTCATCTAAACTCTACAGACCTACTTTTCTCCCAGAAAATATTTTTTAATGGCCGTGAAGATGACCAGCTTGCCCAAAAGTCCCACTTTGGAACTGGCTCCAATAACTTTCAAAGCTGTGCTCCAATAACTTGATTTAAACTGATCTAAATCTAGACCCAAAACAAACTGTCACCTCCTTTGTCCCAGCACTTTTGACACTGTTGCTTTATGCTGAGCTGACTTAGGAAGCTGATTTGGCTGGAAACTCTCTCAGCTGAAGGGATTGGATAGGGAAGAAAAAATAATTTTCAGACTACTTATCCAACTGCATCTGAAATGGCAATGCAAGTTCCAGATACAAAAATGTATTGCTTGGATTTGTCTGCTTGTCACCAGTTTTGCATCATTAAGTGTTATGCACTCTTGGCCTGATATAATTACAGCAGATTGCACACATGAACTGTTAATTATTTTATTTTTAAAACAGGAGTTGCAGAACAGGAAAATAATATCCCAACATGTTTACTTTTGGAGCTGTCTTATCACAGCAATCTGTTAGTTTGATAATGGTTAAACTGTCAAGCCCTTGTCTCAACAGGGAGCAGCAGAGTACCATTAAGGCAGCCATCTGTTGAACATATATACCGGAGGCATGAACTGTCTTGCATTTTGGTTTTCTGACTAGTTACAGCATAGTCGTGTTCTCCGGATACCACTGATCTGCACTGAAAAATGCGTAGAAAGATCAGAGTTCAGTGAAAGGTGAGAATCCAAATTCGATGGATGGGAACTTGTCAGATGATCACTAGCTAAAGAGTAGGGAAGAAATATTCTCTTGGCTGTACACGTACTGATGGTGAATGCTACTCTGTGGCAAAAGTCTTAGCTGCTTCAGTTGCTTAGTAATTCAACAGATCTGTAAAATTCCACTTGCAGACCAAGGCTACCATTATGTTCGATTGATTCATTAAGATGAGTAGCTAAAACAAGTTAAATTCTATCAGAGTTTTCCTGCATTAATTTAAAAATTAATTTAGTTGGCTCTAAATGGACATTTGTTTTAGTATCTTGAAGAACTGACTTTCCTCTATTAAAGCAGAATAATGTATCTATATGGTGCCCTAACTTGAACAGTACATAAAGATTAGTAAATAAGACCCCATTAAAAATACTTATAATGTAAGTAACATGGGTCCCAATAGCCTTTCTAATGTCCATTAATGCTTATTCTGAGGATCAGAGCTCATTTTACTGAGCCATTTAGTCAAACCGTGTGATTATTTAGAAAGTTAATTCATGCATACTAAAATCTAGCTTAAGTAATGCAGAGGGTAGGAGGTAAAACTCTATGGAGACGATAGTCCTTTTTGTTATTTAATGATCAGCCATAATTAACTTGCAAATTTGAAATAATTAGAACAAATTAAAGGTATTTAACTTTGCCTCCCTAAAGAAAAATTCAAATTGCACCAAATGCAGCTTTAAATTATTCAAGTCTCAGAGGTCTGTGCTGGGTTTTTTTACAATGCCTTTTCTATGATGAGAATACCAATCTGCTTTTTGTCAGAAAGCATCCTATCAAGTAATTGTTCTTTGTGTCTAATAAATGACAGCTATTCTTCTTTGTAAAAGTATTTCAGTCTCTGAAGACTACATCAGCATTTCCATGGCATTTTAATTCAATAAAACAAAAGGTTAATGTTTTTCTACTTTTTAAGGAATGCAAATACTAGCAGTATTCAATAGGTCCTGAATGACATTTAAAATTTGCCATTCACACTCAGCAGGGATGTCGCGATATGAGGCACAGACAAAACGGAAAAATGCCCAAGGTGTGTTCTTCTTTGTTGGTGATGCACTTCAGTATTCATCAGGAGGCAGTAATGCTGAGTCTCGCTTCTTTTTTGATGATGCTACGTTGCAACTCCTGCCTTAGTACGCAGGTTAGGTAGGTTGGGAAGGTCTTCATTTAGGCAGTTGTGTGGTCAATTCATGGTGCCCTATGGAAGTCCTACTAACCAATCACCTGTTCAGTTCACTGCTTATTTCTTCGAAATAGCTCTCTTCCTTTTCTTTTTTCTTTTTTTTTTCATTTTTGTGAAAACTGTTGACTTTTTCTGCGTGTCTCTCTATGCTATCACTTTTCATCCTTGGAATGAAATGTCTTGGATTTGTTTGTTGTTTCAAGGTTTGACCCTACATCCTCACTTGAACAAAACTTTATTGTCAGCCTTTTTTAATTAAGTTATGAGGAACCAAGCTCTAATTCATTGTGTAGTGAGCTATAAATGCAAATATGTTTGCTTTTGTTATTTTCTTATAAATCAGCATCTGCAGCTTCCTCTTGGCATGTGTTTATATCTGAATTCCATCTGACGTAACATTATTTAAACCAAAAAGCTGGTATTTTTCAGATGACCACACCATGTAAGATGTATGGTAGTGAACTGGCAGAATATTTACTTCCTTCTCTACACATGAAGGGTCACTCTTCATCAAGACCACCACTCATATTTTTAAGTTATTAATCATTAAGAATCAGACAAATGAAGAACTAAGTCCTGTATGATCAGCAAAATCTGGTCAATGATTACATCTTAAAGCCCCTTAAATGGTTATTGGGGTCCAAACCCACCTCTGACTGTACTAATGGTTGCAGGAATTTGTAGATTAATAATTTCATAGGATTCAAATAAGATACTAAATTAGCCTACCATTAATTTTAAAAACACTTTGCAATGTTATTAAGTCACCATGCAGCTTGAAACCCTACAGTAAATGGAGGTTATTTGGAGAAGTTTTATCCAACTCTTCAGCCAGTTATTATGATTCAGGAGCCATTATATAATGTTCTACATTATTAATAGGGGGAAAATACTAATTGTCAAACAGGTGCAGTGGACCCTATTAATCAGTGACTTTTGCAGCACGCTGATTTGAAACTTCTAATTTAGCTATCATTTCCTGATGGGAACACTGGATATCTGCTTTCTTCTTCTTC